>NC_133553.1:12099464-12419464 GCF_048773025.1 Camelus bactrianus
GGTTGGGCTGGAAATGCAGGTAGCATCTAGTGCCTCTCCCTGGTCAGGGTAGGCAATAAGCGAATTTACCCATGACAGGGAACACCTTTGACAACACTTAGCGGCGTGGAGGGCGGCCCCAAACCACCCCCACACAGTTAGCCGTGTTCCGGGATTGTGAGTGTGGGGAGGTTCCGTCTACAGTCTGCAGCACCCGGGATCACCTAGGAGCCCTTCGCTTGTCTTCCCCGAGTGTCTCACATTGCGGGCTGCCGGGGAAAGGCGGGGGTTGGGCTGGAAATGCAGGTAGCATCTAGTGCCTCCCCCTGGACTTGGGAGGTAATTAGCGGACTTCCCCCTGCCAGGGAACACGTTTGACACCACTCAACTGCGTGGAGGGCGGCCCCAAACCTCCCACACACAGTCAGCCGTGTTCCGGAATTCTGAAAGTGAGGAGGTTCCGTCTTCTGTCTGCTGCACCCGGGATCTAATAGGAGCCCTTCGCGTGTCTTCCCCGAGTGTATCCCATTGCGGGTTGCCGGGGAAATCGGGGGTTGGCCTGGAAATGCAAGTAGCTTCTAGTGCCTTCCCCTGGACAGGGTAGGCAATTAGCGGAATTCCCCGTGCCAGGGAACACCTTTGACACCACTTAGCTGCGTGGAGGGCGGCCCCGAACCTCCCCGACACAGTCAGCCGTGTTCCGGTATTGTGAGTGTGCGGAAGTTCCGTCTTATGTCTGCAGCACCCGGGATCTCCTAGGAGCCCTTCGCGTGTCTTCCCCGAGTGTCTGCATGTGCGGGCTGCCGGGGAAAGGCGGGGGATGGGCTGGAAATGCAGGTCGCATTTAGTGCCTCCCCCTGGTCTTGGGAGGTAATTAGCGGACTTCCCCATGCCAGGGAACACCTTTGACACCACTCACCTGCGTGGAGGGCGGCCCCAAACCTCCCACACACAGTCAGCCGTGTTCCGGAATTCTGAGAGTGAGGAGGTTCCTTCTTCTGTCTGCAGCACCCGGGATCTCCTAGGAGCCCTTCGCGTGTCTTCCACGAGTGTCTCCCATTGCGGGCTCCCGGGGAAAGGCGGGGTTTGGGCTGGAAATGCAGGTAGTATCTAGTGCCTCCCCCTGGACTTGGGAGGTAATTAGCGGACTTCCCCCTGCCAGGGAACACCTGTGACACTAGTCAGCTGCGTGGACGGCGGCCCCAAACCTCCCACACACAGTCAGCCGTGTTCCGGTATTGTGAGTGTGGGGAAGTTCCGTCTTTTGTCTGCAGCACCCGGAATCTCCTAGGAGCCATTCGCGTGTCTTCCCCGAGTGTCTGCCTGTGCGTGCTGCCGGGGAAAGTCGGGGGTTGGGCTTAAAATGCAGGTAGCATCTAGTGCCTCCCCCTGGACAGGGTAGGCAATTAGCGAATTTACCCATGCCAGGGAACACCTTTGACAACACTTAGCGGCGTGGAGGGCGGCCCCAAACCACCCCCCCACAGTTAGCCGTGTTCCGGGATTGTGAGTGTGGGGAGGTTCCGTCTACAGTCTGCAGCACCCGGGATCTCCTAGGAGCCCTTCGCGTGTCTTCCCCTAGTGTCTCACATTGCGGGCTGCCGGGAAAGGCGGGGGTTGGGCTGGAAATGCAGGTAGCATCTAGTGCCTCCCCCTGGACTTGGGAGGTAATTAGCGGACTTCCCCCTGCCAGGGAACACCTTTGACACCACTGAACTGCGTGGAGGGCGGCCCCAAACCTCCCACACACAGTCAGCCGTGTTCCGGAATTCTGAGAGTGAGAAGGTTCCGTCTTCTGTCTGCTGCACCCGGGATCTCCTAGGAGCCCTTCGCGTGTCTTCCCCGAGTGTATCCCATTGCGGGCTGCCGGGGAAAGCGGGGGTTGGGCTGGAAATGCAAGTAGCTTCTAGTGCCTTCCCCTGGACAGGGTAGGCAATTAGCGGACTTCCCCGTGTCAGGGAACACCTTTGACACCACTCACCTGCGTGGAGGGTGGCCCCAAACCTCCCACACACAGTCAGCCGTGTTCCGAAATTGTGAGTGTGGGGAGGTTCCGTTTTCTGTCTGCAGCACCCGGGATCTCCTAGGAGCCCTTCGCGTGTCTTCCCCTAGTGTATCCCACTGCGGGCTGCCGGGGAAAGCGGTGGTTGGGCTGGAAATGCAAGTAGCTTCTAGTGCCGTCCACTGGACAGGGTAGGCTATTAGCGGACTTCCCCGTGCCAGGGAACACTTTTGACACCACTTAGCTGCGTGGAGGGCGGCCCCGAACCTCCCCGACACAGTCAGCCGTGTTCCGGAATTCTGAGAGTGGGGAGGATCCGTCTTCTGTCTGCAGCCCCCGAGATCTCCTAGGAGCATTTCGCGTGTCTTCCCCGAGTGTATGCATGTGCGGGCTACCGGGGAAAGGCGGGGTTGGGCTGGAAATGCAGTTAGCATGTAGTGCCTCCCCCTGGAAAGGGTAGGCAATTAGCGGATTTCCCCATGCCAGGGAACACCTTGGACACCACTTAACTGCGTGGAGGGCGGCCCCGAACCCCCCCACACAGTCAGCCGTGTTCCGGTATTGTGAGTGTGGGGAAGTTCCGTCTTATGTCTGCAGCACCCGGGATCTCCTAGGAGCCCTTCGCGTGTCTTCCACGGGTGTCTCCCATTGCGGGCTGCCGGGAAAAGCGGGGGTTGTGCTGGAAATGCAAGTAGCATCTAGTGCCTCCCCCTGGACAGGGTAGGCCATTAGCGGAATTCCCCGTGCCAGGGAACACCTGTGACACCAGTCAGCTCCGTGGAGGGCAGCCCAAATCCTCCCAAACACAGTCAGCCGTGTTCCGGAATTCTGAGAGTGAGGAGGTTCCGTCTTCTGTCTGCTGCATCCGGGATCTCCTAGGAGCCCTTCGCGTGTCTTCCCCGAGTGTATCCCATTGCGGGCTGCCAGGGAAAGCGTGGGTTGGGCTGGAAATGCAAGTAGTTTCTAGTGCCTTCCCCTGGACAGGGTAGGCAATTAGCGGACTTCCCCGTGCCAGGGAACACCTTTGACACCACTTAGCTGCGTGGAGGGCGGCCCCGAACCTCCCCAACACAGTCAGCCGTGTTCCGGTATTGTGAGTGTGGGGAAGTTCCTTCTTCTGTCTGCAGCTCCCGGAATTTCCTAGGAGCCCTTCGCGTTTCTTCCCCGAGTGTCTGCCTGTGCGGGCTGCCGGGGAAAGTCGGGGGTTGGGCTGGAAATGCAGGTAGCATCTAGTGCCTCCCCCTGGACTTGGGAGGTAATTAGCGGACTTCCCCCTGCCAGGGAACACGTTTGACACCACTCAACTGCGTGGAGGGCGGCCCCAAACCTCCCACACACAGTCAGCCGTGTTCCGGAATTCTGACAGTGAGGAGGTTCCGTCTTCTGTCTGCTGCATCCGGGATCTCCTAGGAGCCCTTCGCGTGTCTTCCCCGAGTGTATCCCATTGCGGGTTGCCGGGGAAATCGGGGGTTGGCCTGGAAATGCAAGTAGCTTCTAGTGCCTTCCCCTGGACAGGGTAGGCAATTAGCGGAATTCCCCGTGCCAGGGAACACCTTTGACACCACTTAGCTGCGTGGAGGGCGGCCCCGAACCTCCCCGACACAGTCAGCCGTGTTCCGGTATTGTGAGTGTGGGGAAGTTCCGTCTTATGTCTGCAGCACCCGGGATCTCCTAGGAGCCCTTCGCGTGTCTTCCCCGAGTGTCTGCATGTGCGGGCTGCCGGGGAAAGGCGGGGGATGGGCTGGAAATGCAGGTCGCATTTAGTGCCTCCCCCTGGTCTTGGGAGGTAATTAGCGGACTTCCCCATGCCAGGGAACACCTTTGACACCACTCACCTGCGTGGAGGGCGGCCCCAAACCTCCCACACACAGTCAGCCGTGTTCCGGAATTCTGAGAGTGAGGAGGTTCCGTCTTCTGTGTGCAGCACCCGGGATCTCCTAGGAGCCCTTCGCGTGTCTTCCACGAGTGTCTCCCATTGCGGGCTCCCGGGGAAAGGCGGGGTTTGGGCTGGAAATGCAGGTAGTATCTAGTGCCTCCCCCTGGACTTGGGAGGTAATTAGCGGACTTCCCCCTGCCAGGGAACACCTGTGACACCAGTCAGCTGCGTGGACGGCGGCCCCAAACCTCCCACACACAGTCAGCCGTGTTCCGGTATTGTGAGTGTGGGGAAGTTCCGTCTTTTGTCTGCAGCACCCGGAATCTCCTAGGAGCCATTCGCGTGTCTTCCCCGAGTGTCTGCCTGTGCGGGCTGCCGGGGAAAGTCGGGGGTTGGGCTTAAAATGCAGGTAGCATCTAGTGCCTCCCCCTGGACAGGGTAGGCAATTAGCGAATTTACCCATGCCAGGGAACACCTTTGACAACACTTAGCGGCGTGGAGGGCGGCCCCAAACCACCCCCCCACAGTTAGCCGTGTTCCGGGATTGTGAGTGTGGGGAGGTTCCGTCTACAGTCTGCAGCACCCGGGATCTCCTAGGAGCCCTTCGCGTGTCTTCCCCTAGTGTTTCACATTGCGGGCTGCCGGGGAAAGGCGGGGGTTGGGCTGGAAATGCAGGTAGCATCTAGTGCCTCCCCCTGGACTTGGGAGGTAATTAGCGGACTTCCCCCTGCCAGGGAACACCTTTGACACCACTGAACTGCGTGGAGGGCGGCCCCAAACCTCCCACACACAGTCAGCCGTGTTCCGGAATTCTGAGAGTGAGAAGGTTCCGTCTTCTGTCTGCTGCACCCGGGATCTCCTAGGAGCCCTTCGCGTGTCTTCCCCGAGTGTATCCCATTGCGGGCTGCCGGGGAAAGCGGGGGTTGGGCTGGAAATGCAAGTAGCTTCTAGTGCCTTCCCCTGGACAGGGTAGGCAATTAGCGGACTTCCCCGTGTCAGGGAACACCTTTGACACCACTCACCTGCGTGGAGGGTGGCCCCAAACCTCCCACACACAGTCAGCCGTGTTCCGAAATTGTGAGTGTGGGGAGGTTCCGTTTTCTGTCTGCAGCACCCGGGATCTCCTAGGAGCCCTTCGCGTGTCTTCCCCTAGTGTATCCCACTGCGGGCTGCCGGGGAAAGCGGTGGTTGGGCTGGAAATGCAAGTAGCTTCTAGTGCCGTCCACTGGACAGTGTAGGCTATTAGCGGACTTCCCCGTGCCAGGGAACACTTTTGACACCACTTAGCTGCGTGGAGGGCGGCCCCGAACCTCCCCGACACAGTCAGCCGTGTTCCGGAATTCTGAGAGTGGGGAGGATCCGTCTTCTGTCTGCAGCCCCCGAGATCTCCTAGGAGCATTTCGCGTGTCTTCCCCGAGTGTATGCATGTGCGGGCTACCGGGGAAAGGCGGGGTTGGGCTGGAAATGCAGTTAGCATGTAGTGCCTCCCCCTGGAAAGGGTAGGCAATTAGCGGATTTCCCCATGCCAGGGAACACCTTGGACACCACTTAACTGCGTGGAGGGCGGCCCCGAACCCCCCACACAGTCAGCCGTGTTCCGGAATTGTGAGTGTGGGGAAGTTCCGTCTTATGTCTGCAGCACCCGGGATCTCCTAGGAGCCCTTCGCGTGTCTTCCACGGGTGTCTCCCATTGCGGGCTGCCGGGAAAAGCGGGGGTTGTGCTGGAAATGCAAGTAGCATCTAGTGCCTCCCCCTGGACAGGGTAGGCCATTAGCGGAATTCCCCGTGCCAGGGAACACCTGTGACACCAGTCAGCTCCGTGGAGGGCAGCCCAAATCCTCCCAAACACAGTCAGCCGTGTTCCGGAATTCTGAGAGTGAGGAGGTTCCGTCTTCTGTCTGCTGCATCCGGGATCTCCTAGGAGCCCTTCGCGTGTCTTCCCCGAGTGTATCCCATTGCGGGCTGCCAGGGAAAGCGTGGGTTGGGCTGGAAATGCAAGTAGTTTCTAGTGCCTTCCCCTGGACAGGGTAGGCAATTAGCGGACTTCCACGTGCCAGGGAACACCTTTGACACCACTTAGCTGCGTGGAGGGCGGCCCCGAACCTCCCCAACACAGTCAGCCGTGTTCCGGTATTGTGAGTGTGGGGAAGTTCCTTCTTCTGTCTGCAGCTCCCGGAATTTCCTAGGAGCCCTTCGCGTTTCTTCCCCGAGTGTCTGCCTGTGCGGGCTGCCGGGGAAAGTCGGGGGTTGGGCTGGAAATGCAGGTAGCATCTAGTGCCTCCCCCTGGACTTGGGAGGTAATTAGCGGACTTCCCCCTGCCAGGGAACACCTTTGACACCAGTCAGCTGCGTGGACAGCGGCCCCAAACCTCCCCCACACAGTCAGCCGTGTTCCGGAATTCTGAGAGTGGGGAGGTTCCGTCTTCTGTCTGCAGCACCCGAGATCTCCTAGGAGCATTTCGCGTGTCTTCCCCGAGTGTATCCCATTGCGGGATGCCGGGGAAAGCGGGGGTTGGGCTGGAAATGCAAGTAGCTTCAAGTGCCTTCCCCTGGACAGGGTAGGCAATTAGCGGATTCCCCGTGCCAGGGAACACCTTTGACACCACTTAGCTGCGTGGAGGGCGGCCCCGAACCTCCCCGACACAGTCAGCCGTGTTCCGGAATTCTGAGAGTGGGGAGGTTCCGTCTTCTGTCTGCAGCACCCGGGATCTCCTAGGAGCCCTTCGCGTGACTTCCCCGAGTGTCTGCATGTGCGGGCTGCCGGGGAAAGGCGGGGGTTGGGCTGGAAATGCAGGTCGCATTTAGTGCCTCCCCCTGGACTTGGGAGGTAATTAGCGGACTTCCCCATGCCAGGGAACACCTTTGACACCACTCACCTGCGTGGAGGGCGGCCCCAAACCTCCCACACACAGTCAGCCGTGTTCCGGAATTCTGAGAGTGAGGAGGTTCCGTCTTCTGTCTGCTGCACCCGAGATCTCCTAGGAGCATTTCGCGTGTCTTCCCCGAGTGTATGCATGTGCGGGCTACCGGGGAAAGGCGGGGTTTGGGCTGGAAATGCAGGTAGCATGTAGTGCCTCCCCCTGGACATTGTAGGCAATTAGCGGATTTCCCCATGCCAGGGAACACCATTGACACCACTTAACTGCGTGGAGGGCGGCCCAGAACCTCCCCCACACAGTCAGCCGTGTTCCGGTATTGTGAGTGTGGGGAAGTTCCGTCTTCTGTCTGCAGCACCCGGAATCTCCTAGGAGCCCTTCGCGTGTCTTCCCCGATTGTCTGCCTGTGCGGGCTGCCGGGGAAAGTCGGGGGTTGGGCTTAAAATGCAGGTAGCATCTAGTGCCTCCCCCTGGACAGGGTAGAAAATTAGCGAATTTACCCATGCCAGGGAACACCTTTGACAACACTTAGCGGCGTGGAGGGCGGCCCCAAACCACCCCCACACACTTAGCCGTGTTCCGGGATTGTGAGTGTGGGGAGGTTCCGTCTACAGTCTGCAGCACCCGGGATCTCCTATGAGCCCTTCGCGTGTCTTCCCCGAGTGTCTCACATTGCGGGCTGACGGGGAAAGGCGGGGGTTGGGCTGGAAATGCAGGTAGCATCTAGTGCCTCCCCCTGGACTTGGGAGGTAATTAGCGGACTTCCCCCTGCCAGGGAACACCTTTGACACCACTCAACAGCGTGTAGGGCGGCCCCAAACCTCCCACACACAGTCAGCCGTGTTCCGGAATTCTGAGAGTGAGAAGGTTCCGTCTTCTGTCTGCTGCACCCGGGATCTCCTAGGAGCCCTTCGCGTGTCTTCCCCGAATGTATCCCATTGCGGGCTGCCGGGGAAAGCGGGGGTTGGGCTGGAAATGCAAGTAGCTTCTAGTGCCTTCCCCTGGACAGGGTAGGCAATTAGCGGACTTCCCCGTGCCAGGGAACACCTTTGACACAATTCACCTGCGTGGAGGGTGGCCCCAAACCTCCCACACACAGTCAGCCGTGTTCCGAAATTGTGAGTGTGGGGAGGTTCCGTTTTCTGTCTGCAGCACCCGGGATCTCCTAGGAGCCCTTCGCGTGTCTTCCCCTAGTGTATCCCACTGCGGGCTGCAGGGGAAAGCGGTGGTTGGGCTGGAAATGCAAGTAGCTTCTAGTGCCGTCCACTGGACAGGGTAGGCAATTAGCGTACTTCCCCGTGCCAGGGAACAGTTTTGACACCACTTAGCTGCGTGGAGGGCGGCCCCGAACCTCCCCGACACAGTCAGACGTGTTCCGGAATTCTGAGAGTGGGGAGGATCCGTCTTCTGTCTGCAGCACCCGAGATCTCCTAGGAGCATTTCGCGTGTCTTCCCCGAGTGTATGCATGTGCGGGCTACCGGGGAAAGGCGGGGTTGGGCTGGAAATGAAGTTAGCATGTAGTGCCTCCCCCTGGAAAGGGTAGGCAATTAGCGGATTTCCCCATGCCAGGGAACACCTTTGACACCACTTAACTGCGTGGAGGGCGGCCCCGAACCTCCCCCACACAGTCAGCCGTGTTCCGGTATTGTGAGTTTGGGGAAGATCCGTCTTATGTCTGCAGCACCCGGGATCTCCTAGGAGCCCTTCGCGTGTCTTCCACGGGTGTCTCCCATTGCGGGCTGCCGGGAAAAGCGGGGGTTGTGCTGGAAATGCAAGTAGCATCTAGTGCCTCCCCCTGGACAGGGTAGGCCATTAGCGGACTTCCCCGTGCCAGGGAACACCTTTGACACCACTTAGCTGCGTGGTGGGCGGCCCCGAACCTCCCCGACACAGTCAGCCGTGTTCCGGAATTCTGAGATTGAGGAGCTTCCGTCTTCTGTCTGCTGCACCCGAGATCTCCTAGGAGAATTTCGCGTGTCTTCCCCGAATGTATGCATGTGCGGGCTACCGGGGAACGGCGGGGTTTTGGCTGGAAATGCAGGTAGCATGTAGTGCCTCCCCCTTGAAAGGGTAGGCAATTAGCGGATTTCCCCATGCCAGGGAACACCATTGACACCACTTAAGTGCGTGGAGGGCGGGCCAGAACCTCCCCCACTCAGTCAGCCGTGTTCCGGTATTGTGAGTGTGGGGAAGTTCCGTCTTCTGTCTGCAGCACCCGGAATCGCCTAGGAGCCCTTCGCGTGTCTTCCCCGAGTGTCTGCCTGTGCGGGCTGCCGGGGAAAGTCGGGGGTTGGGCTGGAAATGCAGGTAGCATCTAGTGCCTCCCCCTGGACTTGGGAGGTAATTAGCGGACTTCCCCCTGCCAGGGAACACCTGAGACACCAGTCAGCTGCGTGGACAGCGGCCCCAAACCTCCCCCACACAGTCAGCCGTGTTCCGGAAGTCTGAGAGTGGGGAGGTTCCGTCTTCTGTCTGCAGCACCCGGGATCTCCTAGGAGCCCTTCGAGTGTCTTCCCCGACTTTCTCACATTACGGGCTGCCGGGGAAAGGCGGGGTTTGGGCTGGAAATGCAGGTAGTATCTAGTGCCTCCCCCTGGACTTGGGAGGTAATTAGCGGACTTCCCCCAGCCAGGGAACACCTGTGACACCAGTCAGCTGCGTGGACGGCGGCCCCAAACCTCCCACACACAGTCAGCCGTGTTCCGGAATTCTGAGAGTGAGGAGGTTCCGTCTTCTGTCTGCAGCACCCGAGATATCCTAGGAGCATTTCGCGTGTCTTCCCCGAGTGTATGCATGTGCGGACTACCAGGGAAAGGCGGGGGTTGGGCTGGAAATGCATGTAGCATCTAGTGCCTCCCCCTGGACAGGGTAGGCAATTAGCGAATTTACCCATGCCAGGGAACACCTTTGACAACACTTAGCGGCGTGGAGGGCGGCCCCAAACCACCCCCACACAGTTAGCCGTGTTCCGGGATTGTGAGTGTGGGGAGGTTCCGTCTACAGTCTGCAGCACCCGGGATCTCCTAGGAGCCCTTCGCGTGTCTTCCCCGAGTGTCTCACATTGCGGGCTGCCGGGGAAAGGCGGGGGTTGGGCTGGAAATGCAGGTAGCATCTAGTGCCTCCCCCTGGACATGGTAGGCAATTAGCGGATTTCCCCATGCCAGGGAACACCATTGACACCACTTAACTGCGTGGAGGGCGGCCCAGAACCTCCCCCACACTGTCAGCCTTGTTCCGGTATTGTGAGTGTGGGGAACTTCCGTCTTCTGTCTGCTGCACCCGAGATCTCCTAGGAGCATTTCGCGTGTCTTCCCCGAGTGTATGCATTTACGGTCTACCGGGGAAAGGCGGGGTTTGGGCTTGAAATGCAGGTAGCATGTAGTGCCTCACCCTGGAACGGTAAGGCAATTTTGCGGATTTCCCCATGCCAGGGAACACCATTGACACCACTTAACTGCGTGGAGGGCGGCCCAGAACCTCCCCCACACAGTCAGCCTTGTTCCGGTATTGTGAGTGTGGGGAAGTTCCGTCTTCTGTCTGCAGCACCCGGAATCTCCTAGGAGCCCTTCGCGTGTCTTCCCAGAGTGTCTGCCTGTGCGGGCTGCCGGGGAAAGTCGGGGGTTGGGCTGGAAATGCAGGTAGCATCTAGTGCCTCCCCCTGGACTTGGGAGGTAATTAGCGGAATTCCGCCTGCCAGGGAACACCTGTGACATCAGTCAGCTGCGTGGAAGGCGGCCCCAGTCTTCCCCCACACAGTCAGAAGTGTTCCGGAATTGTGAGTGTGGGGAGGTTCCGTATTCTGTCTGCAGCACCCGGGATCTCCTAGGAGCCCTTCGCGTGTCTTCCCCGAGTGTCTGCCTGTGCGGGCTGCCGGGGAAAGGCGGGGGTTGTGCTGGAAATGCAGGTAGCATCTAGTGCCTCCCCCTGGACAGGGTAGGCAATTAGCGAATTTACCCATGCCAGGGAACACCTTTGACAACACTTAGCGGCGTGGATGGCGGCCCCAAACCACCCCCACACAGTTAGCCGTGTTCCGGTATTGTGAGTGTGGGGAGGTTCCGTCTTCTGTCTGCAGCACCCGGGATCTCCTAGGAGCCCTTCGCGTGTCTTCCCCGAGTGTCTCAGATTGCGGGCTGCCGGGGAAAGGCGGGGGTTGGGCTGGAAATGCAGGTAGCATCTAGTGCCTCCCCCTGGACTTGGGAGGTAATTAGCGGACTTTCCCCTGCCAGGGAACACCTTTGACACCACTCAACTGCGTGGAGGGCGGCCCCAAACCTCCCACACACAGTCAGCCGTGTTCCGGAATTCTGAGAGTGAGGAGGTTCCGTCTTCTGTCTGCTGCACCCGGGATCTCCTAGGAGACCTTCGCGTGTCTTCCCCGAGTGTATCCCATTGCGGGCTGCCGTGGAATGCGGGGGTTGGGCTGGAAATGCAAGTAGCTTCTAGTGCCTTCCCCTGGACAGGGTAGGCAATTAGCGGACTTCCCCGTGCCAGGGAACACCTTTGACACCACTTAGCTGCGTGGAGGGCGGCCCCGAACCTCCCCGACACAGTCAGCCGTGTTCCGGAATTCTGAGAGTGGGGAGGTTCCGTCTTGTGTCTGCAGCACCCGAGATCTCCTAGGTTCATTTCGCGTGTCTTCCCCGAGTGTATGCATGTGCGGGCTACCGGGGAAAGGCGGCGTTGGGCTGGAAATGCAGGTAGCATGTAGGGCCGCCCCCTGGAAAGGGTAGGCAATTAGCGGATTTCCCCATGCCAGGGAACACCTTTGTCACCTCTTAACTGCGTGGAGGGCGGCCCCGAACCTCCCCCACACAGTCAGCCGTGTTCCGGTATTGTGACTGTGGGGAAGTTCCGTCTTATGTCTGCAGCACCCGGGATCTCCTAGGAGCCCTTCGCGTGTCTTGCCCGAGTGTCTACCTGTGCGGGCTGCCGGGGAAAGGCGGGGGTTGGGCTGGAAATGCAGGTAGTATCTAGTGCCTCCCCCTGGACTTGGGAGGTAATTTGCCGACTTCCCCCTGCCAGGGAACACCTTTGACACCACTCACCTGCGTGGAGGGCGGCCCCAAACCTCCCACACACAGTCAGCCGTGTTCCGAAATTGTGAGTGTGGGGAGGTTCCGTTTTCTGTCTGCAGCACCCGGGATCTCCTAGGAGCCCTTCGCGTGTCTTCCACGGTTGTCTCCCATTGCGGGCTGCCGGGGAAAGCGGGGGTTGGGCTGGAAATGCAAGTAGCATCTAGTGCCTCCCCCTGGACAGGGTAGGCCATTAGCGGACTTCCCCGTGCCAGAGAAGACCTGTGACACCAGTCAGCTGCAAGGACGGCGGCCCCAAACCTCCAACACACAGTCAGCCGTGTTCCGGATTTCTGAGAGTGAGGAGGTTCCGTCTTCTGTCTGTAGCACCCGAGATCTCCTAGGAGCATTTCGCGTGTCTTCCCCGAGTGTATGCATGTGCGGGTTACCGGGGAATGGCGGGGGTTGGGCTGGAAATGCAGGTAGCATCTAGTGCCTCTCCCTGGACAGGGTAGGCAATTAGCGAATTTACCCATGACAGGGAACACCTTTGACAACACTTAGCGGCGTGGAGGGCGGCCCCAAACCACCCCCACACAGTTAGCCGTGTTCCGGGATTGTGAGTGTGGGGAGGTTCCGTCTACAGTCTGCAGCACCCGGGATCACCTAGGAGCCCTTCGCTTGTCTTCCCCGAGTGTCTCACATTGCGGGCTGCCGGGGAAAGGCGGGGGTTGGGCTGGAAATGCAGGTAGCATCTAGTGCCTCCCCCTGGACTTGGGAGGTAATTAGCGGACTTCCCCCTGCCAGGGAACACGTTTGACACCACTCAACTGCGTGGAGGGCGGCCCCAAACCTCCCACACACAGTCAGCCGTGTTCCGGAATTCTGACAGTGAGGAGGTTCCGTCTTCGGTCTGCTGCACCCGGGATCTCCTAGAAGCCCTTCGCGTGTCTTCCCCGAGTGTATCCCATTGCGGGTTGCCGGGGAAATCGGGGGTTGGCCTGGAAATGCAAGTAGCTTCTAGTGCCTTCCCCTGGACAGGGTAGGCAATTAGCGGACTTCCCCGTGCCAGGGAACACCTTTGACACCACTTAGCTGCGTGGAGGGCGGCCCCGAACCTCCCCGACACAGTCAGCCGTGTTCCGGAATTCTGAGAGTGGGGATGTTCCGTCTTCTGTCTGCAGCACCCGGGATCTCCTAGGAGCCCTTCGCGTGTCTTCCCCGAGTGTCTGCATGTGCGGGCTGCCGGGGAAAGGCGGGTGTTGGGCTGGAAATGCAGGTCGCATTTAGTACCTCCCCCTGGACTTGGGAGGTATTTAGCGGACTTCCCCATGCCAGGGAACACCTTTGACACCACTCACCTGCGTGGAGGGCGGCCCCAAACCTCCCACACACAGTCAGCCGTGTTCCGAAATTCTGAGAGTGAGGAGGTTCCGTCTTCTGTCTGCTGCACCCGAGATCTGCTAGGAGCATTTCGCGTGTCTTCACCGAGTGTATGTATGTGCGGGCTACCGGGGAAAGGCGGGGTTTGGGCTGGAAATGCAGGTAGCATATAGTGCCTCCCCTTGGAAAGGGTAGGCAATTAGCGGATTTCCCCATGCCAAGGAACACCATTGACACCACTTAACTGCGTGGAGGGCGGCCCAGAACCTCCCCCACACTGTCAGCCGTGTTCCGGTATTGTGAGTGTGGGGAAGTTCCGTCTTCTGTCTGCAGCACCCGGGATCTCCTAGGAGCCCTTCGCGTGTCTTCCCCGAGTGTCTGCCTGTGCGGGCTGCCGGGGAAAGTCGGGGGTTGGGCTGGAAATGCAGGTAGCATCTAGTGCCTCCCCCTGAACAGGGGAGGTAATTAGCGGAATTCCGCCTGCCAGGGAACACCTGTGACACCAGTCAGCTGCGTGGAAGGCGGCCCCATTCTTCCCCCACACAGTCAGAAGTGTTCCGGATTGTGAGTGTGGGGAGGTTCCGTCTTCTGTCTGCAGCACCCGGGATCTCCTAGGAGCCCTTCGCGTGTCTTCCACGAGTGTCTCCCATTGCGGGCTGCCGGGGAAAGCGGGGGTTGGGCTGGAAATGCAAGTAGCATCTAGTGCCTCCCCCTGGACAGGGTAGGCAATTAGCGGACTTCCCAATGCCAGGGAAAACCTTTGACACCACTTAGCTGCGTGGAGGGCGGACCCGAACCTCCCCCACACAGTCAGCCTTGTTCCGGAATTCTGAGAGTGGGGAGGTTCCGTCTTCTGTCTGCAGTACCCGGGATCTCCTAGGAGCACTTCGCGTGTCTTCCCCGAGTGTCTGCGTGTGCGGGCTGCCGGGGATAGGCGGGGTTTGGGCTGGAAATGCAGGTAGTATCTAGTGCCTCCCCCTTGACTTGGGAGGTATTTAGCCGTTTTCCCACGCCAAGGAACACCTTTGACACCACTCAGCTGCGTGGAGGGCGGCCCCGAACCTCACCCACACAGTCAGCCGTGTTCCGGAATTGTGAGTGTGGGGAGGTTCCGTCTTCTGTCTGCCGCACCCGGGATCTCCTAGGAACACTTCGCGTGTCTTGCCCGAGTGTCTGCCTGTGCGGGCTGCCTGGGAAAGGAGGGGTTTGGGCTGGAAATGCAAGTAGTATCTAGTGCCTCCCCCTGGACATGGGAAGAAATTAGCGGACTTCCCCCTGCCAGAAAACACCTGTGACAACAGTCAGCTGCGTGGACGGCGGCCCCAAACCTCCCCCACACAGTCAGCCGTGTTCCGGAATTCTGAGAGTGGGGAGGTTCCGTCTTCTGTCTGCAGCACCCGGGATCTCCTAGGAGCACTTCGGGTGTCTTCCCCGAGTGTCTGCATGTGCGGGCTGCCGGGGAAATGCGGGGTTTGGGCTGGAAATGCAGGTAGCATCTAGTGCCTCCCCCTGGACAGGGTAGGCAATTAGCGGACTTCCCCGTGCCAGGGAACACCTTTGACAACACTTAGCGGCGTGGAGGGCGGCCCCAAACCACCCCCACACAGTTAGCCGTGTTCCGGGATTGTGAGTGTGGGGAGGTTCCGTCTACTGTCTGCAGCACCCGGGACCTCCTAGGAGCCCTTCGCGTGTCTTCCCCGAGTGTCTGTCTGTGCGGAATGCTGGGGAAAGGCGGGGGTTGGGCTGGAAATGCAGGTAGCATCTAGTGCATCCCCCTGGACTTGGGAGGTAATTAGCGGACTTCCCCCTGCCAGGGAACACCTGTGACACCAGTCAGCTGCGTGGATGGCGACCCAAACCTCCCCCACACATTCAGCCGTGTTCCGGAATTCTGAGAGTGGGGAGGTTCCGTCTTCTGTCTGCAGCACCCGGGATCTCCTAGGAGCACTTCGCGTGTATTCCCCGTGTGTCTGCTTGTGCGGGCTGCCGGGGAAAGGCGGGGGTTGGGCTGGAAATGCAGGTAGCATCTAGTGCCTCCCCCTGGACAGGGTAGGCAATTAGCGGACTTCCCCGTGCCAGGGAACACCTTTGACACCACTTAGCTGCGTGGAGGGCGGCCCCAAACCTCCCCCACACAGTCAGCCGTGTTCCGGAATTGTGAGTGTGGGGAGGTTCCGTCTTCTTTCTGCAGCACCCGGGAACTCCTAGGAGCCCTTCGCGTGTCTTCTCCGAGTGTCTGCATTTGCGGGCTGCCGGCGAAAGGCGGGGGTTGGGCTGGAAATGCAGGTCGCTTTTAGTGCCTCCCCCTGGACTTGGGAGGTAATTAGCGGACTTCCCCATGCCAGGGAACACCTTTGACACCACTCACCTGAGTGGAGGGTGGGCCCAAACCTCCCACACACAGTCAGCCGTGTTCCGAAATTGTGAGTGTTGGGAGGTTCCGTTTTCTGTCTGCAGCACCCGGGATCTCTAGGAGCCCTTCGCGTGTCTTCCCCTAGTGTATCCCATTGCGGGCTGCCGGGGAATGCGGTGGTTGGGCTGGAAATGCAAGTAGCTTCTAGTGCCGTCCACTGGACAGGGTAGGCAATTAGCGGACTTCCCCGTGCCAGGGAACACTTTTGACACCCCTTAGCTGCGTGGAGGGCGGCCCGGAACCTCCCCGACACAGTCAGCCGTGTTCCGGAATTCTGAGTGTGGGAAAGTTCCGTCTTATGTCTGCAGCACCCGGGATCTCCTAGGAGCCCTTCGCGTGTCTTGCCCGATTGTCTATCTGTGCGGGCTGCCGAGGAAAGGCGGGATTTGGGCTGGAAATGCAGGTAGCATCTAGTGCCTCCCCCTGGACAGGGTAGGCAATTAGCGGATTTACCCATGACAGGGAACACCTTTGACAACACTTAACTGCGTGGAGGGCGGCCCCGAACCTCCCCCACACAGTGAGCCGTGTTCCGGTATTGTGAGTGTGGGGAAGTTCCGTCTTTTGTCTGCAGCACCTGGGATGTCCTAGGAGCCCTTCGCGTATCTTCCCCGAGTGTCTGACTGTGCGGGCTGATGGGGAAAGGCGGGGGTTGTGCTGGAAATACAGGTCGCATTTAGTGCCTCCGCCTGGACTTGGGAGGTAATTAGCGGACTTCCCCATGCCAGGGAACACCTTTGGCACCACACACCTGCGTGGAGGGCGGCCCCAAACCTCCCACACACAGTCAGCCGTGTTCCGAAATTGTGAGTGTGGGGAGGTTCCGTTTTCTGTCTGCAGCACCCGGGATCCCCTAGGAGCACTTCGAGTGTCTTCCCCGAGTGTCTCCCATTGCGGGCGGCCGGGGAAAGCGGGGGTTGGGCTGGAAATGCAAGTAGCATCTAGTGCCTCCCCCTGGACAGGGTAGGCAATTAGCGGAATTCCCCGTGCCAGGGAACACCTTTGACACCACTTAGCTGCGTGGAGGGCGGCCCCGAACCTCCCCCACACAGTCAGCTGTGTTCCGGAATTCTGAGAGTGGGGAGATTCCGTCTTCTGTCTGCAGCACCCGGGATCTCCTAGGAGCCCTTCGCGTGACTTCCCCGAGTGTCTACCATTGCAGGCTACCGGGGAAAGGCGGGGGTTGGGCTGGAAATGCAGGTAGCATCTAGTGCCTCCCCCTGGACTTGGGAGGTAATTAGCGGACTTCCCCCTGCCAGGGAACACCTGTGACACCAGTCAGCTGCGTGGACGGCGTCCCCAAACCTCCCACACACAGTCAGCCGTGTTCCGGAATTCTGAGAGTGAGGAGGTTACGTCTTCTGTCTGCAGCACCCGAGATATCCTAGGAGCATTTCGCGTGTCTTCCTCGTGTGTATGAATTTGCGGGCTACCGGGGAAAGGCGGGGGTTGGGCTGGAAATGCAGGTAGCATCTAGTGCCTCCCCCTGAAGAGGGGAGGTAATTAGCGGAATTCCGCCTGCCAGGAAACACCTGTGTCACCAGTCAGCTGCGTGGAAGGCGGCCCCATTCTTCCCCCACACAGTCAGACGTGTTCCGGAATTGTGAGTGTTGGGAGGTTCCATCTTCTGTCTGCAGCATCCGGGATCTCCTACGAGCCCTTCGCGTGTCTTCCCCGAGTGTCTGCCTGTGCGGGCTGATGGGGAAAGGCGGGGGTTGGGCTGGAAATGCAGGTAGTATCTAGTGCCTCCCCCTGGACTTGGGAGGTAATTTGCCGATTTCCCCCTGCCAGGGAACACCTGTGACACCAGTCAGCTGCGTGGACGGCGGCCCCAAACCTCCCCCACACAGTCAGCCGTGTTCCGGAATTCTGAGAGTGGGGATGTTCCGTCTTCTGTCTGCAGCACCCGGGAACTCCTAGGAGCCCTTCGCGTGTCTTCCCCGAGTGTCTGCATTTGCGGGCTGCCGGGGAAAGGCGGGGGTTGCGCTGGAAATTCAGGTCGCATTTAGTGCCTCCGCCTGGACTTGGGAGGTAATTAGCGGACTTCCCCCTGCCAGGGAACACCTGTGACACCAGTCAGCTGCGTGGACGGCGGCCCCAAACCTCCCACACACAGTCAGCCGTGTTCCGAAATTGTGAGTGTGGGGAGGTTCCGTTTTCTGTCTGCAGCACCCGGGATCTCCTAGGAGCCCTTCGCGTGTCTTCCCCGAGTGTCTCCCATTGCGGGCGGCCTGGGAAAGCGGGGGTTGGGCTGGAAATGCAAGTAGCATCTAGTGCCTCCCCCTGGACAGGGTAGGCAATTAGAGGACTTCCCCGTGCCAGGGAACACCTTTGACACCACTTAGCTGCGTGGAGGGCGGCCCCGAACCTCCCCCACACAGTCACCTGTGTTCCGGAATTCTGAGAGTGGGGAGATTCCGTCTTCTGTCTGCAGCACCCGGGATCTCCTAGGAGCCCTTCGCGTGACTTCCCCGAGTGTCTACCATTGCAGGCTGCCGGGGAAAGGCGGGGGTTGGGCTGGAAATGCAGGTAGTATCTAGTGCCTCCACTTGGACATGGGACGAAATTAGCGGACTTCCCCCTGCCAGGGAATACATTTGACACCACACAGCTGCGTGGAGGGCGGCCCCTAACTTCCCCCACACAGTCAGCCGTGTTCTGGAATTGCGAGTATGGGGAGGATCCGTCTTCTGTCTGCAGCACCCGGGATCTCCTAGGAGCCCTTAGCGTGTCTTCCCCGAGTGTCTGCATGTGCGGGATGCCGGGGAAAGGCGGGGGGAGTGCTGGAAATGCAGGTAGCATCTAGGGCCTCCCCCTGGACTTGGGAGGTAATTAGCGGAATTCCCCCTGCCAGGGAACACCTGTGACACCAGTCAGCTGCGTGGACGGCGGCCCCAAACCTCCCCCACACAGTCAGCCGTGTTCCGGAATTCTGAGAGTGGGGAGGTTCCGTCTTCTGTCTGCAGCACCCGGGATCTCCTAGGAGCCCTTCGCGTGTATTTCCCGTGTGTCTGCTTGTGCGGGCTGCCAGGGAAAGGCGTGGGTTGTGCTGGAAATGCAGGTAGCATCTAGTGCCTCCCCCTGAACAGGTGAGGTAATTAGGGGAATTCCGCCTGCCAGGGAACACCTGTGACACCAGTCAACTGCGTGGAAGGCGGCCCCATTCTAACCCCACACAGTCAGCCGTGTTCCTGAATTGTGAGTGTGGGGAGGTTCCGTCTTCAGTCTGCAGCACCCGGGATCTCCTAGGAGCACTTCGCGTGTCTTCCCCGAGTTTCTGCATGTGCGGGCTGCCGGGGAAAGGCGGGGGTTGGGCTGGAAATGCAGGTCGCATTTAGTGCCTCCCCCTGAACTTGGGAGGTAATTAGCGGACTTCCCCATGCCAGGGAACACCTTTGACACCACTCACCTGCGTGGAGTGCGGCCCCGAACCTCCCCCTCACAGTCAGCCGTGTTCCGGAATTCTGAGAGTGGGGAGGTTCCGTCTTCTGTCTGCAGCACCCGAGATCTCCTAGGAGCCCTTCCCGTGTCTTCCCCGAGTGTCTCCCATTGCGGGCTGCCGGAGAAAGCGGGGGTTGGGCTGGAAATGCAAGTAGCATCTAGTGCCTCCCCCTGGACAGTGTAGGTAATTAGCGGACTTCCCCGTGCCAGGGAACACCTTTGACACCACTTAGCTGCGTGGAAGGCGGCCCCGAACCTCCCCCACACAGTCAGCCGTGTTCCGGAATTCTGAGAGTGGGGAGGTTCCGTCTTCTGTCTGCAGCAAACGGGATCTCCAAGGAGCATTTCGACTGTCTTCCCCGAGTGTATGCATGTGCGGGCTGCCAGGGAAAGGCGGGGGTTGGGCTGGAAATGCAGGTAGTATCTAGTGCCTCCCCCTGGACTTGGGAGGTAATTAGCGGACTTCCCCCTGCCAGGGAACACCTGTGACACCAGTCAGCTGCGTGGACGGCGTCCCCAAACCTCCCACACACAGTCAGCCGTTTTCCGGAATTCTGAGAGTGAGGAGGTTCCGTCTTCTGTCTGCAGCACCCGAGATCTCCTAGGAGCATTTCGCGTGTCTTCCCCGAGTGTATGCATGTGCGGGCTGCCGGGGAAAGGCGGGGTTTGGGCTGGAAATGCAGGTAGCATGTAGTGCCTCCCGCTGGAAAGGGTAGGCATTTAGCGGATTTCCCCATGCCAGGGAACACCTTTGACACCACTTAACTGCGTGGATGGCGGCCCCGAACCTTCCCCACACAGTCAGCCGTTGTCCGGAATTGTGAGTGTTGAGAGGTTCCGTCTTCTGTCTGCAGCACCCGGGATCTCCTAGGAGCACTTCGCGTGTCTTCCCCGAGTGTCTGCATGTGCGGGCTGCCGGGGAAAGGCGGGGTTTTGGCTGGAAATGCAGGTAGTATCAAGTGCCTCCCCCTTGACTTGGTAGGTAATTAGCGGACTTCCCCATGCCAGGGAACACCTGTGACACCAGTCAGCTGCGTGGACGGCGGCCCAAAACCTCCCCAACAAAGTCAGCCGTGTTCCGGAATTCTGAGATTGGGGAGGTTCCGTCTTTTGTCTGCAGCACCCGAGATCTCCTAGGAGCATTTCGCGTGTCTTCCCCGAGTGTATGCATGTTCGGGCTGCCGGGGAAAGGCGGGGTTTGAGCTGGAAATGCAGGTAGCATGTAGTGCCTCACATTGGAAAGGGTAGGCAATTAGCGGATTTCCCCATGCCAGGGAACACCTTTGACACCATTTAGCTGATTGGAGGCGGCCCCAAACCTTCCACACACAGTCAGCCGTGTTCCGGAATTCTGAGAGTGGGGAGGTTCCGTCTTATGTCTGCAGCACCCGGGATCTCCTAGGAGCCCTTCGCGTGTAATCACCGAGTGTCTGCCTGTGCGGGCTGACGGGGAAAGGCGGCGGTTGGGCTGGAAATGCAGGTAGCATCTAGTGCCTCCCCCTGGACAGGGTAGGCAATTCGCGGATTATCCCATGCCAGGGAACACCTTTGACAACACTTAGCAGCGTGGAGGGCGGCCCCAAACCACCCCCACACAGTTAGCCGTGTTCCGGGATTGTGAGTGTGGGGAGGTTCCGTCTAATGTCTGCAGGACCCGGGATCTCCTTGGAGCCATTCGCGTGTCTTCCCCGAGTGTCTGCCTGTGCGGACTGCTGGGGAAAGGCGGGGGTTGTGCTGGAAATGCAGGTAGCATCTAGTGCCTCCCCCTGGACTTGGGAGGTAATTAGCGGACTTCCCCCTGCCAGGGAAAACCTGTGACACCAGTCAGCTTCGTGGACGGCGGCCCCAAACCTCCCCCACACAGTCAGCCGTGTTCCGGATTTCTGAGAGTGGGGAGGTTCCGTCTTCTGTCTGCAGCACCCGGGATCTCCTAGGAGCCCTTCGCGTGTATTCCCCGTGTGTCTGCTTGTGCGGGCTGCCGGGGAAAGGCGGGGGTTGGGCTGTAAATGCAGGTAGCATCTAGTGCCTCCCACTGAAGAGGGGAGGTAATTAGCGGAATTCCGCCTGCCAGGGAACACCTGTGTCACCAGTCAGCTGCGTGGTAGGCGGCCCCATTCTTCCCCCACACAGTCAGACGTGTTCCGGAATTGTGAGTGTGGGGAGGTTCCGTCTTCTGTCTGCAGCACCCGGGATCTCCTAGGAGCCCTTCGCGTGTTTTCCCCGAGTGTCTGCATGTGCGGGCTGCCGGGGAATAGCGGGTGTTGGGCGGGAAATGCAGGTAGTATCTAGTGCCTCCCCCTGGACCTGGGAGGTAATTAGCGGACTTCCCTCTGCCAGGGAACACCTGTGACAACAGTCAGCTGCGTGGACGGCGGCCCCAAACCTCCCACACACAGTCAGCCATGTTCCGGAATTCTGAGAGTGAGGAGGTTCCGTCTTCTGTCTGCTGCACCCGAGATCTCCTAGGAGCATTTCGTGTGTCTTCCCCGAGTGTATGCATGTGCGGGCTACCGGGGAAAGGCGGGGTTTGGGCTGGAAATGCAGGTAGCATATAGTGCCTCCCGCTGAAAAGGGTAGGCAATTAGCGGACTTCCCCATGCCAGGGAACACCTTTGACACCACTTATCTGCGAGGAGGGCGGCCCCGACCCTCCCCCACACAGTCAGCCGTGTTCCGGTATTGTGAGTGTGGGGAAGTTCAGTCTTCTGTCTGCAGCACCCGGAATCTCCTAGGAGCCCTTCGCGTGTCTTGCCCGAGTGTCTGCCTGTGCGGGCTGACGGGGAAAGGCGGGGGTTGGGCTGGAAATGCAGGTAGTATCTAGTGCCTCCCCCTTGACTTGGTAGGTAATTTGCCGAATTCCCCCTGCCAGGGAACACCTGTGACACCAGTCAGCTGCGTGGAAGGCGGCCCCAAACCTCCCACACACAGTCAGCCGTGTTCCGGAATTGTGAGTGTGGGGAGGTTCCGTCTTCTTTCTGCAGCACCCGGGAACTCCTAGGAGCCCTTCGCGTGTCTTCCCCGAGTGTCTGCATTTGCGGGCTACCGGGGAAAGGCGGGGGTTGGGCTGGAAATGCAGGTCGCATTTAGTGCCTCCCCCTGGACTTGGGAGGTAATTAGCGGACTTCCCCCTGCCAGGGAACACCTGTGTCACCAGTCAGCTGCGTGGTAGGCGGCCCCATTCTTCCCCCACACAGTCAGACGTGTTCCGGAATTGTGAGTGTGGGGAGGTTCCGTCTTCTGTCTGCAGCACCCGGGATCTCCTAGGAGCCCTTCGCGTGTTTTCCCCGAGTGTCTGCATGTGCGGGCTGCCGGGGAAAGGCGGGTGTTGGGCGGGAAATGCAGGTAGTATCTAGTGCCTCCCCCTGGACCTGGGAGGTAATTAGCGGACTTCCCTCTGCCAGGGAACACCTGTGACACCAGTCAGCTGCGTGGACGGCGGCCCCAAACCTCCCACACACAGTCAGCCATGTTCCGGAATTCTGAGAGTGAGGAGGTTCCGTCTTCTGTCTGCTGCACCCGAGATCTCCTAGGAGCATTTCGTGTGTCTTCCCCGAGTGTATGCATGTGCGGGCTACCGGGGAAAGGCGGGGATTGGGCTGGAAATGTAGGTAGCATATAGTGCCTCCCGCTGAAAAGGGTAGGCAATTAGCGGACTTCCCCATGCCAGGGAACACCTTTGACACCACTTATCTGCGAGGAGGGCGGCCCCGAACCTCCCCCACACAGTCAGCCGTGTTCCGGTATTGTGAGTGTGGGGAAGTTCAGTCTTCTGTCTGCAGCACCCGGAATCTCCTAGGAGCCCTTCGCGTGTCTTGCCCGAGTGTCTGCCTGTGCGGGCTGACGGGGAAAGGCGGGGGTTGGGCTGGAAATGCAGGTAGTATCTAGTGACTCCCCCTTGACTTGGTAGGTAATTTGCCGAATTCCCCCTGCCAGGGAACACCTGTGACACCAGTCAGCTGCGTGGACGGCGGCCCCAAACCTCCCACACACAGTCAGCCGTGTTCCGGAATTGTGAGTGTGGGGAGGTTCCGTCTTCTTTCTGCAGCACCCGGGAACTCCTAGGAGCCCTTCGCGTGTCTTCCCCGAGTGTCTGCATTTGCGGGCTACCGGGGAAAGGCGGGGGTTGGGCTGGAAATGCAGGTCGAATTTAGTGCCTCCCCCTGGACTTGGGAGGTAATTAGCGGACTTCCCCCTGCCAGGGAACACCTGTGACACCAGACAGCTGCGTGGACGGCGTCCCCAAACCTCCCACAAACAGTCAGCCGTGTTCCGGAATTCTGAGAGTGAGGAGGTTCCGTCTTCTGTCTGCAGCACCCGAGATCTCCTAGGAGCATTTCGCGTGTCTTCCTCGTGTGTATGAATTTGCGGGCTACCGGGGAAAGGCGGGGTTTGGGCTGGAAATGCAGGTAGCATTTAGTGCCTCCCCCTGGAAAGGGTAGGCAATTAGCGGATTTCCCCATGCCAGGGAACACCTTTGACACCACTTAACTGCGTGGAGGGCGGCCCCGAAACTACCCCACACAGTCAGCCGTGTTCCGGTATTGTGAGTTTGGAAAAGTTCCGTCTTCTGTCTGCAGCACCCGGGATCTCCTAGGAGCCCTTCGCGTGTCTTGCCCGAGTGTCTACCTGTGCGGGCTGCCGGGGAAAGGCGGGGTTTGGGCTGGAACTGCAGGTAGTATCTAGTGCCTCCACCTGGACATGGGACGAAATTAGCGGAATTCCCCCTACCAGGGAATACATTTGACACCACTCAGCTGCGTGGAGGGCGGCCCCTAACCTCCCCCACATAGTCAGCCGTGTTCCGGAATTGCGAGTATGGGGAGGATCCGTCTTCTGTCTGCAGCACCCGAGATCCCCTAGGAGCATTTCGCGTGTCTTTCCCGAGTGTATGCATGTGCGGGCTGCCGGGGAAAGGCGGGATTTGGGCTGGAAATGCAGGTAGTATCAAGTGCCTCCCCCTTGACTTGGTACGTAATTAGCGGACTTCCCCATGCCAGGGAACACCTTTGACACCAGTCAGCTGCGTGGACGGCGGCCCAAAACCTCCCCCACAAAGTCAGCCGTGTTCCGGAATTCTGAGATTGGGGAGGTTCCGTCTTTTGTCTGCAGCACCCGAGATCTCCTAGGAGCATTTCGCGTGTCTTCCCCGAGTGTATGCATGTTCGGGCTGCCGGGGAAAGGCGGGGTTTGAGCTGGAAATGCACGTAGCATGTAGTGCCTCACAATGGAAAGGGTAGGCAATTAGCGGATTTCCCCATGCCAGGGAACACCTTTGACACCATTTCGCTGATTGGAGGGCGGCCCCAAAACTTCCACACACAGTCAGCCGTGTTCCGGAATTCTGAGAGTGGGGAGGTTCCGTCTTATGTCTGCAGCACCCGGGATCTCCTAGGAGCCCTTCGCGTGTAATCACCGAGTGTCTGCCTGTGCGGGCTGACGGGGAAAGGCGGCGGTTGGGCTGGAAATGCAGGTAGCATCTAGTGCCTCCCCCTGGACAGGGTAGGCAATTAGCGGATTTACCCATGCCAGGGAACACCTTTGACAACACTTAGCGCCGTGGAGGGCGGCCCCAAACCAACCCCACACAGTTAGCCGTGTTCCGGGATTGTGAGTGTGGGGAGGTTCCGTCTACTGTCTGCAGCACCCGGGATCTCCTAGGAGCCCTTCGCGTGTCTTCCCCGAGTGTCTGCCTGTGCGGACTGCAGGGGAAATGCAGGGGTTGGGCTGGAAATGCAGGTAGCATCTAGTGCCTCCCCCTGGACTTGGGAGGTAATTAGCGGACTTCCCCCTGCCAGGGAACACCTGTGACACCAGTCAGCTGCGTTGACGCCGGCCCCGAACCTCCCCCACACAGTCAGCCGTGTTCCGGAATTCTGAGAGTGGGGAGGTTCCGTCTTCTGTCTGCAGCACCCGGGATCTCCTAGGAGCACTTCGCGTGTATTCCCCGTGTGTCTGCTTGTGCGGGCTGCCGGGGAAAGGCGGGGGTTGGGCTGTAAATGCAGGTAGCATCTAGTGCCTCCCCCTGAAGAGGGGAGGTAATTAGCGGAATTCCGCCTGCCAGGGAACACCTGTGTCACCAGTCAGCTGCGTGGAAGGCGGCCCCATTCTTCCCCCACACAGTCAGACGTGTTCCGGAATTGTGAGTGTGGGGAGGTTCCGTCTTCTGTCTGCAGCACCCGGGATCTCCTAGGAGCCCTTCGCTTGTCTTCCCCGAGTGTCTGAATGTGCGGACTGCCGGGGAAAGGCGGGTGTTGGGCTGGAAATGCAGGTCGCATTTAGTGCCTCCCCCTGGATTTGGGAGGTAATTAGCGGACTTCCCCATGCCAGGGAACACCTTTGACACCACTCACCTGCGTGGAGGGCGGCCCCAAACCTCCCACACACAGTCAGCCGTGTTCCGAAATTGTGAGTGTGGGGAGGTTCCGTTTTCTGTCTGCAGCACCCGGGATCTCCTAGGAGCCCTTCGCGTGTCTTCCCCTATTGTATCCCATTGTGGGCTGCCGGGGAAAGCGGTGGTTGGGCTGGAAATGCAAGTAGCTTCTAGTGCCGTCCACTGGACAGGGTAGGCAATTAGCGGACTTCCCCGTGCCAGGGAACACTTTTGACAACACTTAGCTGCGTGGAGGGCGGCCCCGAACCTCCCCGACCCAGTCAGCCGTGTTCCGGAATTCTGAGAGTGGGGAGGATCCGTCTTCTGTCTGCAGCACCCGAGATCTCCTAGGAGCCCTTCTCGTGTCTTCCCCGAGTGTCTGCATGTGCGGGCTGCCGGGGAAAGGCGGGGTTTGGGCTGGAAATGCAGGTAGCATCTAGTGCCTCCCCCTGGACAGGGTAGGCAATTAGCGGATTTACCCATGCCAGGGAACAACTTTGACAGCACTTTGAGGCGTGGAGGGTGGCCGCAAACCACCCCCACACAGTTAGCCGTGTTCCGGGATTGTGAGTGTGGGGAGGTTCCGTCTAATGTCTGCAGCACCCGGGATCTCCTAGGAGCCATCGCGTGTCTTCCCCGAGTGTCTGCCTGTGCGGGCTGCCGGGGAAAGGCGGGGGTTGGCCTGGAAATGCAGGTAGCATCTAGGGCCTCCCCCTGGACTTGGGAGGTATTTAGCGGACTTCCCCCTGCCAGGGAACACCTGTGACACCAGTCAGCTGCGTGGACGGCGGCCCCAAACCTCCCCCACACAGTCAGCCGTGTTCCGGAATTCTGAGAGTGGGGAGGTTCCGTCTTCTGTCTGCAGCACCCGGGATCTCCTAGGAGCCCTTCGCGTGTATTCCCCGTGTGTCTGCTTGTGCGGGCTGCCAGGGAAAGGCGGGGGTTGTGCTGGAAATGCAGGTAGAATCTAGTGCCTCCCCCTGAACAAGGGAGGTAATTAGCGGAATTCCGCCTGCCAGGGAACACCTGTGACACCAGTCAACTGCGTGGAACGCGGCCCCATTCTTCCCCCACACAGTCAGACGTGTTCCGGAATTGTGAGTGTGGGGAGGTTCCATCTTCAGTCTGCAGCACCCGGGATCTCCTAGGAGCCATTCGCTTGTCTTCATCGAGTGTCTCCCATTGCGGGCTGCCGGGGAAAGCGGGGGTTGGGCTGGAAATGCAAGTAGCATCTAGTGCCTCCCCCTGGACAGGGTAAGCAATTAGCGGATTTACCCATGCCAGGGAACACCTTTGACACCACTTAACTGCGTGGAGGGCGGCACCGAACCTCCCCCACACAGTCAGCCGTGTTCCCGTATTGTGAGTGTGGGGAAGTTCCGTCTTCTCTCTGCAGCACCCGAGATCTCCTAGGAGCATTTCGCGTGTCTTCCCCGATTGTATGCATGTGCGGGCTGCCGGGGAATGGCGGGATTTGGGCTGGAAATGCAGGTAGTATCTAGTGCCTCCCCCTGGACTTGGGAGGTAATTAGCGGACTTCCCCATGCCAGGGAACACCTTTGACACCACTCACCTGCGTGGAGGGCGGCCCCAAACCTCCCACACACAGTCAGCCCTGTTCCGAAATTGTGAGTGTGGGGAGGTTCCGTCTTCTTTCTGCAGCACCCGGGATCTCCTAGGAGCCCTTCCCGTGTCTTCCCCGAGTGTCTCCCATTGCAGGCTGCCGGAGAAAGCGGGGGTTGGGCTGGAAATGCAAGTAGAATCTAGTGCCTCCCCTTGGACAGTGTAGGTAATTAGCGGACTTCCCCGTGCCAGGGAACACTTTGACACCACTTAGCTGCATGGAGGGCGGCCCCGAACCTCCCCCACTCAGTCAGCCGTGTTCCGGAATTCTGAGAGTGGGGAGGTTCCGTCTTCTGTCTGCAGCAAACGGGATCTCCAAGGAGCATTTCGCGTGTCTTCCCCGATTGTATGCATGTGCGGGCTGCCGGGGAAAGGCGGGGGTTGGGCTGGAAATGCAGGTAGTATCTAGTGCCTCCCTCTGGACTTGGGAGGTAATTAGCGGACTTCCCCCTGCCAGGGAACACCTGTGACACCAGTCAGCTGCGTGGACGGCGTCCCCAAACCTCCCACACACAGTCAGCCGTGTTCCGGAATTCTGAGAGTGAGGAGGTTCCGTCTTCTGTCTGCAGCAACCGAGATCTCCTAGGAGCATTTCGCGTGTCTTCCTCGTGTGTATGAATTTGCGGGCTACCGGGGAAAGGCGGGGTTTGGGCTGGAAATGCAGGTAGCATGTAGTGACTCCCCCTGGAAAGGGTAGGCAATTAGCGGATTTCCCCATGCCAGGGAACACCTTTGACACCACTTAACTGCGTGGAGGGCGGCCACGAAACTACCCCACACAGTCAGCCGTGTTCCGATATTGTGAGTTTGGAAAAGTTCCGTCTTCTGTCTGCAGCACCCGGGATCTCCTAGGAGCCCTTCGCGTGTCTTGCCCGAGTGTCTACCTGTGCGGGCTGCCGGGGAAAGGCGGGGTTTGGGCTGGAAATGCAGGTAGTATCTAGTGCCTCCACCTGGACTTGGGACGAATTAGCGGAATTCCCCCTGCCATGGAATACATTTGACACCACTCAGCTGCGTGAAGAGCGGCCCCTAACCTCCCCCAAACAGTCAGCCGTGTTCCGGAATTGCGAGTATGGGGAGGATCCATCTTCTGTCTGCAGCACCCGGGATCTCCTAGGAGCACTTCGCGTGTCTTCCCCGAGTGTCTGCATGTGCGGGCTGCCGGGGAAAGGTGGGGGTTTTGCTGGAAATGCAGGTAGCATCTAGAGCCTCCCCCTGAACAGGGGAGGTAATTAGCGGAATTCCGCCTGCCAGGGAAAACCTGTGACATCAGTCAAATTCGTGGAAGGCGGCCCCATTCTTCCCCCACACAGTCAGCCGTGTTCCGGATTTGTGAGTGTGGGGAGGTTCCGTCTTCAGTCTGCAGCACCCGGGATCTCCTAGGATCCCTTCACGTGTCTTCCACGAGTGTCTGCATGTGCGGGCTCCGGGGAAAGGCGGGGGTTGGGCTGGAACTGCAGGTCGCATTTAGTGCCTCCCCCTGGACTTGGGAGGTAATTAGCGGACTTCCGCATGCCAGGGAACACATTTGACACCACTCACCTGCGTGGAGGGCGGCCCCGAACCACCCCCACACAGTCAGCCGTGTTCCGGAATTCTGAGAGTGGGGATGTTCCGTCTTCTGTCTGCAGCACCCGGGATCTCCTAGGAGCCCTTCGCGTGTCTTCCCGAGTGTCTGCATGTGCGGGCTGCCGGGGAAAAGCGGGGGTTTGGCTGGAAATGCAGGTCGCATTTAGTGCCTCCGCCTGGACTTGGGAGGTAATTAGCGGACTTCCTCATGCCAGGGAACACCTTTGACACCACTCCCCTGCGTGGAGGGCGGCCCCAAACCTCCCACACACAGTCAGCCGTGTTCCGAAATTGTGAGTGTGGGGAGGTTCCGTTTTCTGTCTGCAGCACCCGGGATCTCCTAGGAGCCCTTCGCGTGTCTTCCCCGAGTGTCTCCCATTGCGGGCGGCCGGGGAAAGCGGGGGTCGGGCTGGAAATGCAAGTAGCATCTAGTGCCTCCCCCTGGACAGGGTAGGCAATTAGCGGACTTCCCCGTGCCAGGGAACACCTTTGACATCACTTAGCTGCGTGGAGGGCGGCCCCGAACCTCCCCCACACAGTCAGCTGTGTTCCGGAATTCTGAGAGTGGGGAGATTCCGTCTTCTGTCTGCAGCACCCGGGATCTCCTAGGAGCCCTTCGCGTGACTTCCCCGAGTGTCTAACATTGCAGGCTGCCGGGGAAAGGCGGGGGTTGGGCTGGAAATGCAGGTAGCATCTAGTGCCTCCCCCTGGACTTGGGAGGTAATTAGCGGACTTCCCCATGCCAGGGAACACCTTTGACACCACTCACCTGCGTGGAGGGCGGCCCCAAACTTCCCACACACAGTCAGCCGTGTTCCGAAATTGTGAGTGTGGGGAGGTTCCGTTTTCTGTCTGCAGCACCCGGGATCTCCTAGGAGCCCTTCTCGTGTCTTCCCCGAGTGTCTCCCATTGCGGGCTGCCGGTGAAATGCGGGGGTTGGGCTGGAAACGCAAGTAGCATCTAGTGCCTCCCCCTGGAAAGGGTAGGCAATTAGCGGATTCCCCGTGCCAGGGAACACTTTTGACACCACTTAGCTGCATGGAGGGCGGCCCCGAACCTCCCCCACACAGTCAGCCGTGTTCCGGAATTCTGAGAGTGGGGAGGTTCCGTCTTCTGTCTGCAGCACCCGAGATTTCCTAGGAGCATTTCGCGTGTCTTCCCCGAGTGTATGCATGTGCGGGCTGCCGGGGAAAGGCGGGGTTTGTGCTGGAAATGCAGGTAGCATGTAGTGCCTCCCGCTGGAAAGGGTAGGCATTTAGCGGATTTCCCCATGCCAGGGAACACCTTTGACACCACATAGCTGCGTGGAGGGCGGCCCGGAACCTTCCCCACACAGTCAGCCGTGTTCCGGAATTGTGAGTGTGGGGAGGTTCCGTCTTCTGTCTGCAGCACCCGGGATCTCCTAGGAGCCCTTCGCGTGTCTTCCCCGAGTGTCTGCATGTGCGGGCTGCCGGGGAAATGCGGGGTTTGGGCTGGAAATGCAGGTAGCATCTAGTGCCTCCCCCTGGACAGGGTAGGCAATTAGCGAATTTACCCATGCCAGGGAACAACTTTGACAACACTTTGAGGCGTGGAGGGCGGCCCGAAACCACCCCCACACAGTTAGCCGTGTTCCGGGATTGTGAGTGTGGGGAGGTTCCGTCTAATGTCTGCAGCACCCGGGATCTCCTAGGAGCCCTTCGCGTGTATTCCCCGTGTGTCTGCTTGTGCGGGCTGCCAGGGAAAGGTGGGGGTTTTGCTGGAAATGCAGGTAGCATCTATTGCCTCCCCCTGAACAGGGGAGGTAATTAGCAGAATTCCGCCTGCCAGGGAAAACCTGTGACACCAGTCAACTGCGTGGAAAGCGGCCCCATTCTTCCCCCACACAGTCAGCCGTGTTCCGGAATTGTGAGTGTGGGGAGGTTCCGTCTTCAGTCTGCAGCACCCGGGATCTCCTAGGATCCCTTCACGTGTCTTCCACGAGTGTCTGCATGTGCGGGCTCCGGGGAAAGGCGGGGGTTGGGCTGGAAATGCAGGTCGCATTTAGTGCCTCCCCCTGGACTTGGGAGGTAATTAGCGGACTTCCGCATGCCAGGGAACACATTTGACACCACTCACCTGCGTGGAGGGCGTCCCCGAACCACCCCCACACAGTCAGCCGTGTTCCGGTATTGTGAGTGTGGGGAAGTTCCGTCCTCTGTCTGCAGCACCCGAGATCTCCTAGGAGCATTTCGCGTGTCTTCCCCGATTGTATGCATGTGCGGGCTGCCGGGGAAAGGCGGGATTTGGGCTGGAAATGCAGGTAGTATCTAGTGCCTCCCCCTGGACTTGGGAGGTAATTAGCGGACTTCCCCCTGCCAGGGAACACCTGTGACACCAGTCAGCTTCGTGGACGGCGGCCCCAAACCTCCCCCACACAGTCAGCCGTGTTCCGGAATTCTGAGAGTGGGGATGTTCCGTCTTCTGTCTGCAGCACCCGGGATCTCCTAGGAGCCCTTCGCGTGTCTTCCCCGAGTGTCTCCCATTGCGGGCGGCCGGGGAAAGCGGGGGTTGGGCTGGAAATGCAAGTAGCATCTAGTGCCTCCCCCTGGACAGGGTAGGCAATTAGCGGACTTCCCCGTGCCAGGGAACACCTTTGACATCACTTAGCTGCGTGGAGGGCGGCCCCGAACCTCCCCCACACAGTCAGCTGTGTTCCGGAATTCTGAGAGTGGGGAGATTCCGTCTTCTGTCTGCAGCACCCGGGATCTCCTAGGAGCCCTTCGCGTGACTTCCCCGAGTGTCTACCATAGCAGGCTGCCGGGGAAAGGCGGGGGTTGGGCTGGAAATGCAGGTAGTATCTAGTGCCTCCCCCTGGACTTGGGAGGTAATTAGCGGACTTCCCCATGCCAGGGAACACCTTTGACACCACTCACCTGCGTGGAGGGCGGCCCCAAACCTCCCACACACAGTCAGCTTTGTTCCGAAATTGTGAGTGTGGGGAGGTTCCGTTTTCTGTCTGCAGCACCCGGGATCTCCTAGGAGCCCTTCCCGTGTCTTCCCCGAGTGTCTCCCATTGCGGGCTGCCGGGGAAATGCGGGGGTTGGGCTGGAAACGCAAGTAGCATCTAGTGCCTCCCCCTGGACAGGGTAGGCAATTAGCGGACTTCCCCGTGCCAGGGAACACCTTTGACACCACTTAGCTGCATGGAGGGCGGCCCCGAACCTCCCCCACACAGTCAGCCGTGTTCCGGAATTCTGAGAGTGGGGATGTTCCGTGTTCTGTCTGCAGCACCCGGGATCTCCTAGGAGCCATCGCGTGTCTACCCCGAGTGTCTGCCTGTGCGGGCTGCCGGGGAAAGGCGGGGGTTGGCCTGGAAATGCAGGTAGCATCTAGGGCCTCCCCCTGGACTTGGGAGGTATTTAGCGGACTTCCCCCTGCCAGGGAACACCTGTGACACCAGTCAGCTGCGTGGACGGCGGCCCCAAACCTCCCCCACACAGTCAGCCGTGTTCCGGAATTCTGAGAGTGGGGAGGTTCCGTCTTCTGTCTGCAGCACCCGGGATCTCCTAGGAGCCCTTCGCGTGTATTCCCCGTGTGTCTGCTTGTGCGGGCTGCCAGGGAAAGGCGGGGGTTGTGCTGGAAATGCAGGTAGAATCTAGTGCCTCCCCCTGAACAAGGGAGGTAATTAGCGGAATTCCGCCTGCCAGGGAACACCTGTGACACCAGTCAACTGCGTGGAACGCGGCCCCATTCTTCCCCCACACAGTCAGACGTGTTCCGGAATTGTGAGTGTGGGGAGGTTCCATCTTCAGTCTGCAGCACCCGGGATCTCCTAGGAGCCATTCGCTTGTCTTCATCGAGTGTCTCCCATTGCGGGCTGCCGGGGAAAGCGGGGGTTGGGCTGGAAATGCAAGTAGCATCTAGTGCCTCCCCCTGGACAGGGTAAGCAATTAGCGGATTTACCCATGCCAGGGAACACCTTTGACACCACTTAACTGCGTGGAGGGCGGCACCGAACCTCCCCCACACAGTCAGCCGTGTTCCCGTATTGTGAGTGTGGGGAAGTTCCGTCTTCTCTCTGCAGCACCCGAGATCTCCTAGGAGCATTTCGCGTGTCTTCCCCGATTGTATGCATGTGCGGGCTGCCGGGGAATGGCGGGATTTGGGCTGGAAATGCAGGTAGTATCTAGTGCCTCCCCCTGGACTTGGGAGGTAATTAGCGGACTTCCCCATGCCAGGGAACACCTTTGACACCACTCACCTGCGTGGAGGGCGGCCCCAAACCTCCCACACACAGTCAGCCCTGTTCCGAAATTGTGAGTGTGGGGAGGTTCCGTCTTCTTTCTGCAGCACCCGGGATCTCCTAGGAGCCCTTCCCGTGTCTTCCCCGAGTGTCTCCCATTGCAGGCTGCCGGAGAAAGCGGGGGTTGGGCTGGAAATGCAAGTAGAATCTAGTGCCTCCCCTTGGACAGTGTAGGTAATTAGCGGACTTCCCCGTGCCAGGGAACACTTTGACACCACTTAGCTGCATGGAGGGCGGCCCCGAACCTCCCCCACTCAGTCAGCCGTGTTCCGGAATTCTGAGAGTGGGGAGGTTCCGTCTTCTGTCTGCAGCAAACGGGATCTCCAAGGAGCATTTCGCGTGTCTTCCCCGATTGTATGCATGTGCGGGCTGCCGGGGAAAGGCGGGGGTTGGGCTGGAAATGCAGGTAGTATCTAGTGCCTCCCTCTGGACTTGGGAGGTAATTAGCGGACTTCCCCCTGCCAGGGAACACCTGTGACACCAGTCAGCTGCGTGGACGGCGTCCCCAAACCTCCCACACACAGTCAGCCGTGTTCCGGAATTCTGAGAGTGAGGAGGTTCCGTCTTCTGTCTGCAGCAACCGAGATCTCCTAGGAGCATTTCGCGTGTCTTCCTCGTGTGTATGAATTTGCGGGCTACCGGGGAAAGGCGGGGTTTGGGCTGGAAATGCAGGTAGCATGTAGTGACTCCCCCTGGAAAGGGTAGGCAATTAGCGGATTTCCCCATGCCAGGGAACACCTTTGACACCACTTAACTGCGTGGAGGGCGGCCACGAAACTACCCCACACAGTCAGCCGTGTTCCGATATTGTGAGTTTGGAAAAGTTCCGTCTTCTGTCTGCAGCACCCGGGATCTCCTAGGAGCCCTTCGCGTGTCTTGCCCGAGTGTCTACCTGTGCGGGCTGCCGGGGAAAGGCGGGGTTTGGGCTGGAAATGCAGGTAGTATCTAGTGCCTCCACCTGGACTTGGGACGAATTAGCGGAATTCCCCCTGCCATGGAATACATTTGACACCACTCAGCTGCGTGAAGAGCGGCCCCTAACCTCCCCCAAACAGTCAGCCGTGTTCCGGAATTGCGAGTATGGGGAGGATCCATCTTCTGTCTGCAGCACCCGGGATCTCCTAGGAGCACTTCGCGTGTCTTCCCCGAGTGTCTGCATGTGCGGGCTGCCGGGGAAAGGTGGGGGTTTTGCTGGAAATGCAGGTAGCATCTAGAGCCTCCCCCTGAACAGGGGAGGTAATTAGCGGAATTCCGCCTGCCAGGGAAAACCTGTGACATCAGTCAAATTCGTGGAAGGCGGCCCCATTCTTCCCCCACACAGTCAGCCGTGTTCCGGATTTGTGAGTGTGGGGAGGTTCCGTCTTCAGTCTGCAGCACCCGGGATCTCCTAGGATCCCTTCACGTGTCTTCCACGAGTGTCTGCATGTGCGGGCTCCGGGGAAAGGCGGGGGTTGGGCTGGAACTGCAGGTCGCATTTAGTGCCTCCCCCTGGACTTGGGAGGTAATTAGCGGACTTCCGCATGCCAGGGAACACATTTGACACCACTCACCTGCGTGGAGGGCGGCCCCGAACCACCCCCACACAGTCAGCCGTGTTCCGGAATTCTGAGAGTGGGGATGTTCCGTCTTCTGTCTGCAGCACCCGGGATCTCCTAGGAGCCCTTCGCGTGTCTTCCCGAGTGTCTGCATGTGCGGGCTGCCGGGGAAAAGCGGGGGTTTGGCTGGAAATGCAGGTCGCATTTAGTGCCTCCGCCTGGACTTGGGAGGTAATTAGCGGACTTCCTCATGCCAGGGAACACCTTTGACACCACTCCCCTGCGTGGAGGGCGGCCCCAAACCTCCCACACACAGTCAGCCGTGTTCCGAAATTGTGAGTGTGGGGAGGTTCCGTTTTCTGTCTGCAGCACCCGGGATCTCCTAGGAGCCCTTCGCGTGTCTTCCCCGAGTGTCTCCCATTGCGGGCGGCCGGGGAAAGCGGGGGTCGGGCTGGAAATGCAAGTAGCATCTAGTGCCTCCCCCTGGACAGGGTAGGCAATTAGCGGACTTCCCCGTGCCAGGGAACACCTTTGACATCACTTAGCTGCGTGGAGGGCGGCCCCGAACCTCCCCCACACAGTCAGCTGTGTTCCGGAATTCTGAGAGTGGGGAGATTCCGTCTTCTGTCTGCAGCACCCGGGATCTCCTAGGAGCCCTTCGCGTGACTTCCCCGAGTGTCTAACATTGCAGGCTGCCGGGGAAAGGCGGGGGTTGGGCTGGAAATGCAGGTAGCATCTAGTGCCTCCCCCTGGACTTGGGAGGTAATTAGCGGACTTCCCCATGCCAGGGAACACCTTTGACACCACTCACCTGCGTGGAGGGCGGCCCCAAACTTCCCACACACAGTCAGCCGTGTTCCGAAATTGTGAGTGTGGGGAGGTTCCGTTTTCTGTCTGCAGCACCCGGGATCTCCTAGGAGCCCTTCTCGTGTCTTCCCCGAGTGTCTCCCATTGCGGGCTGCCGGTGAAATGCGGGGGTTGGGCTGGAAACGCAAGTAGCATCTAGTGCCTCCCCCTGGAAAGGGTAGGCAATTAGCGGATTCCCCGTGCCAGGGAACACTTTTGACACCACTTAGCTGCATGGAGGGCGGCCCCGAACCTCCCCCACACAGTCAGCCGTGTTCCGGAATTCTGAGAGTGGGGAGGTTCCGTCTTCTGTCTGCAGCACCCGAGATTTCCTAGGAGCATTTCGCGTGTCTTCCCCGAGTGTATGCATGTGCGGGCTGCCGGGGAAAGGCGGGGTTTGTGCTGGAAATGCAGGTAGCATGTAGTGCCTCCCGCTGGAAAGGGTAGGCATTTAGCGGATTTCCCCATGCCAGGGAACACCTTTGACACCACATAGCTGCGTGGAGGGCGGCCCGGAACCTTCCCCACACAGTCAGCCGTGTTCCGGAATTGTGAGTGTGGGGAGGTTCCGTCTTCTGTCTGCAGCACCCGGGATCTCCTAGGAGCCCTTCGCGTGTCTTCCCCGAGTGTCTGCATGTGCGGGCTGCCGGGGAAATGCGGGGTTTGGGCTGGAAATGCAGGTAGCATCTAGTGCCTCCCCCTGGACAGGGTAGGCAATTAGCGAATTTACCCATGCCAGGGAACAACTTTGACAACACTTTGAGGCGTGGAGGGCGGCCCGAAACCACCCCCACACAGTTAGCCGTGTTCCGGGATTGTGAGTGTGGGGAGGTTCCGTCTAATGTCTGCAGCACCCGGGATCTCCTAGGAGCCCTTCGCGTGTATTCCCCGTGTGTCTGCTTGTGCGGGCTGCCAGGGAAAGGTGGGGGTTTTGCTGGAAATGCAGGTAGCATCTATTGCCTCCCCCTGAACAGGGGAGGTAATTAGCAGAATTCCGCCTGCCAGGGAAAACCTGTGACACCAGTCAACTGCGTGGAAAGCGGCCCCATTCTTCCCCCACACAGTCAGCCGTGTTCCGGAATTGTGAGTGTGGGGAGGTTCCGTCTTCAGTCTGCAGCACCCGGGATCTCCTAGGATCCCTTCACGTGTCTTCCACGAGTGTCTGCATGTGCGGGCTCCGGGGAAAGGCGGGGGTTGGGCTGGAAATGCAGGTCGCATTTAGTGCCTCCCCCTGGACTTGGGAGGTAATTAGCGGACTTCCGCATGCCAGGGAACACATTTGACACCACTCACCTGCGTGGAGGGCGTCCCCGAACCACCCCCACACAGTCAGCCGTGTTCCGGTATTGTGAGTGTGGGGAAGTTCCGTCCTCTGTCTGCAGCACCCGAGATCTCCTAGGAGCATTTCGCGTGTCTTCCCCGATTGTATGCATGTGCGGGCTGCCGGGGAAAGGCGGGATTTGGGCTGGAAATGCAGGTAGTATCTAGTGCCTCCCCCTGGACTTGGGAGGTAATTAGCGGACTTCCCCCTGCCAGGGAACACCTGTGACACCAGTCAGCTTCGTGGACGGCGGCCCCAAACCTCCCCCACACAGTCAGCCGTGTTCCGGAATTCTGAGAGTGGGGATGTTCCGTCTTCTGTCTGCAGCACCCGGGATCTCCTAGGAGCCCTTCGCGTGTCTTCCCCGAGTGTCTCCCATTGCGGGCGGCCGGGGAAAGCGGGGGTTGGGCTGGAAATGCAAGTAGCATCTAGTGCCTCCCCCTGGACAGGGTAGGCAATTAGCGGACTTCCCCGTGCCAGGGAACACCTTTGACATCACTTAGCTGCGTGGAGGGCGGCCCCGAACCTCCCCCACACAGTCAGCTGTGTTCCGGAATTCTGAGAGTGGGGAGATTCCGTCTTCTGTCTGCAGCACCCGGGATCTCCTAGGAGCCCTTCGCGTGACTTCCCCGAGTGTCTACCATAGCAGGCTGCCGGGGAAAGGCGGGGGTTGGGCTGGAAATGCAGGTAGTATCTAGTGCCTCCCCCTGGACTTGGGAGGTAATTAGCGGACTTCCCCATGCCAGGGAACACCTTTGACACCACTCACCTGCGTGGAGGGCGGCCCCAAACCTCCCACACACAGTCAGCTTTGTTCCGAAATTGTGAGTGTGGGGAGGTTCCGTTTTCTGTCTGCAGCACCCGGGATCTCCTAGGAGCCCTTCCCGTGTCTTCCCCGAGTGTCTCCCATTGCGGGCTGCCGGGGAAATGCGGGGGTTGGGCTGGAAACGCAAGTAGCATCTAGTGCCTCCCCCTGGACATTGTAGGCAATTAGCGGACTTCCCCGTGCCAGGGAACACCTTTGACACCACTTAGCTGCATGGAGGGCGGCCCCGAACCTCCCCCACACAGTCAGCCGTGTTCCGGAATTCTGAGAGTGGGGATGTTCCGTGTTCTGTCTGCAGCACCCGGGATCTCCTAGGAGCCATCGCGTGTCTACCCCGAGTGTCTGCCTGTGCGGGCTGCCGGGGAAAGGCGGGGGTTGGCCTGGAAATGCAGGTAGCATCTAGGGCCTCCCCCTGGACTTGGGAGGTATTTAGCGGACTTCCCCCTGCCAGGGAACACCTGTGACACCAGTCAGCTGCGTGGACGGCGGCCCCAAACCTCCCCCACACAGTCAGCCGTGTTCCGGAATTCTGAGAGTGGGGAGGTTCCGTCTTCTGTCTGCAGCACCCGGGATCTCCTAGGAGCCCTTCGCGTGTATTCCCCGTGTGTCTGCTTGTGCGGGCTGCCAGGGAAAGGCGGGGGTTGTGCTGGAAATGCAGGTAGAATCTAGTGCCTCCCCCTGAACAAGGGAGGTAATTAGCGGAATTCCGCCTGCCAGGGAACACCTGTGACACCAGTCAACTGCGTGGAACGCGGCCCCATTCTTCCCCCACACAGTCAGACGTGTTCCGGAATTGTGAGTGTGGGGAGGTTCCATCTTCAGTCTGCAGCACCCGGGATCTCCTAGGAGCCATTCGCTTGTCTTCATCGAGTGTCTCCCATTGCGGGCTGCCGGGGAAAGCGGGGGTTGGGCTGGAAATGCAAGTAGCATCTAGTGCCTCCCCCTGGACAGGGTAAGCAATTAGCGGATTTACCCATGCCAGGGAACACCTTTGACACCACTTAACTGCGTGGAGGGCGGCACCGAACCTCCCCCACACAGTCAGCCGTGTTCCCGTATTGTGAGTGTGGGGAAGTTCCGTCTTCTCTCTGCAGCACCCGAGATCTCCTAGGAGCATTTCGCGTGTCTTCCCCGATTGTATGCATGTGCGGGCTGCCGGGGAATGGCGGGATTTGGGCTGGAAATGCAGGTAGTATCTAGTGCCTCCCCCTGGACTTGGGAGGTAATTAGCGGACTTCCCCATGCCAGGGAACACCTTTGACACCACTCACCTGCGTGGAGGGCGGCCCCAAACCTCCCACACACAGTCAGCCCTGTTCCGAAATTGTGAGTGTGGGGAGGTTCCGTCTTCTTTCTGCAGCACCCGGGATCTCCTAGGAGCCCTTCCCTTGTCTTCCCCGAGTGTCTCCCATTGCAGGCTGCCGGAGAAAGCGGGGGTTGGGCTGGAAATGCAAGTAGAATCTAGTGCCTCCCCTTGGACAGTGTAGGTAATTAGCGGACTTCCCCGTGCCAGGGAACACTTTGACACCACTTAGCTGCATGGAGGGCGGCCCCGAACCTCCCCCACTCAGTCAGCCGTGTTCCGGAATTCTGAGAGTGGGGAGGTTCCGTCTTCTGTCTGCAGCAAACGGGATCTCCAAGGAGTATTTCGCGTGTCTTCCCCGATTGTATGCATGTGCGGGCTGCCGGGAAAAGGCGGGGGTTGGGCTGGAAATGCAGGTAGTATCTAGTGCCTCCCTCTGGACTTGGGAGGTAATTAGCGGACTTCCCCCTGCCAGGGAACACCTGTGACACCAGTCAGCTGCGTGGACGGCGTCCCCAAACCTCCCACACACAGTCAGCCGTGTTCCGGAATTCTGAGAGTGAGGAGGTTCCGTCTTCTGTCTGCAGCAACCGAGATCTCCTAGGAGCATTTCGCGTGTCTTCCTCGTGTGTATGAATTTGCGGGCTACCGGGGAAAGGCGGGTTTGGGCTGGAAATGCAGGTAGCATGTAGTGACTCCCCCTGGAAAGGGTAGGCAATTAGCGGATTTCCCCATGCCAGGGAACACCTTTGACACCACTTAACTGCGTGGAGGGCGGCCACGAAACTACCCCACACAGTCAGCCGTGTTCCGATATTGTGAGTTTGGAAAAGTTCCGTCTTCTGTCTGCAGCACCCGGGATCTCCTAGGAGCCCTTCGCGTGTCTTGCCCGAGTGTCTACCTGTGCGGGCTGCCGGGGAAAGGCGGGGTTTGGGATGGAAATGCAGGTAGTATCTAGTGCATCCACCTGGACTTGGGACGAATTAGCGGAATTCCCCCTGCCATGGAATACATTTGACACCACTCAGCTGCGTGAAGAGCGGCCCCTAACCTCCCCCAAACAGTCAGCCGTGTTCCGGAATTGCGAGTATGGGGAGGATCCATCTTCTGTCTGCAGCACCCGGGATCTCCTAGGAGCACTTCGCGTGTCTTCCCCGAGTGTCTGCATGTGCGGGCTGCCGGGGAAAGGTGGGGGTTTTGCTGGAAATGCAGGTAGCATCTAGAGCCTCCCCCTGAACAGGGGAGGTAATTAGCGGAATTCCGCCTGCCAGGGAAAACCTGTGACATCAGTCAAATTCGTGGAAGGCGGCCCCATTCTTCCCCCACACAGTCAGCCGTGTTCCGGATTTGTGAGTGTGGGGAGGTTCCGTCTTCAGTCTGCAGCACCCGGGATCTCCTAAGATCCCTTCACGTGTCTTCCACGAGTGTCTGCATGTGCGGGCTCCGGGGAAAGGCGGGGGTTGGGCTGGAACTGCAGGTCGCATTTAGTGCCTCCCCCTGGACTTGGGAGGTAATTAGCGGACTTCCGCATGCCAGGGAACACATTTGACACCACTCACCTGCGTGGAGGGCGGCCCCGAACCACCCCCACACAGTCAGCCGTGTTCCGGAATTCTGAGAGTGGGGATGTTCCGTCTTCTGTCTGCAGCACCCGGGATCTCCTAGGAGCCCTTCGCGTGTCTTCCCGAGTGTCTGCATGTGCGGGCTGCCGGGGAAAAGCGGGGGTTTGGCTGGAAATGCAGGTCGCATTTAGTGCCTCCGCCTGGACTTGGGAGGTAATTAGCGGACTTCCTCATGCCAGGGAACACCTTTGACACCACTCCCCTGCGTGGAGGGCGGCCCCAAACCTCCCACACACAGTCAGCCGTGTTCCGAAATTGTGAGTGTGGGGAGGTTCCGTTTTCTGTCTGCAGCACCCGGGATCTCCTAGGAGCCCTTCGCGTGTCTTCCCCGAGTGTCTCCCATTGCGGGCGGCCGGGGAAAGCGGGGGTCGGGCTGGAAATGCAAGTAGCATCTAGTGCCTCCCCCTGGACAGGGTAGGCAATTAGCGGACTTCCCCGTGCCAGGGAACACCTTTGACATCACTTAGCTGCGTGGAGGGCGGCCCCGAACCTCCCCCACACAGTCAGCTGTGTTCCGGAATTCTGAGAGTGGGGAGATTCCGTCTTCTGTCTGCAGCACCCGGGATCTCCTAGGAGCCCTTCGCGTGACTTCCCCGAGTGTCTAACATTGCAGGCTGCCGGGGAAAGGCGGGGGTTGGGCTGGAAATGCAGGTAGCATCTAGTGCCTCCCCCTGGACTTGGGAGGTAATTAGCGGACTTCCCCATGCCAGGGAACACCTTTGACACCACTCACCTGCGTGGAGGGCGGCCCCAAACTTCCCACACACAGTCAGCCGTGTTCCGAAATTGTGAGTGTGGGGAGGTTCCGTTTTCTGTCTGCAGCACCCGGGATCTCCTAGGAGCCCTTCTCGTGTCTTCCCCGAGTGTCTCCCATTGCGGGCTGCCGGTGAAATGCGGGGGTTGGGCTGGAAACGCAAGTAGCATCTAGTGCCTCCCCCTGGAAAGGGTAGGCAATTAGCGGATTCCCCGTGCCAGGGAACACTTTTGACACCACTTAGCTGCATGGAGGGCGGCCCCGAACCTCCCCCACACAGTCAGCCGTGTTCCGGAATTCTGAGAGTGGGGAGGTTCCGTCTTCTGTCTGCAGCACCCGAGATTTCCTAGGAGCATTTCGCGTGTCTTCCCCGAGTGTATGCATGTGCGGGCTGCCGGGGAAAGGCGGGGTTTGTGCTGGAAATGCAGGTAGCATGTAGTGCCTCCCGCTGGAAAGGGTAGGCATTTAGCGGATTTCCCCATGCCAGGGAACACCTTTGACACCACATAGCTGCGTGGAGGGCGGCCCGGAACCTTCCCCACACAGTCAGCCGTGTTCCGGAATTGTGAGTGTGGGGAGGTTCCGTCTTCTGTCTGCAGCACCCGGGATCTCCTAGGAGCCCTTCGCGTGTCTTCCCCGAGTGTCTGCATGTGCGGGCTGCCGGGGAAATGCGGGGTTTGGGCTGGAAATGCAGGTAGCATCTAGTGCCTCCCCCTGGACAGGGTAGGCAATTAGCGAATTTACCCATGCCAGGGAACAACTTTGACAACACTTTGAGGCGTGGAGGGCGGCCCCAAACCACCCCCACACAGTTAGCCGTGTTCCGGGATTGTGAGTGTGGGGAGGTTCCGTCTAATGTCTGCAGCAACCGGGATCTCCTAGGAGCCTTTCGCGTGTCTTCCCCGAGTGTCTGCCTGTGCGGGCTGCCGGGGAAAGGTGGGGGTTGGGCTGGAAATGCAGGTAGCATCTAGGTCCTCCTCCTGGACTTGGGAGGTAATTAGCGGACTTCCCCCTGCCAGGGAACACCTGTGACACCAGTCAGCTGCGTGGACGGCGGCCCCAAACCTCCCCCACACAGTCAGCCGTGTTCCGGAATTCTGAGAGTGGGGAGGTTCCGTCTTCTGTCTGCAGCACCCGGGATCTCCTAGGAGCCATTCGCGTGTATTCCCCGTGTGTCTGCTTGTGCGGGCTGCCAGGGAAAGGTGGGGGTTTTGCTGGAAATGCAGGTAGCATCTATTGCCTCCCCCTGAACAGGGGAGGTAATTAGCAGAATTCCGCCTGCCAGGGAAAACCTGTGACACCAGTCAACTGCGTGGAAAGCGGCCCCATTCTTCCCCCACACAGTCAGCCGTGTTCCGGAATTGTGAGTGTGGGGAGGTTCCGTCTTCAGTCTGCAGCACCCGGGATCTCCTAGGATCCCTTCACGTGTCTTCCACGAGTGTCTGCATGTGCGGGCTCCGGGGAAAGGCGGGGGTTGGGCTGGAAATGCAGGTCGCATTTAGTGCCTCCCCCTGGACTTGGGAGGTAATTAGCGGACTTCCGCATGCCAGGGAACACATTTGACACCACTCACCTGCGTGGAGGGCGTCCCCGAACCACCCCCACACAGTCAGCCGTGTTCCGGTATTGTGAGTGTGGGGAAGTTCCGTCCTCTGTCTGCAGCACCCGAGATCTCCTAGGAGCATTTCGCGTGTCTTCCCCGATTGTATGCATGTGCGGGCTGCCGGGGAAAGGCGGGATTTGGGCTGGAAATGCAGGTAGTATCTAGTGCCTCCCCCTGGACTTGGGAGGTAATTAGCGGACTTCCCCCTGCCAGGGAACACATGTGACACCAGTCAGCTTCGTGGACGGAGGCCCCAAACCTCCCCCACACAGTCAGCCGTGTTCCGGAATTCTGAGAGTGGGGATGTTCCGTCTTCTGTCTGCAGCACCCGGGATCTCCTAGGAGCCCTTCGCGTGTCTTCCCCGAGTGTCTCCCATTGCGGGCGGCCGGGGAAAGCGGGGGTTGGGCTGGAAATGCAAGTAGCATCTAGTGCCTCCCCCTGGACAGGGTAGGCAATTAGCGGACTTCCCCGTGCCAGGGAACACCTTTGACATCACTTAGCTGCGTGGAGGGCGGCCCCGAACCTCCCCCACACAGTCAGCTGTGTTCCGGAATTCTGAGAGTGGGGAGATTCCGTCTTCTGTCTGCAGCACCCGGGATCTCCTAGGAGCCCTTCGCGTGACTTCCCCGAGTGTCTACCATAGCAGGCTGCCGGGGAAAGGCGGGGGTTGGGCTGGAAATGCAGGTAGTATCTAGTGCCTCCCCCTGGACTTGGGAGGTAATTAGCGGACTTCCCCATGCCAGGGAACACCTTTGACACCACTCACCTGCGTGGAGGGCGGCCCCAAACCTCCCACACACAGTCAGCTTTGTTCCGAAATTGTGAGTGTGGGGAGGATCCGTTTTCTGTCTGCAGCACCCGGGATCTCCTAGGAGCCCTTCCCGTGTCTTCCCCGAGTGTATGCATGTGCGGGCTGCCGGGGAAAGGCGGGGGTAGGGCTGGAAATGCAGGTAGCATCTAGTGCCTCCCCCTTGACTTGGTAGGTAATTTGCCGAATTCCCCCTGCCAGGGAACACCTGTGACACCAGTCAGCTGCGTGGACGGCGGCCCCAAACCTCCCCCACACAGTCAGCCGTGTTCCGGAATTGTGAGTGTGGGGAGGTTCCGTCTTATTTCTGCAGCACCCGGGAACTCCTAGGAGCCCTTCGCGTGTCTTCCCCGAGTGTCTGCATTTGCGGGCTGCCGGGGAAAGGCGGGGGTTGGGCTGGAAATGCAGGTCGCATTTAGTGCATCCCCCTGGACTTGGGAGGTAATTAGCGGACTTCCCCATGCCAGGGAACACCTTTGACACCACTCACCTGCGTGGAGGGTGGCCCCAAACCTCCCACACACAGTCAGCCGTGTTCCGAAATTGTGAGTGTGGGGAGGTTCCGTTTTCTGTCTGCAGCACCCGGGATCTCCTAGGAGCCCTTCGCGTGTCTTCCCCTAGTGTATCCCATTGCGGGCTGCCGGGGAATGCGGTGGTTGGGCTGGAAATGCAAGTAGCTTCTAGTGCCGTCCACTGGACAGGGTAGGCAATTAGCGGAATCCCCGTGCCAGGGAACACTTTTGACACCACTTAGCTGCGTGGAGGGCGGCCCCGTACCTCCCCGACCCAGTCAGCCGTGTTCCGGAATTCTGAGAGTGGGGAGGATCCGTCTTCTGTCTGCAGCACCCGAGATCTCCTAGAAGCATTTCGCGTGTCTTCCCCGAGTGTATGCATGTGCGGGCTACCGGGGAAAGTCGGGGTTGGGCTGGAAATGCAGTTAGCATGTAATGCCTCCCCCTCGAAAGGGTAGGCAATTAGCGGATTTCCCCATGCCAGGGAACACCTTTGACACCACTTTGCTGCGTGGAGGGCGGCCCCGAACCTTCCCCACACAGTCAGCCGTGTTCCGGAATTGTGAGTGTGGGGAGGTTCCGTCTTCTGTCTGCAGCACCCGGGATCTCCTAGGAGCACATCGCGTGTCTTCCCCGAGTGTCTGCATGTGCGGGCTTCCGGGGAAAGGCGGGGTTTGGGCTGGAAATGCAGGTAGTATCTAGTGCCTCCCCCTTGACTTGGTAGGTAATTAGCGGACTTCCCCCTGCCAGGAAAAAATTTGACACCACTCAGCTACGTGGAGGGCGGCCCCTAACCTCCCCCACACAGTCAGCCATGTTCCGGAATTGTGAGTGTGGGGAGGTTCCGTCTTCTGTCTGCAGCACCCGGGATCTCCTAGGAGCCCTTCGCGTGTCTTCCCCGAGTGTCTACCTGTGTGGGCTTCCGGAGAAAGGCGGGGGTTGTGCTGGGAATGCAGGTAGCATCTAGTGCCTCCCCCTGGACAGGGTAGGCAATTAGCGGACTTCCCCATGCCAGGGAACACCTGTGACACCAGTCAGCTGCGTGGACGGCGGCCCCAAACCTCCCCCACAAAGTCAGCCGAGTTCCGGAATTCTGAGAGTGGGGAGGTTCCGTCTTCTGTCTGCAGCACCCGAGATTTCCTAGGAGCATTTCGCGTGTCTTCCCCGAGTGTATGCATGTTCGGGCTGCCGGGGAAAGGAGGGGTTTGGGCTGGAAATGCAGGTAGCTTGTAGTGCCTCACCCTGGAAAGGGTAGGCAATTAGCGGATTTCCCCATGCCAGGGAACACCTTTGACACCACTTAGCAGCGTGGAGGGCGGCCCCGAACCTTCCCCACACAGTCAGCCGTGTTCCGGAATTGTGAGTGTGGGGAGGTTCCGTCTTCTGTCTGCAGCACCCGAGATCTCCTAGAAGCACTTCGCTTGTCTTCCCCGAGTGTCTGCATGTGCGGGCTGACGGGGAAAGGCGGGGTTTGGGCTGGAAATTCAGGTAGCATCTAGTGCCTCCCGCTGGACAGGGTAGGCAATTAGCGGACGTCCCCATGCCAGGGAACACCTGTGACAACAGTCAGCTGCGTGGACGGCGGCCCCAAACCTCCCCCACAAAGTCAGCCGTGTTCCGGAATTCTGAGAGTGGGGAGGTTCCGTCTTCTGTCTGCAGCACCCGCGATCTCCTAGGAGCACTTCGCGTGTCTTCCCCGAGTGTCTGCGTGTGCGGGCTCCCGGGGATAGGCGGGGTTTGGGCTGGAAATGCAGGTAGTATCTAGTGCCTCCCCCTTGACTTGGGAGGTATTTAGCGGTATTCCCCACGCCAGGGAACACCTTTGACAACACTTAGCGGCGTGGAGGACGGCCCCAAACCACCCCCACACAGTTAGCCATGTTCCGGATTTGTGAGTGTGGGGAGGTTCCGTCTTCTGTCTGCAGCACCCGGGATCTCCTAGGAGTCCTTCGCGTGTCTTCCACGAGTGTCTGCCTGTGCGAGCTGCCGTGGAAAGGCGGGGGTTGGGCTGGAAATGCAGGTAGCATCTAGTGCCTCCCCCTGGACTTGGGAGGTAATTAGCGGACTTCCCCCTGCCAGGGAACACCTGTGACACCAGTCAGCTGCGTGGACGGTGGCCACAAACCTCCCCCACACAGTGAGCCGTGTTCCGGAATTCTGAGAGTGGGGATGTTCCGTCTTCTGTCTGCAGCACCCGGGATCTCCTAGGAGCCCTTCGCGTGTAATCCCCAAGTGTCTGCCTGTGCGGGCTGACGGGGAAAGTCGGGGGTTGGGCTGGAAATGCAGGTAGTATCTAGTGCCTCCCCCTGGATTTGGGAAGTAATTTGCCGACTTCCCCATGCCAGGGAACACCTGTGACTCCAGTCAGCTGCGTGGACGGCGGCCCCAAACCTTCCCCACACAGTCAGCCGTGTTCCGGAATTCTGAGAGTGGGGATGTTCCGTCTTCTGTCTGCAGCACCCGGGATCTCCTAGGAGCCCTTCGCGTGTCTTCCCCGAGTGTCTGCATGTGCGGGCTGCCGGGGAAAGGCGGGGGTTGGGCTGGAAATGAAGGTCGCATTTAGTGCCTCCCCCTGAACTTGGGAGGTAATTAGCGGATTTCCCCATGCCTGGGAACACCTTTGACACCACTCACCTGCGTGGAGGTCGGCCCCAAACCTCCCACACACAGTCAGCCGTGTTCCGAAGTTGTGAGTGTGGGGAGGTTCCGTTTTCTGTCTGCAGCACCAGGGATCTCCTTGGAGCCCTTCTCGTGTCTTCCCCGAGTGTCTCCCATTGCGGGCTGCCGGGGAAAGCGGGGGTTGGGCTGGAAATGCAGGTAGTATCTAGTGCCTCCACCTGGACAGGGTAGGCAATTAGCGGACTTCCCCGTGCCAGGGAACACCTTTGACACCACTTAGCTGCGTGGAGGGCGGCCCCGAACCTCCCCCACACAGTCAGCCGTGTTCCGGAATTCTGAGAGTGGAGAGGTTCCGTCTTCTGCCTGCAGCACCCGAGATCTCCTAGGAGCATTTCGCGTGTCTTCCCCGAGTATATGCATGTGCGGGCTGCCGGGGAAAGGCGGGGTTTGGGCTGGAAATGCAGGTAGCATGTAGTGCCTCCCGCTGGAAAGGGTAGGCATTTAGCGGATTTCCCCATGCCAGGGAACACCTTTGACACCACTTAGCTGCGTGGAGGGCGGCCCCGAACCTTCCCCACACAGTCAGCCGTGTTCCGGAATTGTGAGTGTGGGGAGGTTCCGTCTTCTGTCTGCAGCACCCGGGATCTCCTAGGAGCACTTCGCGTGTCTTCCCCGAGTGTCTGCATGTGCGGGCTGCCGGGGAAATGCGGGGTTTGGGCTGGAAATGCAGGTAGTATCAAGTGCCTCCCCCTTGACTTGGTAGGTAATTAGCGGACTTCCCCATGCCAGGGAACACCTGTGACACCAGTCAGCTGCGTTGACGGCGGCCCAAAACCTCCCCAACAAAGTCAGCCGTGTTCCGGAATTCTGAGATTGGGGAGGTTCCGTCTTTTGTCTGCAGCACCCGAGATCTCCTAGGAGCATTTCGCGTGTCTTCCCCGAGTTTATGCATGTTCGGGCTGCCGGGGAAAGGCGGGGTTTGAGCTGGAAATGCAGGTAGCATGTAGTGCCTCACAATGGAAAGGGTAGGTAATTAACGGATTTACCCATGCCAGGGAACAACTTTGACACCATTTAGCTGATTGGAGGGCGGCCCCAAACCTTCCACACACAGTCAGCCGTGTTCCGGAATTCTGAGAGTGGGGAGGTTCCGTCATATGTCTGCAGCACCCGGGATCTCCTAGGAGCCCTTCGCGTGTAATCACCGAGTGTCTGCCTGTGCGGACTGCTGGGGAAAGGCGGCGGTTGGGCTGGAAATGCAGGTAGCATCTAGTGCCTCACCCTGGACAGGGTAGGCAATTAGCGGATTTACCCATGCCAGGGAACACCTTTGACAACACTTAGCGGCGTGGAGGGCGGCCCCAAACCACCCCCACACAGTTAGCCATGTTCCGGGTTTGTGAGTGTGGGGAGGTTCCGTCTACTGTCTGCAGCACCCGGGATCTCCTTAGAGCCCTTCGCGTGTCTTCCCCGAGTGTTTGCCTGTGCGGACTGCTGGGGAAAGGCAGGGGTTGGGCTGGAAATGCAGGTAGCATCTAGTGCCTCCCCCTGGACTTGGGAGGTAATTAGCGGACTTCCCCCTGCCAGGGAACACCTGTGACACCAGTCAGCTGCGTGGACGGCGGCCCAAACCTCCCCCACACAGTCAGCCGTGTTCCGGAATTCTGAGTGTGGGGAGGTTCCGTTTTCTGTCTGCAGCACCCGGGATCTCCTAGGAGCCCTTCGCGTGTATTCCCCGTGTGTCTGCTTGTGCGGGCTGCCGGGGAAAGGCGGGTGTTGGGCTGGAAATGCAGGTCGCATTTAGTGCCTCCCCCTGGATTTGGGAGGTAATTAGCGGACTTCCCCATGCCAGGGAACACCTTTGACACCACTCACCTGCGTGGAGGGCGGCCCCAAACCTCCCACACACAGTCAGCCGTGTTCCGAAATTGTGAGTGTGGGGAGGTTCCGTTTTCTTTCTGCAGCACCCGGGATCTCCTAGGAGCCCTTCGCGTGTCTTCCACGAGTGTATGCATGTGCGGGCTACCGGGGAAAGGCGGGGTTGGGCTGGAAATGCAGTTAGCATGTAGTGCCTCCCCCTGGAAAGGGTAGGCAATTAGCGGATTTCCCCATGCCAGGGAACACCTTTGACACCACTTAACTGCGTGGAGGGCGGCCCAGAACTTCCCACACACAGTCAGCCGTGTTCCGGTATTGTGAGTGTGGGGAAGTTCCGTCTTATGTCTGCAGCACCCGGGAACTCCTAGGAGCCCTTCGCGTGTCTTCCACGAGTGTCTCCCATTGCGGGCTGCCGGGGAAAGCGGGGGTTGGGCTGGAAATGCAAGTAGCATCTAGTGCCTCCCCCTGGACAGGGTAGGCAATTAGCGGACTTCCCCGTGCCAGGGAACACCTTTGACACCACTCACCTGCGTGGAGGGTGGCCCCAAAACTCCCACACACAGTCAGCCGTGTTCCGAAATTGTGAGTGTGGGGAGGTTCCGTTTTCTGTCTGCAGCACCCGGGATCTCCTAGGAGCCCTTCGCGTGTCTTCCCCTAGTGTATCCCATTGCGGGCTGCCGGGGAATGCCGTGGTTGGGCTGGAAATGCAAGTAGCTTCTAGTGCCGCCCACTTGACAGGGTAGGCAATTAGCGGAATCCCCGTGCCAGGGAGCAATTTTGACACCACTTAGCTGCGTGGAGGGCGGCCCCGAACCTCCCCGACACAGTCAGCCGTGTTCCGGAATTCTGAGAGTGGGGAGGATCCGTCTTCTGTCTGCAGCACCCGAGATCTCCTAGAAGCATTTCGCGTGTCTTCCCCGAGTGTATGCATGTGCGGGCTACCGGGGAAAGGCGGGGTTGGGCTGGAAATGCAGTTAGCATGTAGTGCCTCCCCCTGGAAAGGGTAGGCAATTAGCGGATTTCCCCATGCCAGGGAACACCTTTGACACCACTTAACTGCGTGGAGGGCGGCCCAGAACTTCCCACACACAGTCAGCCGTGTTCCGGTATTGTGAGTGTGGGGAAGTTCCGTCTTATGTCTGCAGCACCCGGGAACTCCTAGGAGCCATTCGCGTGTCTTCCCCGAGTGTCTACCTGTGCGGGCTGCCGAGGAAATGCGGGATTTGGGCTGGAAATGCAGGTAGCATCTAGTGCCTCCCCCTGGACAGGGTAGGTAATTAGCGGATTTACCCATGCCAGGGAACACCTTTGACACCACTTAACTGCGTGGAGGGCGGCCCCGAACCTCCCCCACACAGTCAGCCGTGTTCCGGTATTGTGAGTGTGGGGAAGTTCCGTCTTCTGTCTGCAGCACCTGGGATCTCCTAGGAGCCCTTCGCGTATCTTCCCCGAGTGTCTGCCTGTGCGGGCTGATGGGGAAAGGCGGGGGTTGGGCTGGAAATGCAGGTAGTATCTAGTGCCTCCCCCTGGACTTGGGAGGTAATTTGCCGACTTCCCCCTGCCAGGGAACACCTGTGACACCTTTCAGCTGCGTGGACGGCGGCCCCAAACCTCCCCCACACAGTCAGCCGTGTTCCGGAATTCTGAGAGTGGGGATGTTCCGTCTTCTGTCTGCAGCACCCGGGATCTCCTAGGAGCATTTCGCGTGTCTTCCCCGAGTGTCTGCATGTGCGGGCTGCCGGGGAAAGGCGGGGGTTGGGCTGGAAATGCAGGTCGCGTTTAGTGCCTCCGCCTGGACTTCGGAGGTAATTAGCGGACTTCCCCATGCCAGGGAACACCTTTGACACCACTCACCTGCGTGTAGGGCGGCCCCAAACTTCCCACACACAGTCAGCCGTGTTCCGAAATTGTGAGTGTGGGGAGGTTCCGTTTTCTGTCTGCAGCACCCGGGTATCCTAGGAGCCCTTCGCGTGTCTTCCCCGAGTGTCTCCCATTGCGGGCGGCCGGGGAAAGCGGGGGTTGGGCTGGAAATGCAAGTAGCATCTAGTGCCTCCCCCTGGACAGGGTAGGCAATTAGCGGACTTCCCCGTGCCAGGGAACACCTTTGACACCACTTAGCTGCGTGGAGGGCGGCCCCGAACCTCCCCCACACAGTCAGCTGTGTTCCGGAATTCTGAGAGTGGGGAAGTTCCGTCTTGTGTCTGCAGCACCTGGGATCTCCTAGGAGCCCTTCGCGTATCTTCCCCGAGTGTCTGCCTGTGCGGGCTGATGGGGAAAGGCGGGGGTTGGGCTGGAAATGCATGTAGTATCTAGTTCCTCCCCCTGGACTTGGGAGGTAATTAGCGGACTTCCCCCTGCCAGGGAACACCTGTGACACCAGTCAGCTGCGTGGACGGCGGCCCAAACCTCCCCCACACAGTCAGCCGTGTTCCGGAATTCTGAGTGTGGGGAGGTTCCGTTTTCTGTCTGCAGCACCCGGGATCTCCTAGGAGCCCTTCGCGTGTATTCCCCGTGTGTCTGCTTGTGCGGGCTGCCGGGGAAAGGCGGGGGTTGGGCTGGAAATGCAGGTAGCATCTAGTGCCTCCCCCTGAAGAGGGGAGGTAATTAGCGGAATTCCGCCTGCCAGGGAACACCTGTGTCACCAGTCAGCTGCGTGGAAAGCGGCCCCATTCTTCCCCCACACAGTCAGACGTGTTCCGGAATTGTGAGTGTGGGGAGGTTCCGTCTTCTGTCTGCAGCACCCGGGATCTCCTAGGAGCCCTTCGCGTTTCTTCCCCGAGTGTCTGCATGTGCGGGCTGCCGGGGAAAGGCGGGTGTTGGGCTGGAAATGCAGGTCGCATTTAGTGCCTCCCCCTGGATTTGGGAGGTAATTAGCGGACTTCCCCATGCCAGGGAACACCTTTGACACCACTCACCTGCGTGGAGGGCGGCCCCAAACCTCCCACACACAGTCAGCCGTGTTCCGAAATTGTGAGTGTGGGGAGGTTCCGTTTTCTTTCTGCAGCACCCGGGATCTCCTAGGAGCCCTTCGCGTGTCTTCCACGAGTGTCTCCCATTGCGGGCTGCCGGGGAAAGCGGGGGTTGGGCTGGAAATGCAAGTAGCATCTAGTGCCTCCCCCTGGACATGGTAGGCAATTAGCGGACTTCCCCGTGCCAGGGAACACCTTTGACACCACTCACCTGCGTGGAGGGTGGCCCCAAACCTCCCACACACAGTCAGCCGTGTTCCGAAATTGTGAGTGTGGGGAGGTTCCGTTTTCTGTCTGCAGCACCCGGGATCTCCTAGGAGCACTTCGCGTGTCTTCCCCTAGTGTATCCCATTGCGGGCTGCCGGGGAATGCCGTGGTTGTGCTGGAAATGCTAGTAGCTTCTAGTGCCGCCCACTGGACAGGGTAGGCAATTAGCGGAATCCCCGTGCCAGGGAACAATTTTGACACCACTTAGCTGCGTGGAGGGCGGCCCCGAACCTCCCCGAAACAGTCAGCCGTGTTCCGGAATTCTGAGAGTGGGGAGGATCCGTCTTCTGTCTGCAGCACCCGAGATCTCCTAGAAGCATTTCGCGTGTCTTCCCCGAGTGTATGCATGTGCGGGCTACCGGGGAAAGGCGGGGTTGGGCTGGAAATGCAGTTAGCATGTAGTGCCTCCCCCTGGAAAGGGTAGGCAATTAGCGGATTTCCCCATGCCAGGGAACACCTTTGACACCACTTAACTGCGTGGAGGGCGGCCCAGAACTTCCCACACACAGTCAGCCGTGTTCCGGTATTGTGAGTGTGGGGAAGTTCCGTCTTATGTCTGCAGCACCCGGGAACTCCTAGGAGCCCTTCGCGTGTCTTCCACGAGTGTCTCCCATTGCGGGCTGCCGGGGAAAGCGGGGGTTGGGCTGGAAATGCAAGTAGCATCTAGTGCCTCCCCCTGGACAGGGTAGGCAATTAGCGGACTTCCCCGTGCCAGGGAACACCTTTGACACCACTCACCTGCGTGGAGGGTGGCCCCAAAACTCCCACACACAGTCAGCCGTGTTCCGAAATTGTGAGTGTGGGGAGGTTCCGTTTTCTGTCTGCAGCACCCGGGATCTCCTAGGAGCCCTTCGCGTGTCTTCCCCTAGTGTATCCCATTGCGGGCTGCCGGGGAATGCCGTGGTTGGGCTGGAAATGCAAGTAGCTTCTAGTGCCGCCCACTTGACAGGGTAGGCAATTAGCGGAATCCCCGTGCCAGGGAACAATTTTGACACCACTTAGCTGCGTGGAGGGCGGCCCCGAACCTCCCCGACACAGTCAGCCGTGTTCCGGAATTCTGAGAGTGGGGAGGATCCGTCTTCTGTCTGCAGCACCCGAGATCTCCTAGAAGCATTTCGCGTGTCTTCCCCGAGTGTATGCATGTGCGGGCTACCGGGGAAAGGCGGGGTTGGGCTGGAAATGAAGTTAGCATGTAGTGCCTCCCCCTGGAAAGGGTAGGCAATTAGCGGATTTCCCCATGCCACGGAACACCTTTGACACCACTTAACTGCGTGGAGGGCGGCCCAGAACTTCCCACACACAGTCAGCCGTGTTCCGGTATTGTGAGTGTGGGGAAGTTCCGTCTTATGTCTGCAGCACCCGGGAACTCCTAGGAGCCATTCGCGTGTCTTCCCCGAGTGTCTACCTGTGCGGGCTGCCGAGGAAATGCGGGATTTGGGCTGGAAATGCAGGTAGCATCTAGTGCCTCCCCCTGGACAGGGTAGGCAATTAGCGGATTTACCCATGCCAGGGAACACCTTTGACACCACTTAACTGCGTGGAGGGCGGCCCCGAACCTCCCCCACACAGTCAGCCGTGTTCCGGTATTGTGAGTGTGGGGAAGTTCCGTCTTCTGTCTGCAGCACCTGGGATCTCCTAGGAGCCCTTCGCGTATCTTCCCCGAGTGTCTGCCTGTGCGGGCTGATGGGGAAAGGCGGGGGTTGGGCTGGAAATGCAGGTAGAATCTAGTGCCTCCCCCTGGACTTGGGAGGTAATTTGCCGACTTCCCCCTGCCAGGGAACACCTGTGACACCTTTCAGCTGCGTGGACGGCGGCCCCAAACCTCCCCCACACAGTCAGCCGTGTTCCGGAATTCTGAGAGTGGGGATGTTCCGTCTTCTGTCTGCAGCACCCGGGATCTCCTAGGAGCATTTCGCGTGTCTTCCCCGAGTGTCTGCATGTGCGGGCTGCCGGGGAAAGGCGGGGGTTGGGCTGGAAATGCAGGTCGCGTTTAGTGCCTCCGCCTGGACTTCGGAGGTAATTAGCGGACTTCCCCATGCCAGGGAACACCTGTGACACCAGTCAGCTGCGTGGGCGGCGGCCCCAAACTTCCCACACATAGTCAGCCGTGTTCCGGAATTCTGAGAATGAGGAGGTTCCGTCTTCTGTCTGCAGCACCCGAGATCTCCTAGGAGCATTTCGCGTGTCTTCCCCGAGTGTATGCATGTGCGGGCTGCTGGGGAAAGGCGGGGATTGGGCTGGAAATGCAGGTAGCATGTAGTGCCTCCCCCTCGAAAGGGTAGGCAATTAGCGGATTTCCCCATGCCAGGGAACACCTTTGACACCACTTAGCTGCGTGGAGGGCGGCCCCGAACCTTCCCCACACAGTCAGCCGTGTTCCGGAATTGTGAGTGTGGGGAGGTTCCGTCTTCTGTCTGCAGCACCCGGGATCTCCTAGGAGAACATCGCGTGTCTTCCCCGAGTGTCTGCATGTGCGGGCTTCCGGGGAAAGGCGGGGTTTGGGCTGGAAATGCAGGTAGTATCTAGTGCCTCCCCCTTGACTTGGTAGGTAATTAGCCGACTTCCCCCTGCCATGGAATAATTTTGACACCACTCAGCTACGTGGAGGGCGGCCCCTAACCTCCCCCACACAGTCAGCCATGTTCCGGAATTGTGAGTGTGGGGAGGTTCCGTCTTCTGTCTGCAGCACCCGGGATCTCCTAGGAGCCCTTCGCGTGTCTTCCCCGAGTGTCTACCTGTGCGGGCTTCCGGAGAAAGGCGGGGGTTGTGCTGGGAATGCAGGTAGCATCTAGGGCCTCCCCCTGGACAGGGTAGGCAATTAGCGGATTTCCCCATGCCAGGGAACACCTGTGACACCAGTCAGCTGCGTGGACGGCGGCCCCAAACCTCCCCCACAAAGTCAGCCGAGTTCCGGAATTCTGAGAGTGGGGAGGTTCCGTCTTCTGTCTGCAGCACCCGAGATCTCCTAGGAGCATTTCGCGTGTCTTCCCCGAGTGTATGCATGTTCGGGCTGCCGGGGAAAGGCGGGGATTGGGCTGGAAATGCAGGTAGCATGTAGTGCCTCACCCTGGATTGGGTAGGCAATTAGCGGATTTCCCCATGCCAGGGAACACCTTTGACACCACTTAGCTGCGTGGAGGGCGGCCCCGTACCTTCCCCACACAGTCAGCCGTGTTCCGAAATTGTGAGTGTGGGGAGGTTCCGTTTTCTGTCTGCAGCACCCGGGATCTCCTTGGAGCCCTTCTCGTGTCTTCCCCGAGTGTCTCCCATTGCGGGCTGCCAGGGAAAGCGGGGGTTGGGCTGGAAATGCAAGTAGCATCTAGTGCCTCCCCCTGGACAGGGTAGGCAATTAGCTGACTTCCCCGTGCCAGGGAACACCTTTGACACCACTTAGCTGCGTGGAGGGCGGCCCCGAACCTCCCCCACACAGTCAGCCGTGTTCCGGAATTCTGAGAGTGGGGAGGTTCCGTCTTCTGCCTGCAGCACCCGAGATCTCCTAGGAGCATTTCGCGTGTCTTCCCCGAGTATATGCATGTGCGGGCTGCCGGGGAAAGGCGGGGTTTGGGCTGGAAATGCAGGTAGCATGTAGTGCCTCCCGCTCGAAAGGGTAGGCATTTAGCGGATTTCCCCATGCCAGGGAACACCTTTGACACCACTTAGCTGCGTGGAGGGCGGCCCCGAACCTTCCCCACACAGTCAGCCGTGTTCCGGAATTGTGAGTGTGGGGAGGTTCCGTCTTCTGTCTGCAGCACCCGGGATCTCCTAGGAGCACTTCGCGTGTCTTCCCCGAGTGTCTGCACGTGCGGGCTGCCGGGGAAATGCGGGGTTTGGGCTGGAAATGCAGGTAGTATCAAGTGCCTCCCCCTTGACTTGGTTGGTAATTAGCGGACTTCCCCATGCCAGGGAACACCTGTGACACCAGTCAGCTGCGTGGACGGCGGCCCAAACCTCCCCCACAAAGTCAGCCGTGTTCCGGAATTCTGAGATTGGGGAGGTTCCGTCTTTTGTCTACAGCACCCGAGATCTCCTAGGAGCATTTCGCGTGTCTTCCCCGAGTTTATGCATGTTCGTTCTGCCGGGGAAAGGCGGGGTTTGAGCTGGAAATGCAGGTAGCATGTAGTGCTTCACAATGGAAAGGGTAGGCAATTAACGGATTTACCCATGCCAGGGAACACCTTTGACACCATTTAGCTGATTGGAGGGCGGCCCCAATACTTCCACACACAGTCAGCCGTGTTCCGGAATTCTGAGAGTGGGGAGGTTCCGTCTTATGTCTGCAGCACCCGAGATCTCCTAGGAGCCCTTCGCGTGTAATCACCGAGTGTCTGCCTGTGCGGACTGCTGGGGAAAGGCGGCGGTTATGCTGGAAATGCAGGTAGCATCTAGTACCTCCCCCTGGACAGGGTAGGCAATTAGCGGATTTACCCATGCCAGGGAACACCTTTGACAACACTTAGCGGCGTGGAGGGCGGCCCCAAACCACCCCCACACAGTTAGCCGTGTTCCGGGATAGTGAGTGTGGGGAGGTTCCGTCTAGTGTCTGCAGCACCCGGGATCTCCTTAGAGCCCTTCGCGTGTCTTCCCCGAGTGTTTGCCTGTGCGGACTGCTGGGGAAAGGCGAGGGTTGGGCTGGAAATGCAGGTAGCATCTAGTGCCTCCCCCTGGACTTGGGAGGTAATTAGCGGACTTACCCCTGCCAGGGAACACCTGTGACACCAGTCAGCTGCGTGGACGTCGGCCCAAACCTCCCCCACACAGTCAGCCGTGTTCCGGAATTCTGAGTGTGGGGAGGTTCCGTTTTCTGTCTGCAGCACCCGGGATCTCCTAGGAGCCCTTCGCGTGTATTCCCCGTGTGTCTGCTTGTGCGGGCTGCCGGGGAAAGGCGGGGGTTGGGCTGGAAATGCAGGTAGCATCTAGTGCCTCCCCCTTGACTTGGTAGGTAATTTGCCGAATTCCCCCTGCCAGGGAATACCTGTGACACCAGTCAGCTGCGTGGACGGCGGCCCCAAACCTCCCCCACACAGTCAGCCGTGTTCCGGAATTGTGAGTGTGGGGAGGTTCCGTCTTCTTTCTGCAGCACCCGGGAACTCCTAGGAGCCCTTCGCGTGTCTTCCCCGAGTGTCTGCATTTGCGGGCTGCCGGGGAAAGGCGGGGGTTGGGCTGGAAATGCAGGTCGCATTTAGTGCCTCCCCCTGGACTTGGGAGGTAATTAGCGGACTTCCCCATGCCAGGGAACACCTTTGACACCACTTAGCTGCGTGGAGGGCGGCCCCGTACCTCCCCGACACAGTCAGCCGTGTTCCGGAATTCTGAGAGTGGGGAGGATCCGTCTTCTGTCTGCAGCACCCGAGATCTCCTAGAAGCATTTCGCGTGTCTTCCCCGAGTGTATGCATGTGCGGGCTACCGGGGAAAGTCGGGGTTGGGCTGGAAATGCAGTTAGCATGTAGTGCCTCCCCCTCGAAAGGGTAGGCAATTAGCTGATTTCCCCATGCCAGGGAACACCTTTGACACCACTTAGCTGCGTGGAGTGCGGCCCCGAACCTTCCCCACACAGTCAGCCGTGTTCCGGCATTGTGAGTGTGGGGAGGTTCCGTCTTCTGTCTGCAGCACCCGGGATCTCCTAGGAGCACATCGCGTGTCTTCCCCGAGTGTCTGCATGTGCGGGCTTCCAGGGAAAGGCGGGGTTTGGGCTGGAAATGCAGGTAGTATCTAGTGCCTCCCCCTTGACTTGGTAGGTAATTAGCGGACTTCCCCCTGCCAGGGAATAATTTTGACACCACTCAGCTACGTGGAGGGCGGCCCCTAACCTCCCCCACACAGTCAGCCATGTTCCGGAATTGTGAGTGTGCGGAGGTTCCGTCTTCTGTCGGCAGCACCCGGGATCTCCTAGGAGCCCTTCGCGTGTCTTCCCCGAGTGTCTACCTGTGCGGGCTTCCGGAGAAAGGCGGGGGTTGTGCTGGGAATGCAGGTAGCATCTAGGGCCTCCCCCTGGACAGGGTAGGCAATTAGCGGACTTCCCCATGCCAGGGAACACCTGTGACACCAGTCAGCTGCGTGGACGGCGGCCCCAAACCTCCCCCACAAAGTCAGCCGAGTTCCGGAATTCTGAGAGTGGGGAGGTTCCGTCTTCTGTCTGCAGCACCCGAGATTTCCTAGGAGCATTTCGCGTGTCTTCCCCGAGTGTATGCATGTTCGGGCTGCCGGGGAAAGGAGGGGTTTGGGCTGGAAATGCAGGTAGCATGTAGTGCCTCACCCTGGAAAGGGTAGGCAATTAGCGGATTTCCCCATGCCAGGGAACACCTTTGACAACACTTAGCGGCGTGGAGGACGGCCCCAAACCACCCCCACACAGTCAGCCGTGTTCCGGAATTGTGAGTGTGGGGAGGTTCCGTCTTCTGTCTGCAGCACCCGGGATCTCCTAGGAGCACTTCGCTTGTCTTCCCCGAGTGTCTGCATGTGCGGGCTTCCGGGGAAATGCGGGGTTTGGGCTGGAAATTCAGGTAGCATCTAGTGCCTCCCGCTGGACAGGGTAGGCAATTAGCGGACGTCCCCATGCCAGGGAACACCTGTGACAACAGTCAGCTGCGTGGACGGCGGCCCCAAACCTCCCCCACAAAGTCAGCCGTGTTCCGGAATTCTGAGAGTGGGGAGGTTCCGTCTTCTGTCTGCAGCACCCGCGATCTCGTAGGAGCACTTCGCGTGTCTTCCCCGAGTGTCTGCGTGTGCGGGCTCCCGGGGATAGGCGGGGTTTGGGCTGGAAATGCAGGTAGTATCTAGTGCCTCCCCCTTGACTTGGGAGGTATTTAGCGGTATTCCCCACGCCAGGGAACACCTTTGACAACACTTAGCGGCGTGGAGGACGGCCCCAAACCACCCCCACACAGTTAGACATGTTCCGGATTTGTGAGTGTGGGGAGGTTCCGTCTTCTGTCTGCAGCACCCGGGATCTCCTAGGAGTCCTTCGCGTGTCTTCCACGAGTGTCTGCCTGTGCGAGCTGCCGTGGAAAGGCGGGGGTTGTGCTGGGAATGCAGGTAGCATCTAGTGCCTCCCCCTGGACTTGGGAGGTAATTAGCGGACTTCCCCCTGCCAGGGAACACCTGTGACACCAGTCAGCTGCGTGGACGGTGGCCCCAAACCTCCCCCACACAGTCAGCCGTGTTCCGGAATTCTGAGAGTGGGGAGGTTCCGTCTTCTGTCTGCAGCACCCGGGATCTCCTAGGAGCCCTTCGCGTGTCTTCCCCGAGTGTCTGCCTGTGCGGGCTGACGGGGAAAGGCGGGGGTTGGGCTGGAAATGCAGGTAGTATCTAGTGCCTCCCCCTGGATTTGGGAAGTAATTTGCCGACTTCCCCATGCCAGGGAACACCTGTGACTCCAGTCAGCTGCGTGGACGGCGGCCCCAAAGCTTCCCCACACAGTCAGCCGTGTTCCGGAATTCTGAGAGTGGGGATGTTCCGTCTTCTGTCTGCAGCACCCGGGATCTCCTAGGAGCCCTTCGCGTGTCTTCCCCGAGTGTCTGCATGTGCGGGCTGCCGGGGAAAGGCGGGGGTTGTGCTGGAAATGAAGGTCGCATTTAGTGCCTCCCCCTGAACTTGGGAGGTAATTAGCGGATTTCCCCATGCCTGGGAACACCTTTGACACCACTTAGCTGCGTGGAGGGCGGCCCCGAACCTTCCCCACACAGTCAGCCGTGTTCCGGAATTGTGAGTGTGGGGAGGTTCCGTCTTCTGTCTGCAGCACCCGGGATCTCCTAGGAGCACTTCGCGTGTCTTCCCCGAGTGTCTGCATGTGCGGGCTGCCGGGGAAATGCGGGGTTTGGGCTGGAAATGCAGGTAGTATCAAGTGCCTCCCCCTTGACTTGGTAGGTAATTAGCGGACTTCCCCATGCCAGGGAACACCTGTGACACCAGTCAGCTGCGTTGACGGCCGCCCAAAACCTCCCCAACAAAGTCAGCCGTGTTCCGGAATTCTGAGATTGGGGAGGTTCCGTCTTTTGTCTGCAGCACCCGAGATCTCCTAGGAGCATTTCGCGTGTCTTCCACGAGTTTATACATTTTCGGGCTGCCGGAGAAAGGCGGGGTTTGAGCTGGAAATGCAGGTAGCATGTAGTGCCTCACAATGGAAAGGGTAGGTAATTAACGGATTTACCCATGCCAGGGAACAACTTTGACACCATTTAGCTGATTGGAGGGCGGCCCCAAACCTTCCACACACAGTCAGCCGTGTTCCGGAATTCTGAGAGTGGGGAGGTTCCGTCTTATGTCTGCAGCACCCGGGATCTCCTAGGAGCCCTTCGCGTGTAATCACCGAGTGTCTGCCTGTGCGGGCTGCCGAGGAAAGGCGGGATTTGGGCTGGAAATGCAGGTAGCATCTAGTGCCTCCCCCTGGACAGGGTAGGCATTTAGCGGATTTACCCATGCCAGGGAACACCTTTGACACCACTTAACTGCGTGGAGGGCGGCCCCGAACCTCCCCCACACAGTCAGCCGTGTTCCGGTATTGTGAGTGTGGGGAAGTTCCGTCTTCTGTCTGCAGCACCTGGGATCTCCTAGGAGCCCTTCGCGTATCTTCCCCGAGTGTCTGCCAGTGCGGGCTGATGGGGAAAGGCGGGGGTTGGGCTGGAAATGCAGGTAGTATCTAGTGCCTCCCCCTGGACTTGGGAGGTAATTTGCCGACTTCCCCCTGCCAGGGAACACCTGTGACACCTTTCAGCTGCGTGGACGGCGGCCCCAAACCTCCCCCACACAGTCAGCCGTGTTCCGGAATTCTGAGAGTGGGGATGTTCCGTCTTCTGTCTGCAGCACCCGGGATCTCCTAGGAGCCCTTCGCGTGTCTTCCCCGAGTGTCTGCATGTGCGGGCTGCCGGGGAAAAGCGGGGATTGGGCTGGAAATGCAGGTCGCGTTTAGTGCCTCCGCCTGGACTTGGGAGGTAATTAGCGGACTTCCCCATGCCAGGGAACACCTTTGACACCACTCACCTGCGTGTAGGGCGGCCCCAAACTTCCCACACACAGTCAGCCGTGTTCCGAAATTGTGAGTGTGGGGAGGTTCCGTTTTCTGTCTGCAGCACCCGGGATATCCTAGGAGCCCTTCGCGTGTCTTCCCCGAGTGTCTCCCATTGCGGGCGGCCGGGGAAAGCGGGGGTTGGTCTGGAAATGCAAGTAGAATCTAGTGCCTCCCCCTGGACAGGGTATTCAATTAGCAGACTTCCCCGTGCCAGGGAACACCTTTGACACCACTTAGCTGCGTGGAGGGCGGCCCCGAACCTCCCCCACACAGTCAGCTGTGTTCCGGAATTCTGAGAGTGGGGAAGTTCCGTCTTGTGTCTGCAGCACCTGGGATCTCCTAGGAGCCCTTCGCGTATCTTCCCCGAGTGTCTGCCTGTGCGGGCTGATGGGGAAAGGCGGGGGTTGGGCTGGAAATGCATGTAGTATCTAGTTCCTCCCCCTGGACTTGGGAGGTAATTAGCGGACTTCCCCCTGCCAGGGAACACCTGTGACACCAGTCAGCTGCGTGGACGGCGGCCCCAAACTTCCCACACATAGTCAGCCGTGTTCCGGAATTCTGAGAGTGAGGACGTTCCGTCTTCTGTCTGCAGCACCCGAGATCTCCTAGGAGCATTTCGCGTGTCTTCCCCGAGTGTATGCATGTGCGGGCTGCTGGGGAAAGGCGGGGATTGGGCTGGAAATGCAGGTAGCATGTAGTGCCTCCCCCTCGAAAGGGTAGGCAATTAGCGGATTTCCCCATGCCAGGGAACACCTTTGACACCACTTAGCTGCGTGGAGGGCGTCCCCGAACCTTCCCCACACAGTCAGCCGTGTTCCGGAATTGTGAGTGTGGGGAGGTTCCGTCTTCTGTCTGCAGCACCCGGGATCTCCTAGGAGCACATCGCGTGTCTTCCCCGAGTGTCTGCATGTGCGGGCTTCCGGGGAAAGGCGGGGTTTGGGCTGGAAATGCAGGTAGTATCTAGTGCCTCCCCCTTGACTTGGTAGGTAATTAGCCGACTTCCCCCTGCCAGGGAATAATTTTGACGCCACTCAGCTACGTGGAGGGCTGCCCCTAACCTCCCCCACACAGTCAGCCATGTTCCGGAATTGTGAGTGTGGGGAGGTTCCGTCTTCTGTCTGCAGCACCCGGGATCTCCTAGGAGCCCTTCGCGTGTCTTCCCCGAGTGTCTACCTGTGCGGGCTTCCGGAGAAAGGCGGGGGTTGTGCTGGGAATGCAGGTAGCATCTAGGGCCTCCCCCTGGACAGGGTAGGCAATTAGCGGACTTCCCCATGCCAGGGAACACCTGTGACACCAGTCAGCTGCGTGGACGGCGGCCCCAAACCTCCCCCACAAAGTCAGCCGAGTTCCGGAATTCTGAGAGTGGGGAGGTTCCGTCTTCTGTCTGCAGCACCCGAGATCTCCTAGGAGCATTTCGCGTGTCTTCCCCGAGTGTATGCATGTTCGGGCTGCCGGGGAAAGGCGGGGTTTGGGCTGGAAATGCAGGTAGCATGTAGTGCCTCACCCTGGATAGGGTAGGCAATTAGCGGATTTCCCCATGCCAGGGAACACCTTTGACACCACTTAGCTGCGTGGAGGGCGGCCCCGTACCTTCACCACACAGTCAGCCGTGTTCCGGAATTGTGAGTGTGGGGAGGTTCCGTCTTCTGTCTGCCGCACCCGGGATCTCCTAGGAACCCTTCGCGTGTCTTGCCCGAGTGTTTACCTGTGCGGGCTGCCGGGGAAAGGCGGGGTTTGGGCTGGAAATACAGGTAGTATCTAGTGCCTCCCCCTGGACATGGGAAGAAATTAGCGGAATTCCCCCTGCCAGGGAACACCTGTGACAACAGTAAGCTGCGTGGACGGCGGCCCCAAACCTCCCCCACACAGTCAGCCGTGTTCCGGAATTCTAAGAGTGAGGAGGTTCTGTCTTCTGTCTGCAGCACCCGGGATCTCCTAGGAGCACTTCGCATGTCTTCCCCGAGTGTCTGCATGTGCGGGCTGCCGGGGAAAGGCGGGGTTTGGGCTGGAAATGCAGGTAGCATCTAGTGCCTCCCCCTGGACAGGGTAGGCAATTAGCGGACTTCCCCGTGCAAGGGAACACCTTTGACAACACTTAGAGGCGTGGAGGACGGCCCCAAACCACCCCCACACAGTTAGCCATGTTCCGGATTTGTGAGTGTGGGGAGGTTCCGTCTTCTGTCTGCAGCACCCGAGATCACATAGGAGTCCTTCGCGTGTCTTCCACGAGTGTCTGCCTGTGCGAGCTGCCGGGTAAAGGCGGGGGTTGTGCTGGAAATGCAGGTAGCATCTAGTGCCTCCCCCTGGACTTGGGAGGTAATTAGCGGACTTCCCCCTGCCAGGGAACACCTGTGACACCAGTCAGCTGCGTGGACGGCGGCCCCAAACCTCCCCCACACAGTCAGCCGTGTTCCGGAATTCTGAGAGTGGGGAGGTTCCGTCTTCTGTCTGCAGCACCCGGGATCTCCTAGGAGCCCTTCGCGTGTAATCCCCGAGTGTCTGCCTGTGCGGGCTGACGGGGAAAGGCGGGGGTTGGGCTGGAAATGCAGGTAGTATCTAGTGTCTCCCCCTGGATTTGGGAGGTAATTTGCCGACTTTCCCATGCCAGGGAACACCTGTGACTCCAGTCAGCTGCGTGGACGGCGGCCCCAAACCTCCCCCACACAGTCAGCCGTGTTCCGGAATTCTGAGAGTGGGGATGTTCCGTCTTCTGTCTGCAGAACCCGGGATCTCCTAGGAGCCCTTCGCGTGTTTTCCCCGAGTGTCTGCATGTGCGGGCTGCCGGGGAAAGGCGGGGGTTGGGCTGGAAATGAAGGTCGCATTTAGTGCCTCCCCCTGGACTTGGGAGGTAATTAGCGGACTTCCCCATGCCTGGGAACACCTTTGACACCACTCACTTGCGTGGAGGGCGGCCCCAAACCTCCCAAACACAGTCAGCCGTGTTCCGAAATTGTGAGTGTGGGGAGGTTCCGTTTTCTGTCTGCAGCAACCGGGATCTCCTAAGAGCCCTTCTCGTGTCTTCCCCGAGTGTCTCCCATTGCGGGCTGCCGGGGAAAGCGGGGGTTGGGCTGGAAATGCAAGTAGCATCTAGTGCCTCCCCCTGGACAGGGTAGGCAATTAGCGGACTTCCCCGTGCCAGGGAACACCTTTGACACCACTTAGCTGCGTGGAGGGCGGCCCCGAACCTCCCCCACACAGTCAGCCGTGTTCCGGAATTCTGAGAGTGGGGAGGTTCCGTCTTCTGTCTGCAGCACCCGAGATCTCCTAGGAGCATTTCGCGTGTCTTCCCCGAGTGTATGAATGTGCGGGCTGCCTGGGAAAGGCGGGGTTTGGGCTGGAAATGCAGGTAGCATGTAGTGCCTCCCGCTGGAAAGGGTAGGCATTTAGCGGATTTCCCCATGCCAGGGAACACCTTTGACACCACTTAGCTGCGTGTAGGGCGGCCCCGAACCTTCCCCACACAGTCAGCCGTGTTCCGGAATTGTGAGTGTGGGGAGGTTCCGTCTTCGGTCTGCAGCACCCGGGATCTCCTAGGAGCCCTTCGCGAGTCTTCCCCGAGTGTCTGCATGTGCGGGCTGCCGGGGAAAGGCGGGGTTTGGGCTGGAAATGCAGGTAGTATCAAGTGCCTCCCCCTTGACTTGGTAGGTATTTAGCGGACTTCCCCATGCCAGGGAACACCTGTGACACCAGTCAGCTGGGTGGACGGCGGCCCAAATCCTCCCCCACAAAGTCAGCCGTGTTCCGGAGTTCTGAGATTGGGGAGGTTCCGTCTTTTTCTGCAGCACCCGAGATCTCCTAGGAGCATTTCGAGTGTCTTCCCCGAGTGTATGCATTTTCGGGCTGCCGGGGAAAGGCGGGGTTTGAGCTGGAAATGCAGGTAGCATGTAGTGCCACACAATGGAAAGGGTAGGCAATAAGCGGATTTCCCCATGCCAGGGAACACCTTTGACACCATTTAGCTTATTGGAGGGCGGCCCCAAACCTTCCACACACAGTCAGACGAGTTCCGGAATTCTGAGAGTGGGGAGGTTCCGTCTTATGTCTGCAGCACCCGGGATCTCCTAGGAGCCCTTCGCGTGTAATCACCGAGTGTCTGCCTGTGCGGGCTGACGGGGAAATGCGGCGGTTGGGCTGGAAATGCAGGTAGAATCTAGTGCCTCCCCCTGGACAGGGTAGGCAATTAGCGGATTTACCCATGCCAGGGAACACCTTTGACAACACTTAGCGGCGTGGAAGACGGCCCCAAACCACCCCTACACAGTTAGCCGTGTTCCGGGATTGTGAGTGTGGGGAGGTTCCGTCTACTGTCTGCAGCACCCGGGATCTCCTAGGAGCCCTTCGCGTGTCTTCCCCGAGTGTCTGCATGTGCGGGCTGCCGGGGAAAGGCGGGGGTTGGGCTGGAAATTAAGGTCGCATTTAGTGCCTCCCCCTGGACTTGGGAGGTAATTAGCGGACTTCCCCATGCCTGGGAACACCTTTGACACCACTCACCTGCGTGGAGGGCGGCCCCAAACCTCCCAAACACAGTCAGCCGTGTTCCGAAATTGTGAGTGTGGGGAGGTTCCGTTTTCTGTCTGCAGCAACCGGGATCTCCTAAGAGCCCTTCTCGTGTCTTCCTCGAGTGTCTCCCATTGCGGGCTGCCGGGGAAAGCGCGGGTTGGGCTGGAAATGCAAGTAGCATCTAGTGCCTCCCCCTGGACAGGGTAGGCAATTAGCGGACTTCCCCGTGCCAGGGAACACCTTTGACACCACTTAGCTGCGGGGAGGGCGGCCCCGAACCTCCCCCACACAGTCAGCCATGTTCCGGAATTCTGAGAGTGGGGAGGTTCCGTCTTCTGTCTGCAGCACCCGAGATCTCCTAGGAGCATTTCGCGTGTCTTCCCCGAGTGTATGAATGTGCGGGCTGCCGGGGAAAGGCGGGGTTTGGGCTGGAAATGCAGGTAGCATGTAGTGCCTCCCGCTGGAAAGGGTAGGCATTTAGCGGATTTCCCCATGCCAGGGAACACCTTTGACACCACTTAGCTGCGTGGAGGGCGGCCCCGAACCTTCCCCACACAGTCAGCCGTGTTCCGGAATTGTGAGTGTGGGGAGGTTCCGTCTTCTGTCTGCAGCACCCGGGATCTCCTAGGAGCCCTTCGCGAGTCTTCCTCGAGTGTCTGCATGTGCGGGCTGCCGGGGAAAGGCGGGGTTTGGGCTGGAAATGCAGGTAGTATCAAGTGCCTCCCCCTTGACTTGGTAGGTATTTAGCGGACTTCCCCATGCCAGGGAACACCTGTGACACCAGTCAGCTGGGTGGACGGCGGCCCAAATCCTCCCCCACAAAGTCAGCCGTGTTCCGGAGTTCTGAGATTGGGGAGGTTCCGTCTTTTTCTGCAGCACCCGAGATCTCCTAGGAGCATTTCGAGTGTCTTCCCCGAGTGTATGCATTTTCGGGCTGCCGGGGAAAGGCGGGGTTTGAGCTGGAAATGCAGGTAGCATGTAGTGCCACACAATGGAAAGGGTAGGCAATAAGCGGATTTCCCCATGCCAGGGAACACCTTTGACACCATTTAGCTTATTGGAGGGCGGCCCCAAACCTTCCACACACAGTCAGACGTGTTCCGGAATTCTGAGAGTGGGGAGGTTCCGTCTTATGTCTGCAGCACCCGGGATCTCCTAGGAGCCCTTCGCGTGTAATCACCGAGTGTCTGCCTGTGCGGGCTGACGGGGAAATGTGGCGGTTGGGCTGGAAATGCAGGTAGAATCTAGTGCCTCCCCCTGGACAGGGTAGGCAATTAGCGGATTTACCCATGCCAGGGAACACCTTTGACAACACTTAGCGGCGTGGAGGACGGCCCCAAACCACCCCCACACAGTTAGCCGTGTTCCGGGATTGTGAGTGTGGGGAGGTTCCGTTTTCTGTCTGCAGCACCCGGGATCTCCTAGGAGCCCTTCGCGTGTCTTCCACGAGTGTCTCCCATTGCGGGCTGCCGGGGAAAGCGGGGGTTGGGCTGGAAATGCAAGTAGCATCTAGTGCCTCCCCCTGGACAGGGTAGGCAATTAGCGGACTTCCCCGTGCCAGGGAACACCTTTGACACCACTTAGCTCCGTGGAGGGCGGCCCCGAACCTCCCCCACACAGTCAGACTTGTTCCGGAATTCTGAGAGTGGGGAGGTTCCGTCTTATGTCTGCAGCACCCGGGATCTCCTAGGAGCCCTTCGCGTGTCTTCCCCGAGTGTCTGCCTATGAGGACTGCTGGGGAAAGGCGGGGGTTGGGGTGGAAATGCAGGTAGCATCTAGTGCCTCCCCCTGGACTTGGGAGGTAATTAGCGGACTTCCCCCTGCCAGGGAACACCTGTGACACCAGTCAGCTGCGTGGACGGCGGCCCAAACCTCCCCCACACTGTCGGCCGTGTTCCGGAATTCTGAGAGTGGGGAGGTTCCGTCTTCTGTCTGCAGCACCCGGGATATCCTAGGAGCCCTTCGCGTGTATTCCCCGTGTGTCTGCTTGTGCGGGCTGCCGGGGAAAGGCGGGGGTTGGGCTGGAAATGCAGGTAGCATCTAGTGCCTCCCCCTGAAGAGGGGAGGTAATTAGCGGAATTCCGCCTGCCGGGGAACACCTGTGTCACCAGTCAGCTGCGTGGAAGTCGGCCCCATTCTTCCCCCACACAGTCAGACGTGTTCCGGAATTGTGAGTGTGGGGAGGTTCCGTCTTCTGTCTGCAGCACCCGGGATCTCCTAGGAGCCCTTCGCGTGTCTTCCCCGAGTGTCTGCATGTGCGGGCTGCCGGGGAAAGGCGGGTGTTGGGCTGGAAATGCAGGTCGCATTTAGCGCCTCCCCCTGGATTTGGGAGGTAATTAGCGGACTTCCCCATGCCAGGGAACACCTTTGAAACCACTCACCTGCGTGGAGGGCGGCCCCAATCCTCCCACACACAGTCAGCCGTGTTCCGAAATTGTGAGTGTGGGGAGGTTCCGTTTTCTGTCTGCAGCACCCGGGATCTCCTAGGAGCCCTTCGCGTGTCTTCCACGAGTGTGTCCCATTGCGGGCTGCCGGGGAAAGCGGGGGTTGGGCTGGAAATGCAAGTAGCATCTAGTGCCTCCCCCTGGACAGGGTAGGCAATTAGCGGACTTCCCCGTGCCAGGGAACACCTTTGACACCACTTAGCTGCGTGGAGGGCGGCCCCGAACCTCCCCCACACAGTCAGACGTGTTCCGGTATTGTGAGTGTGGGGAAGTTCCGTCTTCTGTCTGCAGCACCCGGTATCTCCTAGGAGCCCTTCGCGTGTCTTCCCCGAGTGTCTCCCATTGCGGGCTGCCGGGGAAAGGCGGGGGTTGGGCTGGAAATGCAGGTAGTATCTAGTGCCTCCCCCTGGACCTGGGAGGTAATTAGCGGACTTCCCTCTGCCAGGGAACACCTGTGACACCAGTCAGCTGCGTGGACGGCGGCCCAAACCTCCCCCACACAGTGAGCCGTGTTCCGGAATTCTGAGAGTGGGGAGGTTCCGTCTCCTGTCTGCAGCACCCGGGATCTCCTAGGAGCCCTTCGCGTGTATTCCCCGTGTGTCTGCTTGTGCGGGCTGCCGGGGAAAAGCGGGGGTTGGGCTGGAAATGCAGGTAGCATCTAGTGCCTCCCCCTGAAGAGGGGAGGTAATTAGCGGAATTCCGCCTGCCAGGGAACACCTGTGTCACCAGTCAGCTGCGTGGAAGGCGGCCCCATTCTTCCCCCACACAGTCAGACGTGTTCTGGAATTGTGAGTGTTGGGAGGTTCCGTCTTCTGTCTGCAGCACCCGGGATCTCCTAGGAGCCCTTCGCGTGTCTTCCCCGAGTGTCTGCATGTGCGGGCTACCGGGGAAAGGCGGGTGATGGGCTGGAAATGCAGGTCGCATTTAGTGCCTCCCCCTGGATTTGGGAGGTAATTAGCGGACTTCCCCATGCCAGGGAACACCTTTGACACCACTTAGCTGCGTGGAGGGCGGCCCCGAACCTCCCCCACACAGTCAGCCGTGTTCCGGAATTCTGAGAGTGGGGAGGTTCCGTCTTCTGTCTGCAGCACCCGAGATCTCCTAGGAGCATTTCGCGTGTCTTCCCCGAGTGTATAAATGTGCGGGCTGACGGGGAAAGGCGGGGTTTGGGCTGGAAATGCAGGTAGCCTGTAGTGCCTCCCGCTGGAAAGGGTAGGCATTTAGCGGATTTCCCCATGCCAGGGAACACCTTTGACACCACTTAGCTGCGTGGATGGTGGCCCCGAACCTTCCCCACACAGTCAGCCGTGTTCCGGAATTGTGAGTGTGGGGAGGTTCCGTCTTCTGTCTGCAGCACCGCGGATCTCCTAGGAGCCCTTCGCGAGTCTTCCCCGAGTGTCTGCATGTGCGGGCTGCCGGGGAAAGGCGGGGTTTGGGCTGGAAATGCAGGTAGTATCAAGTGCCTCCCCCTTGACTTGGTAGGTATTTAGCGGACTGTCCCATGCCAGGGAACACCTGTGACACCAGTCAGCTGGGTGGATGGCGGCCCAAATCCTCCCCCACAAAGTCAGCCGTGTTCTGGAATTCTGAGATTGGGGAGGTTCCGTCTTTTGTCTGCAGCACCCGAGATCTCCTAGGAGCATTTCGAGTGTCTTCCCCGAGTGTATGCATTTTCGGGCTGCCGGGGAAAGGCGGGGTTTGAGCTGGAAATGCAGGTAGCATGTAGTGCCTCACAATGGAAAGGGTAGGCAATAAGCGGATTTCCCCATGCCAGGGAACACCTTTGACACCATTTAGCTTATTGGAGGGCGGCCCCAAACCTTCCACACACAGTCAGACGTGTTCCGGAATTCTGAGAGTGGGGAGGTTCCGTCTTATGTCTGCAGCACCCGGGATCTCCTAGGAGCCCTTCGCGTGTAATCACCGAGTGTCTGCCTGTGCGGGCTGACGGGGAAATGCGGCGGTTGGGCTGGAAATGCAGGTAGCATCTAGTGCCTCCCCCTGGACAGGGTAGGCAATTAGCGGATTTACCCATGCCAGGGAACACCTTTGACAACACTTAGCGGCGTGGAGGACGGCCCCAAACCACCACCACACAGTTAGCCGTGTTCCGGGATTGTGAGTGTGGGGAGGTTCCGTCTACTGTCTGCAGCACCCGGGATCTCCTAGGAGCCCTTCGCGTGTCTTCCCCGAGTGTCTGCCTGTGAGGACTGCTGGGGAAAGGCGGGGGTTGTGGTGGAAATGCAGGTAGCATCTAGTGCCTCCCCCTGGACTTGGGAGGTAATTAGCGGACTTCCCCCTGCCAGGGAACACCTGTGACACCAGTCAGCTGCGTGGACGGCGGCCCAAACCTCCCCCACACAGTCAGCCGTGTTCCGGAATTCTGAGAGTGGGGAGGTTCCGTCTTCTGTCTGCAGCACCCGGGATCTCCTAGGAGCCATTCGAGTGTATTCCCCGTGTGTCTGCTTGTGCGGGCTGCCGGGGAAAGGCGGGGGTTGGGCTGGAAATGCAGGTAGCATCTAGTGCCTCCCCCTGAAGAGGGGAGGTAATTAGCGGAATTCCGCCTGCCAGGGAACACCTGTGTCACCAGTCAGCTGCGTGGAAGGCGGCCCCATTCTTCCCGCACACAGTCAGACGTGTTCCGGAATTGTGAGTGTGGGGAGGTTCCGTCTTCTGTCTGCAGCACCCGGGATCTCCTAGGAGCCCTTCGCGTGTCTTCCCCGAGTGTCTGCATGTGCGGGCTGCCGGGGAAAGGCGGGTGTTGGGCTGGAAATGCAGGTCGCATTTAGTGCCTCCCCCTGGATTTGGGAGGTAATTAGCGGACTTCCCCATGCCAGGGAACACCGTTGACACCACTCACCTGCGTGGAGGGCGGCCCCAATCCTCCCACACACAGTCAGCCGTGTTCCGAAATTGTGAGTGTGGGGAGGTTCCGTTTTCTGTCTGCAGCACCCGGGATCTCCTAGGAGCCCTTCGCGTGTCTTCCACGAGTGTCTCCCATTGCGGGCTGCCGGGGAAAGCGGGGGTTGGGCTGGAAATGCAAGTAGCATCTAGTGCCTACCCCTGGACAGGGTAGGCAATTAGCGGACTTCCCCGTGCCAGGGAACACCTTTGACACCACTTAGCTGTGTGGAGGGCGGCCCCGAACCTCCCCCACACAGTCAGACGTGTTCCGGAATTCTGAGAGTGGGGAGGTTCCGTCTTATGTCTGCAGCACCCGGGATCTCCTAGGAGCCCTTCGCGTGTCTTCCCCGAGTGTCTGCCTATGAGGACTGCTGGGGAAAGGCGGGGGTTGGGGTGGAAATGCAGGTAGCATCTAGTGCCTCCCCCTGGACTTGGGAGGTAATTAGCGGACTTCCCCCTGCCAGGGAACACCTGTGACACCAGTCAGCTGCGTGGACGGCGGCCCAAACCTCCCCCACACTGTCAGCCGTGTTCCGGAATTCTGAGAGTGGGGAGGTTCCGTCTTCTGTCTGCAGCACCCGGGATCTCCTAGGAGCCCTTCGCGTGTATTCCCCGTGTGTCTGCTTGTGCGGGCTGCCGGGGAAAGGCGGGGGTTGGGCTGGAAATGCAGGTAGCATCTAGTGCCTCCCCCTGAAGAGGGGAGGTAATTAGCGGAATTCCGCCTGCCAGGGAACACCTGTGTCACCAGTCAGCTGCGTGGAAGGCGGCCCCATTCTTCCCCCACACAGTCAGACGTGTTCCGGAATTGTGAGTGTGGGGAGGTTCCGTCTTCTGTCTGCAGCACCCGGGATCTCCTAGGAGCCCTTCGCGTGTCTTCCCCGAGTGTCTGCATGTGCGGGCTGCCGGGGAAAGGCGGGTGTTGGGCTGGAAATGCAGGTCGCATTTAGCGCCTCCCCCTGGATTTGGGAGGTAATTAGCGGACTTCCCCATGCCAGGGAACACCTTTGACACCACTCACCTGCGTGGAGGGCGGCCCCAATCCTCCCACACACAGTCAGCCGTGTTCCGAAATTGTGAGTGTGGGGAGGTTCCGTTTTCTGTCTGCAGCACCCGGGATCTCCTAGGAGCCCTTCGCGTGTCTTCCACGAGTGTCTCCCATTGCTGGCTGCCGGGGAAAGCGGGGGTTGGCCTGGAAATGCAAGTAGCATCTAGTGCCTCCCCCTGGACAGGGTAGGCAATTAGCGGACTTCCCCGTGCCAGGGAACACCTTTGACACCACTTAGCTGCGTGGAGGGCGGCCCCGAACCTCCCCCACACAGTCAGACTTGTTCCGGTATTGTGAGTGTGGGGAAGTTCCGTCTTCTGTCTGCAGCACCCGGTATCTCCTAGGAGCCCTTCGCGTGTCTTCCCCGAGTGTCTCCCATTGCGGGCTGCCGGGGAAAGGCGGGGGTTGGGCTGGAAATGCAGGTAGTATCTAGTGCCTCCCCCTGGACCTGGGAGGTAATTAGCGGACTTCCCTCTGCCAGGGAACACCTGTGACTCCAGTCAGCTGTGCGGACGGCGGCCCCAAACCTCCCACACACAGTCAGCCGTGTTCCGGAATTCTGAGAGTGAGGAGGTTCCGTCTTCTGTGTGCTGCACCCGAGATCTCCTAGGAGCATTTCGTGTGTCTTCCCCGAGTGTATGCATGTGCGGACTACCTGGGAAAGGCGGGGTTTGGGCTGGAAATGCAGGTAGCATGTAGTGCCTCCCGCTGGAAAGGGTAGGCAATTAGCGGATTTCCCCATGCCAGGGAACACCTTTGACACCACTTAACTGCGTGGAGGGCGGCCCAGAACTTCCCACACACAGTCAGCCGTGTTCCGGTATTGTGAGTGTGGGGAAGTTCCGTCTTACGTCTGCAGCACCCGGGAACTCCTAGGAGCCATTCGCGTGTCTTGCCCGAGTGTCTACCTGTGTGGGCTGCCGAGGAAAGGCGGGATTTGGGCTGGAAATGCAGGTAGCATCTAGTGCCTACCCCTGGACAGGGTAGGCATTTAGCGGATTTACCCATGCCAGGGAACACCTTTGACACCACTTAACTGCGTGGAGGGCGGCCCCGAACCTCCCCCACACAGTCAGCCGTGTTCCGGAATTCTGAGAGTGGGGAAGTTCCGTCTTCTGTCTGCAGCACCTGGGATCTCCTAGGAGCCCTTCGCGTATCTTCCCCGAGTGTCTGCCTGTGCGGGCTGATGGGGAAAGGCGGGGGTTGGGCTGGAAATGCAGGTAGTATCTAGTGCCTCCCCCTGGACTTGGGAGGTAATTTGCCGACTTCCCCCTGCCAGGGAACACCTGTGACACCAGTCAGCTGCGTGGACGGCGGCCCCAAACCTCCCCAACACAGTCATCCGTGTTCCGGAATTCTGAGAGTGGGGATGTTCCGTCTTCTGTCTGCAGCACCCGGGATCTCCTAGGAGCATTTCGCGTGTCTTCCCCGAGTGTCTACATGTGCGGGCTGCCGGGGAAAGGCGGGGGTTGGGCTGGAAATGCAGGTCGCGTTTAGTGCCTCCCCCTGGACTTGGGAGGTAATTAGCGGACTTCCGCATGCCAGGGAACACCTTTGACACCACTCACATGCGTGGATGGCGGCCCCAAACCTCCCACACACAGTCAGCCGTGTTCCGAAATTGTGAGTGTGGGGAGGTTCCGTTTTCTGTCTGCAGCACCCGGGATATCCTAGGAGCCCTTCGCGTGTCTTCCCCGAGTGTCTCCCATTGCGGGCGGCCGGGGAAAGCGGGGGTTGGGCTGGAAATGCAAGTAGCATCTAGTGCCTCCCCCTGGACAGGGTATTCAATTAGCGGACTTCCCCGTGCCAGGGAACACCTGTGACACCAGTCAGCTGCGTGGACGGCGGCCCCAAACCTCCCACACACAGTCAGCCTTGTTCCGGAATTCTGAGAGTGAGGAGGTTCCGTCTTCTGTCTGCTGCACCCGAGATCTCCTAGGAGCATTTCGCGTGTCTTCCCCGAGTGTATGCATGTGCGGGCTGCTAGGGAAAGGCGGGGATTGGGCTGGAAATGCAGGTAGCATGTAGTGCCTCCCCCTCGAAAGGGTAGGCAATTAGCGGATTTCCCCATGCCAGGGAACACCTTTGACACCTCTTAGCTGCGTGGAGGGCGGCCCCGAACTTTCCCCACACAGTCAGCCGTGTTCCGGAATTGTGAGTGTGGGGAGGTTCCGTCTTCTGTCTGCAGCACCCGGGATCTCCTAGGAGCACATCGCGTGTCTTCCCCGAGTGTCTGCATGTGCGGGCTTCCGGGGAAAGGCGGGGTTTGGGCTGAAAATGCAGGTAGTATCTAGTGCCTCCCCCTTGACTTGGTAGGTAATTAGCGGACTTCCCCCTGCCAGGGAATAATTTTGACACCACTCAGCTACGTGGATGGCGGCCCCTAACCTCCCCCACACAGTCAGCCATGTTCCGGAATTGTGAGTGTGGGGAGGTTCCGTCTTCTGTCTGCAGCACCCGGGATCTCCTTGGAGCCCTTCGCGTGTCTTCCCCGAGTGTCTACCTGTGCGGGCTTCCGGAGAAAGGCGGGGGTTGTGCTGGGAATGCAGGTAGCATCTAGTGCCTCCCCCTGGACAGGGTAGGCAATTAGCGGACTTCCCCATGTCAGGGAACACCTGTGACACAAGTCAGCTGCGTGGACGGCGGCCCCAAACCTCCCCCACAAAGTCAGCCGCGTTCCGGAATTCTGAGAGTGGGGAGGTTCCGTCTTCTGTCTGCAGCACCCGCGATCTCCTAGGAGCATTTCACGTGTCTTCCCCGAGTGTATGCATGTTCGGGCTGCCGGGGAAAGGCGGGGATTGGGCTGGAAATGCAGGTAGCATGTAATGCCTCACCCTGGAAAGGGTAGGCAATTAGCGGATTTCCCCATGCCAGGTAACACCTTTGACACCACTTAGCTTCGTGGAGGGCGGCCCCGAACCTTCCCCACACAGTCAGCCGTGTTCCGGAATTGTGAGTGTGGGGAGGTTCCGTCTTCTGTCTGCAGCACCCGGGATCTCCTAGGAGCACTTCGCTTGTCTTCCCCGAGTGTCTGCATGTGCGGGCTTCCGGGGAAATGCGGGGTTTGGGCTGGAAATGCAGGTAGCATCTAGTGCCTCCCGCTGGACAGGATAGGCAATTAGCGGACGTCCCCATGCCAGGGAACACCTGTGACAACAGTCAGCTGCGTGGACGGCGGCCCCAAACCTCCCCCACAAAGTCAGCCGTGTTCCGGAATTCTGAGAGTGGGGAGGTTTCGTCTTCTGTCTGCAGCACCCGCGATCTCCTAGGAGCACTTCGCGTGTCTTCCCCGAGTGTCTGCGTGTGCGGGCTCCCGGGGAAAGGTGGTGTTTGGGCTGGAAATGCAGGTAGTATCTAGTGCCTCCCCCTTGACTTGGGAGGTATTTAGCGGTATTCCCCACGCCAGGGAACACCTTTGACACCACTCAGCTGCGTGGAGGGCGGCCCCGAAACTCACCCACACAGTCAGCCGTGCTCCGGAATTGTGAGTGTGGGGAGGTTCCGTCTTCTGTCTGCCGCACCCGGGATCTCCTAGGAACCCTTCGCGTGTCTTTCCCGAGTGTTTACCTGTGCGGGCTGCCGGGGAAAGGCGGGGTTTGGGCTGGAAATGCAGGTAGTATCTAGTGCCTCCCCCTGGACATGGGAAGAAATTAGCGGACTTCCCCCTGCCAGGGATCACCTGTGACAACAGTAAGCTGCGTGGACGGCGGCCCCAAACCTCCCCCACACAGTCAGCCGTGTTCCGGAATTCTGAGAGTGAGGAGGTTCCCTCTTCTGTCTGCAGCACCCGGGATCTCCTAGGAGCACTTCGCATGTCTTCCCCGAGTGTCTGCATGTGCGGGCTGCCGGGGAAAGACGGGGTTTGGGCTGGAAATGCAGGTAGCATCTAGTGCCTCCCACTGGACAGGGTAGGCAATTAGCGGATTTCCCCGTGCCAGGGAACACCTTTGACAACACTTAGCGGCGTGGAGGACGGCCCCAAACCACCCCCACACAGTTAGCCATGCTCCGGATTTGTGAGTGTGGGGAGTTTCCGTCTTCTGTCTGCAGCACCCGGGATCTCCTAGGAGTCCTTCGCGTGTCTTCCACGAGTGTCTGACTGTGCGAGCTGCCGGGGAAAAGCGGGGGTTGGGCTAGAAATGCAGGTAGCATCTAGTGCCTCCCCCTGGACTTGGGAGGTAATTAGCGGACTTCCCCATGCCAGGGAACACCTTTGACACCACTCACCTGCGTGGAGGGCGGCCCCAAACCTCCCACACACAGTCAGCCGTGTTCCGAAATTGTCAGTGTGGGGAGGTTCCGTTTTCTGTCTGCAGCACCCGGGATCTCCTAAGAGCCCTTCTCGTGTCTTCCCCGAGTGTCTCCCATTGCGGGCTGCCGGGGAAAGCGGGGGTTGGGCTGGAAATGCAAGTAGCATCTAGTGCCTCCCCCTGGACAGGGTAGGCAATTAGCGGACTTCCCCGTGCCAGGGAACACCTTTGACACCACTTAGCTGCGTGGAGGGCGGCCCCGAACCTCCCCCACACAGTCAGCCGTGTTCCGGAATTCTGAGAGTGGGGAGGTTCCGTCTTCTGTATGCAGCACCCGAGATCTCCTAGGAGCATTTCGCGTGTCTTCCCCGAGTGTATGAATGTGCGGGCTGCCGGGGAAAGGCGGGGTTTGGGCTGGAAATGCAGGTAGCATGTAGTGCCTCCCGCTGGAAAGGGTAGGCATTTAGCGGATTTCCCCATGCCAGGGAACACCTTTGACACCACTTAGCTGCGTGGAGGGCGGCCCCGAACCTTCCCCACACAGTCAGCCGTGTTCCGGAATTGTGAGTGTGGGGAGGTTCCGTCTTCTGTCTGCAGCACCCGGGATCTCCTAGGAGCACTTCGCGAGTCTTCCCCGAGTGTCTGCATGTGCGGGCTGCCGGGGAAAGGCGGGGTTTGGGCTGGAAATGCAGGTAGTATCAAGTGCCTCCCCCTTGACTTGGTAGGTATTTAGCGGACTACCCCATGCCAGGGAACACCTGTGACACCAGTCAGCTGGGTGGACGGCGGCCCAAATCCTCCCCCACAAAGTCAGCCGTGTTCCGGAATTCTGAGATTGGGGAGGTTCCGTCTTTTGTCTGCAGCACCCGAGATCTCCTAGGAGCATTTCGAGTGTCTTCCCCGAGTGTATGCATTTTCGGGCTGCCGGGGAAAGGCGGGGTTTGAGCTGGAAATGCAGGTAGCATGTAGTGCCTCACAATGGAAAGGGTAGGCAATAAGCCGATTTCCCCATGCCAGGGAACACCTTTGACACCATTTAGCTTATTGGAGGGCGGCCCCAAACCTTCCACACACAGTCAGACGTGTTCCGGAATTCTGAGAGTGGGGAGGTTCCGTCTTATGTCTGCAGCACCCGGGATCTCCTAGGAGCTCTTCGCGTGTAATCACCGAGTGTCTGCCTGTGCGGGCTGACGGGGAAATGCGGCGGTTGGGCTGGAAATGCAGGTAGCATCTAGTGCCTCCCCCTGGACAGGGTAGGCAATTAGCGGATTTTCCCATGCCAGGGAACACCTTTGACAACACTTTGCGGCGAGGAGGACGGCCCCAAACCACCCCCACACAGTTAGCCGTGTTCCGGGATTGTGAGTGTGGGGAGGTTCCGTCTACTGTCTGCAGCACCCGGGATCTCCTAGGAGCCCTTCGCGTGTCTTCCCCGAGTGTCTGCCTGTGCGGACTGCTGGGGAAAGGCGGGGGTTGGGGTGGAAATGCAGGTAGCATCTAGTGCCTCCCCCTGGACTTGGGAGGTAATTAGCGGAATTCCCCCTGCCAGGGAACACCTGTGACACCAGTCAGCTGCGTGGAAGGCGGCCCAAACCTCCCCCACACAGTCAGCCGTGTTCCGGAATTCTGAGAGTGAGGAGGTTCCGTCTTCTGTCTGCAGCACCCGGGATCTCCTAGGAGCCCTTCGCGTGTCTTCATCGAGTGTCTCCCATTGCGGGTTGCCGGGGAAAGCGGGGGTAGGGCTGGAAATGCAAGTAGCATCTAGTGCCTCCACCTGGACAGGGTAAGCAATTAGCGGATTTACCCATGCCAGGGAACACCTTTGACACCACTTAACTGCGTGGAGGGCGGCCCCGAACCTCCCACACACAGTCAGCCGTGTTCCGGAATTCTGAGAGTGAGGAGGTTCCGTCTTCTCTCTGCAGCACCCGAGATCTCCTAGGAGTATTTCGCGTGTCTTCCCCGATTGTATGCATGTGCGGGCTGCCGGGGAAAGGCGGGATTTGGGCTGGAAATGCAGGTACCATGTAGTGCCTCCCCCTGGAAATGGTAGGCAATTAGCGGACTTCCCCATGCCAGGGAACACCTTTGACACCACTCACCTGCGTGGAGGGCGGCCCCAAACATCCCACACACAGTCAGCCCTGTTCCGAAATTGTGAGTGTGGGGAGGTTCCGTCTTCTGTCTGCAGCACCCGGGATCTCCTAGGAGCCCTTCCCGTGTCTTCCCCGAGTGTCTCCCATTGCGGGCTGCCGGAGAAAGCGGGGGTTGGGCTGGAAATGCAAGTAGCATCTAGTGCCTCCCCCTGGACAGTGTAGGCAGTTAGCGGACTTCCCCGTGCCTGGGAACACCTTTGACACCACTTAGCTGCGTGGAGGGCGGCCCCGAACCTCCCCCACACAGTCAGCCGTGTTCCGGAATTCTGAGAGTGGGGAGGTTCCGTCTTCTGTCTGCAGCAAACGGGATCTCCAAGGAGCATTTCGAGTGTCTTCCCCGAGTGTATGTATGTGCGGGCTGCCGGGGAAAGGTTGGGGTTGGGCTGGAAATGCAGGTAGTATCTAGTGCCTCACCCTGGACTTGGGAGGTAAATAGCGGACTTCCCCGTGCCAGGGAACACCTGTGACACCAGTCAGCTGCGTGGACGGCGTCCCCAAACCTCCCACACACAATCAGCCGTGTTCCGGAATTCTGATAGTGAGGAGGTTCCGTCTTCTGTCTGCAGCACCCGAGATCTCCTAGGAGCATTTCGCGTGTCTTCCTCGTGTGTATGAATTTGGGGGCTATAGGGGAAAGGCGGGGTTTGGGCTGGAAATGCAGGTAGCATGTAGTGACTCCCCCTGGAAAGGGTAGGCAATTAGCGGATTTCCCCATGCTAGGGAACACCTTTGACACCACTTAACTGCGTGGAGGGCGGCCCCGAAACTACCCCACACAGTCAGCCGTGTTCCGGTATTGTGAGTTTGGAAAAGTTCCGTCTTCTGTCTGCAGCACCCGGGATCTCCTAGGAGCCCTTCGCGTGTCTTGCCCCTGTGTCTACCTGTGCGGGCTGCCGGGGAATGGCGGGGTTTGGGCTGGAAATGCAGGTAGTATCTAGTGCCTCCCCCTGGAAATGGGACGAAATTAGCGGAATTCCCCCTGCCAGGGAATACATTTGACACCACTCAGCTGCGTGGAGGGCGGCCCCTAACCTCCCCCACACAGTCAGCCGTGTTCCGGAATTGCGAGTATGGGGAGGATCCGTCTTCTGTCTGCAGCACCCGGGATCTCGTAGGAGCCCTTCGCGTGTCTTCCCCGAGTGTCTGCATGTGCGGGCTGCCGGGGAATGGCGGGGTTTGGGCTGGAAATGCAGGTAGCATCTAGTGCCTCCCCCTGGACAGGGTATGCAATTAGCGAATTTACCCATGCCAGGGAACAACTTTGACAACACTTTGAGGCTTGGAGGGCGGCCCCAAACCACCCCCACACAGTTAGCCGTATCCAGGATTGTGAGTGTGGGGAGATTCCGTCTAATGTCTGCAGCACCCGGGATCTCCTAGGAGCCCTTCGCGTGTCTTCCCCGAGTGTCTGCCTGTGCGGGCTGCCGGGGAAAGGCGGGGGTTGGGCTGGAAATGCAGGTAGCATCTAGGGCCTCCCCCTGGACTTGGGAGGTAATTAGCGGACTTCCCCCTGCCAGGGAACACCTGTGACACCAGTCAGCTGCGTGGACGGCGGCCCCAAACCTCCCCCACACAGTCAGCCGTGTTCCGGAATTCTGAGAGTGGGGAGGTTCCGTCTTCTGTCTGCAGCACCCGGGATCTCCTAGGAGCCCTTCGCGTGTATTCCCCGTGTGTCTGCTTGTGCGGGGTGCCAGGGAAAGGCGGGGGTTTTGCTGGAAATGCAGGTAGCATCTAGTGCCTCGCCCTGAACAGGGGAGGTAATTAGCGGAATTCCGCCTGCCAGGGAACACCTGTGACACCAGTCATCTGCGCGGACGGCGGCCCCAAACCTCCCCCACACAGTCAGCCGTGTTCCGGAATTCTGAGAGTGGGGATGTTCCGTCTTCTGTCTGCAGCACCCGGGATCTCCTAGGAGCCTTTCGCGTGTCTTCCCCGAGTGTCTGCATGTGCGGGCTGCCGGGGAAAGGCGGGGGTTGGGCTGGAAATGCAGGTCGCATTTAGTGCCTCCCCCTGAACTTGGGAGGTAATTAGCGGACTTCCCCATGCCAGGGAACACCTTTGACACCACACACCTGCGTGGAGAGCGGCCCCAAACCTCCCACACACAGTCAGCCCTGTTCCGAAATTGTGAGTGTTGGGAGGTTCCGTTTTCTGTCTGCAGCACCCGGGATCTCTTAGGAGCCATTCCCGTGTCTTCCCCGAGTGTCTCCCATTGCGGGCTGCCGGAGAAACGGGGGTTGGGCTGGAAATGCAAGTAGCATCTAGTGCCTCCCCCTGGACAGGGTAGGCAATTAGCGGACTTCCCCGTGCCAGGGAACACCTTTGACACCACTTAGCTGCGTGGAGGGCGGCCCCGAACCTCCCCCACACAGTCAGCCGTGTTCCGGAATTCTGAGAGTGGGGAGGTTCCGTCTTCTGTCTGCAGCAAACGGGATCTCCAAGGAGCATTTCGAGTGTCTTCCCCGAGTGTATGTATGTGCGGGCTTCCGGGGAAAAGCGGGGGTTGGGCTGGAAATGCAGGTAGTATCTAGTGCCTCCCCCTGGACTTGGGAGGTAATTAGCGGACTTCCCCCTGCCAGGGAACACCATTGACACCACTTAGCTGCGTGGAGGGCGGCCCCGAAACTCCCCCACACAGTCAGCCGTGTTCCGGAATTCTGAGAGTGGGGAGGTTCCGTCTTCTGTCTGCAGCAACCGGCATCTCCTAGGAGCCCTTCGCGTGTCTTCCCCGAGTGTCTCCCATTGCGGTCTGCCGGGAAAAGGCGGGGGTTGTGCTGGGAAAGCAGGTAGCATCTAGTGCCTCCCGCTGGACAGGGTAGGCAATTAGCGGACTTCCCCATGCCAGGGAACACCCGTGACACCAGTCAGCTGCGTGGACGGCGGCCCCAAACCTCCCCCACAAAGTCAGCCGTGTTCCGGAATTCTGAGAGTGGGGAGGTTCCGTCTTCTGTCTGCAGCACCCGAGATCTCCTAGGAGCACTTCGCTTGTCTTCCCCGAGTGTCTGCATGTGCGGGCTGCCATGGAAAGGCGGGGTTTAGGCTGGAAATGCAGGTAGTATCTAGTGCCTCCCCCTTGATTTGGGAGGTATTTAGCTTTATTCCCCATGCCAGGGAACACCTTTGACACCACTCAGCTGCGTGGATGGCGGCCCCGAATCTCACCCACACAGTCAACCGTGTTCCGGAATTGTGAGTGTGGGGAGGTTCCGTCTTCTGTCTGCCGCACCCGGGATCTCCTAGGAGCCCTTCGCGTGTCTTCCACGAATGTCTGCATGTGCGGGCTGCCGGGAAATGCGGGGGTTGGGCTGGAAATGCAGGTCGCATCTAGTGCCTACACCTGGACTGGGTAGGCAATTAGCGGACTTCCCCGTGCCAGGGAACACCTTTGACACCACTTAGCTGCGTGGAGGGCGGCCCCGAACCTCCCCCACACAGTTAGCCGTGTTCCGGAATTCTGAGAGTGGGGAGGTTCCGTCTTCTGTCTGCAGGACCCGAGATCTCATAGGAGCCCTTTGCGTGTCTCCCCCTAGTGTCTCCCATTGCGGTCTGCCGGGGAAACCGGGGGTTGGGCTGGAAATGCAAGTAGCATCTAGTCCCTTCCCCTGGACAGGGTAGGCAACTAGCGGAATTCCCCGTGCCAGGGAACACCTTTGACACCACTTAGCTGCGTGGAGGGCGACCCCGAACCTCCCCCACACAGTCAGCCATGTTCTGGAATTGTGAGTGTGGGGAGGTTACGTCTTCTGTCTGCAGCACCCGGGATCTCCTAGGAGCCCTTCGCGTGTCTTCCCCGACTGTCTATCTCTGCGGGCTGCCGGGGAAATGCGGGGGTTGGGCTGGAAATGCAGTTAGCATGTAGTGCCTCCTCCTGGAAAGGGTAGGCAATTAGCGGATTTCCCCATGCCAGGGAACACCTTTGACACCACTTAACTGCGTGGAGGGCGGCCCCGAACCTCCCCCACACAGTCAGCCGTGTTCCGGTATTGTGAGTGTGGCGAAGTTCCGTCTTATGTCTGCAGCACCCGGGATCTCCTTGGAGCCCTTCGCGTGTCTTGCCCGAGTGTCTAACTTTGCGGGCTGCCGAGGAAAGGCGGGATTTGTGCTGGAAATGCAGGTAGCATCTAGTGCCTCCCCCTGGACAGGGTAGGCAATTAGCGGATTTACCCATGCCAGGGAACACCTTTGACACCACTTAACTGCGTGGAGGGCGGCCCCGAACCTCCCCCACACAGTCAGCCGTGTTCCGGTATTGTGAGTGTGGGGAAGTTCCGTCTTCTGTCTGCAGCAACCGGAATCTCCTAGGAGCCCTTCGCGTATCTTCCCCGAGTGTCTGCCTGTGCGGGCTGATGGGGAAAGGCGGGGGTTGGGCTGGAAATGCAGGTAGTATCTAGTGCCTCCCCCTGGACTTGGGAGGTAATTAGCGGACTTCCCCCTGCCAGGGAACACCTGTGACACCATTCAGCTGCGTGGACGGCGTCCCCAAACCTCCCACACACAGTCAGCCGTGTTCCGGAATTCTGAGAGTGAGGAGGTTCCGTCTTCTGTCTGCAGCACCCGAGATCTCCTAGGAGCATTTCGCGTGTCTTCCTCGTGTGTATGAATTTGCGGGCTACCGGGGAAAGGCGGTGTTTGGGCTGGAAATGCAGGTAACATGTAGTGACTCCCCCTGGAAAGGGTAGGCAATTATCGGATTTCCCCATGCCAGGGAACACCATTGACACCACTTAACTGCGTGGAGGGCGGCCCCGAACCTCCCCCACACAGTCAGCCGTGTTCCGGTATTGTGAATGTGGGTAAGTTCCGTCTTCTGTCTGCAGCAACCGGAATCTTCTAGGAGCCCTTTGCGTATCTTCCCCGAGTGTCTGCCTGTGCGGGCTGATGGGGAAAGGCGGGGGTTGGGCTGGAAATGCAGGTAGCATCTAGTGCCTCCCCCTGGACAGGGTAGGCAATTAGCGGATTTACCCATGCCAGGGAACAACTTTGACAACACTTTGAGGCGTGGAGGGGGGCCGCAAACCACCCCCACACAGTTAGCCGTGTTCCGGGATTGTGAGTGTGGGGAGGTTCCGTCTAATGTCTGCAGCACCCGGGATCTCCTAGGAGCCATCGCGTGTCTTCCCCGAGTGTCTGCCTGTGCGGGCTGCCGGGGAAAGGCGGTGGTTGGGCTGGAAATGCAGGTAGCATCTAGTGCCTCCCCCTGAACAGGGGAGGTAATTAGCGGAATTCCGCCTGCCAGGGAACACCTGTGACACCAGTCAACTGCGTGGAAGGCGGCCCCATTCTTCCCCCACACAGTCAGACGTGTTCCGGAATTGTGAGTGTGGGGAGGTTCCGTCTTCAGTCTGCAGCACCCGGGATCTCCTAGGATCCCTTCACGTGTCTTCCCCGATATTCTGCATGTGCGGGCTGCCTGGGAAAGGCGGGTGTTGGGCTGGAAATGCAGGTCGCATTTAGTGCCTCCCCCTGGACTTGGGAGGTAATTAGCGGACTTCCCCATGCCAGGGAACACCTGTGACACCAGTCAGCTGCGTGGACGGCGGCCCCAAACCTCCCACACACAGTCAGCCGTGTTCCGGAATTCTGAGAGTGAGGAGGTTCCGTCTTCTCTCTGCAGCACCCGAGATCTCCTAGGAGCATTTCGCTTGTCTTCCCCGATTGTATGCATCTGCGGGCTGCCGGGGAAAGGCGGGATTTGGGCTGGAAATGCAGGTAGCATGTAGTGCCTCCCCCTGGAAATGGTAGGCAATTAGCGGATTTCCCCATGCCAGGGAACACCTTTGACACCACTTAGCTGCGTGGAGGGCGGCCCCGAACCTTCCCCACACAGTCAGCCGTGTTCCGGAATTGTGAGTGTGGGGAGGTTCCGTCTTCTGTCTGCAGCACCCGGGATCTCCTAGGAGCCCTTCGCGTGTCTTGCCCGAGTGTATACCTGTGCGGGCTACCGGGGAAAGGCGGGGTTTGTGCTGGAAATGCAGGTAGCATGTAGTGACTCCCCCTGGAAAGGGTAGGCAATTAGCGGATTTCCCCATGCCAGGGAACACCTTTGACACCACTTAACTGCGTGGAGGGCGGCCCCGAAACTCCCCCACACAGTCAGCCGTGTTCCGGTATTGTGAGTTTGGAAAAGTTCCGTCTTCTGTCTGCAGCACCCGGGATCTCCTTGGAGCCCTTCGCGTGTCTTGCCCGAGTGTCTACCTGTGCGGGCGGCCGGGGAAAGGCGGGGTTTGGGCTGGAAATCCAGGTAGTATCTAGTGCCTCCACCTGGACATGGGACGAAATTAGCGGACTTCCCCCTGCCAGGGAACACCTGTGACACCAGTCAGCTGCGTGGACGGCAGCACCAAACCTCCCCCACACAGTCAGACGTGTTCCGGAATTCTGAGAGTGGGGAAGTTCCGTCTTCTGTCTGTAGCACCCGGGATCTCCTAGGAGCCCTTCGCGTGTATTCCCCGTGTGTCTGCTTGTGCGGGCTGCCAGGGAAAGGCGGGGGTTGTGCTGGAAATGCAGGTAGCATCTAGTGCCTCCGCCTGAACAGGGGAGGTAATTAGCGGAATTCCGCCTGCCAGTGAACACCTGTGACACCATTCCACTGCGTGGAAGGCGGCCCCATTCTTCCCCCACACAGTCAGACGTGTTCCGGAATTGTGAGTGTGGGGAGGTTCCGTCTTCAGTCTGCAGCACCCGGGATCTCCTAGGATCCCTTCACGTGTCTTCCCCGAGTGTCTGCATGTGCCGGCTGCCGGGGAAAGGCGGGGGTTGGGCTGGAAATGTATGTCGCATTTAGTGCCTCCCCCTGGACTTGGTAGGTAATTAGCGGACTTCCCCGTGCCAGGGAACACCTTTGACACCACTTACCTGCGTGGAGGGCGGCCCCGAACCTCCCCCACACAGTCAGCCTTGTTCCGGGTTTGTGAGTGTGGGGAGGTTCCATCTAATGTCTGCAGCACCCGGGATCTCCTAGGAGCCCTTCGCGTGTCTTCCCCGAGTGTCTGCCTGTGCGGGCTGCCGGGGAAAGGCGGGGGTTGGGCTGGAAATGCAGGTAGCATCTAGGGCCTCCCCCTGGACTTGGGAGGTAATTAGCGGACTTCCCCCTGCCAGGGAACACCTGTGACACCAGTCAGCTGCGTGGACGGCGGCCCTAAACCTCCCCCACACAGTCAGCCGTGTTCCGGATTTCTGACAGTGGGGAGGTTCCGTCTTCTGTCTGCAGCACCCGGGATCTCCTAGGAGCCCTTCACGTGTATTCCCCGTGTGTCTGCTTGTGCGGGCTGCCAGGGAAAGGCGGGGGTTTTGCTGGAAATGCAGGTCGCATTTAGTGCCTCCCCCTGGACTTGGGAGGTAATTAGCGGAATTCCCCATGCCAGGGAACACATTTGACACCACTCACCTGCGTGGATTGCGGCCCCAAACCTCCCACACACAGTCAGCCGTGTTCCGAAATTGTGAGTGTGGGGAGGTTCCGTTTTCTCTCTGCAGCACCCGGGATCTCCTAGGAGCACTTCGCGTGTCTTCCCCGAGTGTCTCCCATTGCGGGCTGACGGAGAATGCGGGGGTTGGGCTGGAAATGCAAGTAGCATCTAGTGCCTCCCCCTGGACAGGGTAGGCAATTAGCGGACTTCCCCGTGCCAGGGAACACCTTTGACACCACTTAGCTGCGTGGAGGGCGGCTCCGGACTTCCCCCACACAGTCAGCCTTGTTCCAGAATTCTGAGAGTGGGGAGGTTCCGTCTTCTGTCTGCAGCACCCGTGATCTCCTAGGAGCCCTTCGCGTGTCTTCATCGAGTGTCTCCCATTGCGGGCTGCTGGGGAAAGCGGGGGTTGGCCTGGAAATGCAAGTAGCATCTAGTGCCTCCCCCTGGACAGGGTAAGCAATTAGCGGATTTACCCATGCCAGGGAACACCTTTGACACCACTTAACTGCGTGGAGGTTGGCCCCGAACCTCCCGCACACAGTCAGCCGTGTTCCGGTATTGTGAGTGTGGCGAAGTTCCGTCTTCTCTCTGAAGCATCCAATATCTCCTAGGAGCATTTCGCGTGTCTTCCCCGATTGTATGCATGTGCGGGCTGCCGGGGAAAGGCGGGATTTTGGCTGGAAATGCAGGTAGTATCTAGTGCCTCCCCCTGGACTTGGGAGGTAATTAGCGGACTTCCCCATGCCAGGGAACACCTGTGACACCAGTCAGCTGCGTGGACGGTGGCCCCAAACCTCCCCCACACAGTCAGCCGTGTTCCGGAATTCTGAGAGTGAGGAGGTTCCGTCTTCTCTCTGCAGCACCCGAGATCTCCTAGGAGCATTTCGCGTGTCTTCCCCGATTGTATGCATGTGCGGGCTGCCGGGGTAAGGCGGGATTTGGGCTGGAAATGCAGGTAGCATGTAGTGCCTCCCCCTGGAAAGGGTAGGCAATTAGCGGATTTCCCCATGCCATGGAACACCTTTGACACCACCTAGCTGCGTGGAGGGCGGCCCCGAACCTTCCCCACACAGTCAGCCGTGTTCCGGAAATGTGAGTGTGGGGAGGTTCCGTCTTCTGTCTGCAGCACCCGGGATCAACTAGGAGCACTTCGCGTGTCTTCGCCGAGTGTCTGCATGTGCGGGCTGCCGGGGAAAGGCGGGGTTTGGGCTGGAAATGCAGGTAGTATCTAGTGCATCCCCCTTGACTTGGTAGGTATTTAGAGGGCTTCCCCCTGCCGGGGAATAATTTTGACACCAGTCATCTGCGTGAACGGCGGCCCCAAACCTCCCCCACACAGTCAGCCGTGTTCCGGAATTCTGAGAGTGGGGATGTTCCGTCTTCTGTCTGCAGCACCCGGGATCTCCTAGGAGCCCTTCGCGTGTCTTCCCCGAGTGTCTGCATGTGCGGGCTGCCGGGGAAAGGCGGGGGTTGGGCTGGAAATGCAGGTCGCATTTAGTGCCTCCCCCTGAACTTGGGAGGTAATTAGCGGACTTCCCCATGCCAGGGAACACCTTTGACACCACTCACCTGCGTGGAGGGCGGCCCCAAACCTCCCACACACAGTCAGCCCTGTTCCGAAATGGTGAGTGTGGGGAGGTTCCGTTTTCTGTCTGCAGCACCCGGGATCTCCTAGGAGCCCTTCCCGTGTCTTCCCCGAGTGTCTCCCATTGCGGGCTGACGGAGAAAGCGGGGGTTGGGCTGGAAATGCAAGTAGCATCTAGTGCCTCCCCCTGGACAGTGTAGGCAATTAGCGGACTTCCCCGTGCCAGGGAACATCTTTGACACCACTTAGCTGCGTGGAGGGCGGCCCCGAACCTCCCCCACACAGTCAGCCGTGTTCCGGAATTCTGAGAGTGGGGAAGTTCCGTCTTCTGTCTGCAGCAAACGGAATCTCCAAGGAGCATTTCGAGTGTCTTCCCCGAGTGTATGCATGTGCGGGCTGCCGGGGAAAGGCGGGGTTTGGGCTGGAAATTCAGGTAGCATGTATGCCTCCCGCTGGAAAGGGTAGGCAATTAGCGGATTTCCCCATGCTAGGGAACACCTTTGACACCACTTAGCTGCGTGGAGGGCGGCCCCGAACCTCCCCAACACAGTCAGCCGTGTTCCGGAATTTTGAGGGTGGGGAGGTTCCGTCTACTGTCTGCAGCACCCGGGATCTCCTAGGAGCACTTCGCGTTTCTTCCCCGAGTGTCTGCATGTGCGGGCTTCCGGGGAAAAGCGGGGGTTGGGCTGGAAATGCAGGTAGTATCTAGTGCTTCCCCCTGGATTTGGGAGGTAATTAGCGGACTTCCCCATGCCAGGGAACACCTGTGACAAGGGTCAGCTGTGTGGACGGCGGCCCCAAACCTCCCACACACAGTCAGCCGTGTTCCGGAATTCTGAGAGTGAGGAGGTTCCGTCTTCTGTCTGCAGCACCCGAGATCTCCAAGGAGCATTTCGAGTGTCTTCCCCGAGTGTATGCATGTGCGGGCTGCCGGGGAAAGGCGGGGTTTGGGCTGGAAATGCAGGTAGCATGTTGCCTCCACCTGGAAAGGGTAGGCAATTAGCCGATTTCCCCATGCCAGGGAAGACCTTTGACACCACTTAGCTGCGTGGAGGGCGGCCCCGATCCTTCCTCACACAGTCAGCCATGTTCTGGAATTGTGAGTGTGGGGAGGTTCCGTCTTCTGTCTGCAGCACCCGGGATCTCCTAGGAGCACTTCGCGTGTCTTCCCCGAGTGTCTACCTCTGCGGGCTGCCGGGGAAATGCGGGGGTTGGGCTGGAAATGCAGGTAGTATCTAGTGCCTCCCCCTGGACTTGGGAGGTAATTTGGGAATTCCCCATGAAAGGGGACACCTTTGACACCACTCACCTGCGTGGAGGGCGGCCCCAAACCTCCCACACACAGTCAGCCGTGTTCCGAAATTGTGAGTGTGGGGAGGTTCCGTTTTCTGTCTGCAGCACCCGGGATCTCCTAGGAGCACTTCGCGTGTCTTCCCCGAGTGTCTCCCATTGCGGGCTGCCGGGGAAAGCGGGGGTTGGGCTGGAAATGCAAGTAGCATCTAGTGCCTCCCCCTGGACAGGGTAGGCAATTAGCGGACTTCCCCGTGCCAGGGAACACCTTTGACACCATTTAGCTGATTGGAGGGCGGCCCCAAACCTTCCCCACACAGTCAGCCGTGTTCCGGAATTCTGAGAGTGGGGAGGTTCCGTCTTCTGTCTGCAGCACCCGGGATCTCCTAGGAGCCCTTCGCGTTTAATCCCCGAGTGTCTGCCTGTGCGGGCTGACGGGGAAAGGCGGGGGTTGGGCTGGAAATGCAGGTAGTATCTAGTGCCTCCCCCTGGATTTGGGAGGAAATTTGCCGACTTCCCCATGCCAGGGAACACCTGTGACACCAGTCAGCTGCGTGGACGGCGGCCCCAAACCTCCCCCACACAGTCAGCCGTGTTCCGGAATTCTGAGAGTGGGGATGTTCCGTCTTCTGTCTGCAGCACCCGGGATCTCCTAGGAGCCCTTCGCGTGTCTTCCCCGAGTGTCTGCATGTGCGGGCTGCCGGGGAAAGGCGGGGGTTGGGCTGGAAATGCAGGTCGCATTTAGTGCCTCCCCCTGGACTTGGGAGGTAATTAGCGTATTTCCCCATGCCAGGGAACACCTTTGACACCACTCACCTGCGTGGAGGGCGGCCCCAAACTTCCCACACACAGTCAGCCGTGTTCCGGTATTGTGAGTGTATGGAAGTTCCATCTTCTGTCTGCAGCACATGGGATCTCCTAGGAGCCCTTCGCGTATCTTGCCCGAGTGTCTCCCTGTGCGGGCTGCCGGGGAAAGGCGGGGTTTGGGCTGGAAATGCAGGTAGTATCTAGTGCCTCCCCCTGGACATGGGACGAAATTAGCGGAATTCCCCCAGCCAGGGAACACCTGTGACACCAGTCAGCTCCGTGGACGGCGGCCCCAAACCTCCCCCACACAGTCAGCCGTGTTCCGGAATTCTAAGAGTGGGGAGGTTCTGTCTTCTGTCTGCAGCACCCAGGATCTCCTAGGAGCACTTCGCGTGTCTTCCCCGAGTGTCTGCATGTGCGGGCTGCCGGGGAAAGGCGGGGTTTGGGCTGGAAATGCGGGTAGCATCTAGTGCCTCCCCCTGGACAGGGTAGGCAATTAGCGGATTTCCCCATGCCAGGGAACACCTTTGACACCACTTAGCTGCGTGGAGGGCGGCCCCGAACCTCCCCCACACAGTCAGCCGTGTTCCGGAATTCTGAGAGTGGGGAGGTTCCGTCTTCTGTCTGCAGCACCCGAGATCTCCTAGGAGCATTTTGCGTGTCTTCCCCGAGTGTATGCATGTGCGGGCTGCCGGGGAAACCGGGGTTTGGGCTGGAAATGCAGGTAGCATGTAGTGCCTCCCGCTGGAAAGGGTAGGCAATTAGCGGATTTCCCTTGCCAGGGAACACCTTTTACACCACTTAGCTGCGTGGAGGGCGGCCCCGAACCTCCCCCACACAGTCAGCCATGTTCTGGAATTGTGAGTGTGGGGAGGTTCCGTCTTCTGTCTGCAGCATCCGGGATCTCCTAGGAGCACTTCGCGTGTCTTCCCCGAGTGTCTACCTCTGCGGGCTGCCGGGGAAAGGCGGGGTTGGGCTGGAAATGCAGGTAGTATCTAGTGCCTCCCCCTGGACTTGGGAGGTAATTTGCCGACTTCCCCCTGCCAGGGAACATATGTGACACCAGTCAGCTTCGTGGACGGCGGCCCCAAACCTCCCCCACACAGTCAGCCGTGTTCCGGAATTCTGAGAGTGGGGATGTTCCGTCTTCTGTCTGCAGCACCCGGGATCACCTAGGAGCCCTTCGCGTTTCTTCCCCGAGTGTCTGCATGTGCGGGCTGCCGGGGAAAGGCGGGTATTGGGCTGGAAATGCAGGTCGCATTTAGTGCCTCCCCCTGGACTTGGGAGGTAATTAGGGAATTCCCCATGAAAGGGGACACATTTGACACCACTCACCTGCGTGGAGGGCGGCCCCAAACCTCCCACACACAGTCAGCCGTGTTCCGAAATTGTGAGTGTGGGGAGGTTCCGTTTTCTGTCTGCAGCACCCGGGATCTCCTAGGAGCACTTCGCGTGTCTTCCCCGAGTGTCTCCCATTGCGGGCTGCCGGGGAAAGCGGGGGTTGGGCTGGAAATGCAAGTAGCATCTAGTGCCTCCCCCTGGACAGGGTAGGCAATTAGCGGACTTCCCCGTGCCAGGGAACACCTTTGACACCACTTAGCTGCGTGGATGGCGGCCCCGAACCTCCCCCACACAGTCAGCCGTGTTCCGGAATTCTGAGAGTGGGGAGGTTCCGTCTTCTGTCTGCAGCACCCGAGATCTCCTAGGAGCATTTCGCGTGTCTTCCCCGAGTGTATGCATGTGCGGGCTGCCGGGGAAAGGCGGGGTTTGTGCTGGAAATGCAGGTAGCATGTAGTGCCTCACAATGGAAAGGGTAGGCAATTAGCGGATTTCCCCATGCCAGGGAACACCTTTGACACCATTTAGCTGATTGGAGGGCGGCCCCAAACCTTCCCCACACAGTCAGCCGTGTTCCGGAATTCTGAGAGTGGGGAGGTTCCGTCTTCTGTCTGCAGCACCCGGGATCTCCTAGGAGCCCTTCGCGTTTAATCCCCGAGTGTCTGCCTGTGCGGGCTGACGGGGAAAGGCGGGGGTTGGGCTGGAAATGCAGGTAGTATCTAGTGCCTCCCCCTGGATTTGGGAGGAAATTTGCCGACTTCCCCATGCCAGGGAACACCTGTGACACCAGTCAGCTGCGTGGACGGCGGCCCCAAACCTCCCCCACACAGTCAGCCGTGTTCCGGAATTCTGAGAGTGGGGATGTTCCGTCTTCTGTCTGCAGCACCCGGGATCTCCTAGGAGCCCTTCGCGTGTCTTCCCCGAGTGTCTGCATGTGCGGGCTGCCGGGGAAAGGCGGGGGTTGGGCTGGAAATGCAGGTCGCATTTAGTGCCTCCCCCTGGACTTGGGAGGTAATTAGCGTCTTTCCCCATGCCAGGGAACACCTTTGACACCACTCACCTGCGTGGAGGGCGGCCCCAAACCTCCCACACACAGTCAGCCGTGTTCCGGTATTGTGAGTGTATTGAAGATCCATCTTCTGTCTGCAGCACATGGGATCTCCTAGGAGCCCTTCGCGTATCTTGCCCGAGTGTCTCCCTGTGCGGGCTGCCGGGGAAAGGCGGGGTTTGGGCTGGAAATGCAGGTAGTATCTAGTGCCTCCCCCTGGACATGGGACGAAATTAGCGGAATTCCCCCAGCCAGGGAACACCTGTGACACCAGTCAGCTCCGTGGACGGCGGCCCCAAACCTCCCCCACACAGTCAGCCGTGTTCCGGAATTCTGAGAGTGGGGATGTTCCGTCTTCTGTCTGCAGCACCCGGGATCTCCTAGGAGCCCTTCGCGTGCCTTCCCCGAGTGTCTGCATGTGCGGGCTGCCGGGGAAAGGCGGGGGTTGGGCTGGAAATGCAGGTCGCATTTAGTGCCTCCCCCTGAACTTGGGAGGTAATTAGCGGACTTCCCCATGCCAGGGAACACCTTTGACACCACTCACCTGCGTGGAGGGCGGCCCCAAACCTCCCACACACAGTCAGCCCTGTTCCGAAATGGTGAGTGTGGGGAGGTTCCGTTTTCTGTCTGCAGCACCCGGGATCTCCTAGGAGCCCTTCCCGTGTCTTCCCCGAGTGTCTCCCATTGCGGGCTGACGGAGAAAGCGGGGTTTGGGCTGGAAATGCAAGTAGCATCTAGTGCCTCCCCCTGGACAGTGTAGGCAATTAGCGGACTTCCCCGTGCCAGGGAACACCTTTGACACCACTTAGCTGCGTGGAGGGCGGCCCCGAACCTCCCCCACACAGTCAGCCGTGTTCCGGAATTCTGAGAGTGGGGAAGTTCCGTCTTCTGTCTGCAGCAAACGGAATCTCCAAGGAGCATTTCGAGTGTCTTCCCCGAGTGTATGCATGTGCATGCTGCCGGGGAAAGGCGGGGTTTGGGCTGGAAATTCAGGTAGCATGTATGCCTCCCGCTGGAAAGGGTAGGCAATTAGCGGATTTCCCCATGCTAGGGAACACCTTTGACACCACTTATCTGCGTGGAGGGCGGCCCCGAACCTCCCCAACACAGTCAGCCGTGTTCCGGAATTTTGAGTGTGGGGAGGTTCCGTCTACTGTCTGCAGCACCCGGGATCTCCTAGGAGCACTTCGCGTTTCTTCCCCGAGTGTCTGCATGTGCGGGCTTCCGGGGAAAAGCGGGGGTTGGGCTGGAAATGCAGGTAGTATCTAGTGCCTCCCCCTGGATTTGGGAGGAAATTTGCCGACTTCCCCATGCCAGGGAACACCTGTGACACCAGTCAGCTGCGTGGACGGCGGCCCCAAACCTCCCCCACACAGTCAGCCGTGTTCCGGAATTCTGAGAGTGGGGATGTTCCGTCTTCTGTCTGCAGCACCCGGGATCTCCTAGGAGCCCTTCGCGTGTCTTCCCCGAGTGTCTGCATGTGCGGGCTGCCGGGGAAAGGCGGGGGTTGGTCTGGAAATGCAGGTCGCATTTAGTGCCTCCCCCTGGACTTGGGAGGTAATTAGCGTATTTCCCCATGCCAGGGAACACCTTTGACACCACTCACCTGCGTGGAGGGCGGCCCCAAACCTCCCACACACAGTCAGCCGTGTTCCGGTATTGTGAGTGTATTGAAGATCCATCTTCTGTCTGCAGCACATGGGATCTCCTAGGAGCCCTTCGCGTATCTTGCCCGAGTGTCTCCCTGTGCGGGCTGCCGGGGAAAGGCGGGGTTTGGGCTGGAAATGCAGGTAGTATCTAGGGCCTCCCCCTGGACATGGGACGAAATTAGCGGAATTCCCCCAGCCATGGAACACCTGTGACACCAGTCAGCTCCGTGGACGGCGGCCCCAAACCTCCCCCACACAGTCAGCCGTGTTCCGGAATTCTGAGAGTGGGGATGTTCCGTCTTCTGTCTGCAGCACCCGGGATCTCCTAGGAGCCCTTCGCGTGTCTTCCCCGAGTGTCTGCATGTGCGGGCTGCCGGGGAAAGGCGGGGGTTGGGCTGGAAATGCAGGTCGCATTTAGTGCCTCCCCCTGAACTTGGGAGGTAATTAGCGGACTTCCCCATGCCAGGGAACACCTTTGACACCACTCACCTGCGTGGAGGGCGGCCCCAAACCTCCCACAGACAGTCAGCCCTGTTCCGAAATGGTGAGTGTGGGGAGGTTCCGTTTTCTGTCTGCAGCACCCGGGATCTCCTAGGAGCCCTTCCCGTGTCTTCCCCGAGTGTCTCCCATTGCGGGCTGACGGAGAAAGCGGGGGTTGGGCTGGAAATGCAAGTAGCATCTAGTGCCTCCCCCTGGACAGTGTAGGCAATTAGCGGACTTCCCCGTGCCAGGGAACACCTTTGACACCACTTAGCTGCGTGGAGGGCGGCCCCGAACCTCCCCCACACAGTCAGCCGTGTTCCGGAATTCTGAGAGTGGGGAAGTTCCGTCTTCTGTCTGCAGCAAACGGAATCTCCAAGGAGCATTTCGAGTGTCTTCCCCGAGTGTATGCATGTGCGGGCTGCCGGGGAAAGGCGGGGTTTGGGCTGGAAATTCAGGTAGCATGTATGCCTCCCGCTGGAAAGGGTAGGCAATTAGCGGATTTCCCCATGCTAGGGAACACCTTTGACACCACTTATCTGCGTGGAGGGCGGCCCCGAACCTCCCCAACACAGTCAGCCGTGTTCCGGAATTTTGAGTGTGGGGAGGTTCCGTCTACTGTCTGCAGCACCCGGGATCTCCTAGGAGCACTTCGCGTTTCTTCCCCGAGTGTCTGCATGTGCGGGCTTCCGGGGAAAAGCGGGGGTTGGGCTGGAAATGCAGGTAGTATCTAGTGCTTCCCCCTGGTGTTGGGAGGTAATTAGCGGACTTCCCCATGCCAGGGAACACCTGTGACAAGGGTCAGCTGTGTGGACGGCGGCCCCAAACCTCCCACACACAGTCAGCCGTGTTCCGGAATTCTGAGAGTGAGGAGGTTCCGTCTTCTGTCTGCAGCACCCGAGATCTCCTAGGAGCATTTCGCGTGACTTCCCCGAGTGTATGTATGTGCGGGCTGCCGGGGAAAGGCGGGGTTTGGGCTGGAAATGCAGGTAGCATGTTGCCTCCCCCTGGAAAGGGTAGGCAATTAGCGGATTTCCCCATGCCAGGGAAGACCTTTGACACCACTTAGCTGCGTGGAGGGCGGCCCCGATCCTTCCTCACACAGTCAGCCATGTTCTGGAATTGTGAGTGTGGGGAGGTTCCGTCTTCTGTCTGCAGCACCCGGGATCTCCTAGGAGCACTTCGCGTGTCTTCCCCGAGTGTCTACCTCTGCGGGCTGCCGGGGAAAGGCGGGGGTTGGGCTGGAAATGCAGGTAGTATCTAGTGCCTCCCCCTGGATTTGGGAGGAAATTTGCCGACTTCCCCATGCCAGGGAACACCTGTGACACCAGTCAGCTGCGTGGACGGCGGCCCCAAACCTCCCCCACACAGTCAGCCGTGTTCCGGAATTCTGAGATTGGGGATGTTCCGTCTTCTGTCTGCAGCACCCGGGATCTCCTAGGAGCCCTTCGCGTGTCTTCCCCGAGTGTCTGCATGTGCGGGCTGCCGGGGAAAGGCGGGGGTTGGGCTGGAAATGCAGGTCGCATTTAGTGCCTCCCCCTGGACTTGGGAGGTAATTAGCGTATTTCCCCATGCCAGGGAACACCTTTGACACCACTCACCTGCGTGGAGGGCGGCCCCAAACCTCCCACACACAGTCAGCCGTGTTCCGGTATTGTGAGTGTATGGAAGTTCCATCTTCTGTCTGCAGCACATGGGATCTCCTAGGAGCCCTTCGCGTATCTTGCCCGAGTGTCTCCCTGTGCGGGCTGCCGGGGAAAGGCGGGGTTTGGGCTGGAAATGCAGGTAGTATCTAGTGCCTCCCCCTGGACATGGGACGAAATTAGCGGAATTCCCCCAGCCAGGGAACACCTGTGACACCAGTCAGCTCCGTGGACGGCGGCCCCAAACCTCCCCCACACAGTCAGCCGTGTTCCGGAATTCTAAGAGTGGGGAGGTTCTGTCTTCTGTCTGCAGCACCCAGGATCTCCTAGGAGCACTTCGCGTGTCTTCCCCGAGTGTCTGCATGTGCGGGCTGCCGGGGAAAGGCGGGGTTTGGGCTGGAAATGCAGGTAGCATCTAGTGCCTCCCCCTGGACAGGGTAGGCAATTAGCGGATTTCCCCATGCAAGGGAACACCTTTGACACCACTTAGCTGCGTGGAGGGCGGCCCCGAACCTCCCCCACACAGTCAGCCGTGTTCCGGAATTCTGAGAGTGGGGAGGTTCCGTCTTCTGTCTGCAGCACCCGAGATCTCCTAGGAGCATTTCGCGTGTCTTCCCCGAGTGTATGCATGTGCGGGCTGCCGGGGAAACCGGGGTTTGGGCTGGAAATGCAGGTAGCATGTAGTGCCTCCCGCTGGAAAGGGTATGCAATTAGCGGATTTCCCTTGCCAGGGAACACCTTTGACACCACTTAGCTGCGTGGAGGGCGGCCCCGAACCTCCCCCACACAGTCAGCCATGTTCTGGAATTGTGAGTGTGGGGAGGTTCCGTCTTCTGTCTGCAGCACCCAGGATCTCCTAGGAGCCCTTCGCGTGTCTTCCCCGAGTGTCTGCATGTGCGGGCTGCCGGGGAAAGGCGGGGGTTGGGCTGGAAATGCAGGTAGTATCTAGTGCCTCCCCCTGGACTTGGGAGGTAATTTGCCGACTTCCCCCTGCCAGGGAACATATGTGACACCAGTCAGCTTCGTGGACGGCGGCCCCAAACCTCCCCCACACAGTCAGCCGTGTTCCGGAATTCTGAGAGTGGGGATGTTCCGTCTTCTGTCTGCAGCACCCGGGATCACCTAGGAGCCCTTCGCGTTTCTTCCCCGAGTGTCTGCATGTGCGGGCTGCCGGGGAAAGGCGGGTATTGGGCTGGAAATGCAGGTCGCATTTAGTGCCTCCCCCTGGACTTGGGAGGTAATTAGGGAATTCCCCATGAAAGGGGACACATTTGACACCACTCACCTGCGTGGAGGGCGGCCCCAAACCTCCCACACACAGTCAGCCGTGTTCCGAAATTGTGAGTGTGGGGAGGTTCCGTTTTCTGTCTGCAGCACCCGGGATCTCCTAGGAGCACTTCGCGTGTCTTCCCCGAGTGTCTCCCATTGCGGGCTGCCGGGGAAAGCGGGGGTTGGGCTGGAAATGCAAGTAGCATCTAGTGCCTCCCCCTGGACAGGGTAGGCAATTAGCGGACTTCCCCGTGCCAGGGAACACCTTTGACACCACTTAGCTGCGTGGATGGCGGCCCCGAACCTCCCCCACACAGTCAGCCGTGTTCCGGAATTCTGAGAGTGGGGAGGTTCCGTCTTCTGTCTGCAGCACCCGAGATCTCCTAGGAGCATTTCGCGTGTCTTCCCCGAGTGTATGCATGTGCGGGCTGCCGGGGAAAGGCGGGGTTTGTGCTGGAAATGCAGGTAGCATGTAGTGCCTCACAATGGAAAGGGTAGGCAATTAGCGGATTTCCCCATGCCAGGGAACACCTTTGACACCATTTAGCTGATTGGAGGGCGGCCCCAAACCTTCCCCACACAGTCAGCCGTGTTCCGGAATTCTGAGAGTGGGGAGGTTCCGTCTTCTGTCTGCAGCACCCGGGATCTCCTAGGAGCCCTTCGCGTTTAATCCCCGAGTGTCTGCCTGTGCGGGCTGACGGGGAAAGGCGGGGGTTGGGCTGGAAATGCAGGTAGTATCTAGTGCCTCCCCCTGGATTTGGGAGGAAATTTGCCGACTTCCCCATGCCAGGGAACACCTGTGACACCAGTCAGCTGCGTGGACGGCGGCCCCAAACCTCCCCCACACAGTCAGCCGTGTTCCGGAATTCTGAGAGTGGGGATGTTCCGTCTTCTGTCTGCAGCACCCGGGATCTCCTAGGAGCCCTTCGCGTGTCTTCCCCGAGTGTCTGCATGTGCGGGCTGCCGGGGAAAGGCGGGGGTTGGGCTGGAAATGCAGGTCGCATTTAGTGCCTCCCCCTGGACTTGGGAGGTAATTAGCGTATTTCCCCATGCCAGGGAACACCTTTGACACCACTCACCTGCGTGGAGGGCGGCCCCAAACCTCCCACACACAGTCAGCCGTGTTCCGGTATTGTGAGTGTATTGAAGATCCATCTTCTGTCTGCAGCACATGGGATCTCCTAGGAGCCCTTCGCGTATCTTGCCCGAGTGTCTCCCTGTGCGGGCTGCCGGGGAAAGGCAGGGTTTGGGCTGGAAATGCAGGTAGTATCTAGTGCCTCCCCCTGGACATGGGACGAAATTAGCGGAATTCCCCCAGCCAGGGAACACCTGTGACACCAGTCAGCTCCGTGGACGGCGGCCCCAAACCTCCCCCACACAGTCAGCCGTGTTCCGGAATTCTGAGAGTGGGGATGTTCCGTCTTCTGTCTGCAGCACCCGGGATCTCCTAGGAGCCCTTCGCGTGTCTTCCCCGAGTGTCTGCATGTGCGGGCTGCCGGGGAAAGGCGGGGGTTGGGCTGGAAATGCAGGTCGCATTTAGTGCCTCCCCCTGAACTTGGGAGGTAATTAGCGGACTTCCCCATGCCAGGGAACACCTTTGACACCACTCAACTGCGTGGATGGCGGCCCCGAACCTCCCCAACACAGTCAGCCGTGTTCCGGAATTTTGAGTGTGGGGAGGTTCCGTCTACTGTCTGCAGCACCCGGGATCTCCTAGGAGCACTTCCCGTGTCTTCCCAGAGTGTCTCCCATTGCGGGCTGACTGAGAAAGCGGGGGATGGGCTGGAAATGCAAGTAGCATCTAGTGCCTCCCCCTGGACAGTGTAGGCAATTAGCGGACTTCCCCGTGCCAGGGAACACCTTTGACACCACTTATCTGCGTGGAGGGCGGCCCCGAACCTCCCCAACACAGTCAGCCGTGTTCCGGAATTTTGAGTGTGGGGAGGTTCCGTCTACTGTCTGCAGCACCCGTGATCTCCTAGGAGCACTTCGCGTTTCTTCCCCGAGTGTCTGCATGTGCGGGCTTCCGGGGAAAAGCGGGGGTTGGGCTGGAAATGCAGGTAGTATCTAGTGCTTCCCCCTGGAGTTGGGAGGTAATTAGCGGACTTCCCCATGCCAGGGAACACCTGTGACAAGGGTCAGCTGTGTGGACGGCGGCCCCAAACCTCCCACACACAGTCAGCCGTGTTCCGGAATTCTGAGAGTGAGGAGGTTCCGTCTTCTGTCTGCAGCACCCGAGATCTCCTAGGAGCATTTCGCGTGACTTCCCCGAGTGTATGTATGTGCGGGCTGCCGGGGAAAGGCGGGGTTTGGGCTGGAAATGCAGGTAGCATGTTGCCTCCCCCTGGAAAGGGTAGGCAATTAGCGGATTTCCCCATGCCAGGGAAGACCTTTGACACCACTTAGCTGCGTGGAGGGCGGCCCCGAACCTCCCCCACACAGTCAGCCGTGTTCCGGAATTCTGAGAGTGGGGAAGTTCCGTCTTCTGTCTGCAGCAAACGGAATCTCCAAGGAGCATTTCGAGTGTCTTCCCCGAGTGTATGCATGTGCGGGCTGCCGGGGAAAGGCGGGGTTTGGGCTGGAAATTCAGGTAGAATGTATGCCTCCCGCTGGAAAGGGTAGGCAATTAGCGGATTTCCCCATGCTAGGGAACACCTTTGACACCACTTATCTGCGTGGAGGGCGGCCCCGAACCTCCCCAACACAGTCAGCCGTGTTCCGGAATTTTGAGTGTGGGGAGGTTCCGTCTACTGTCTGCAGCACCCGGGATCTCCTAGGAGCACTTCGCGTTTCTTCCCCGAGTGTCTGCATGTGCGGGCTTCCGGGGAAAAGCGGGGGTTGGGCTGGAAATGCAGGTAGTATCTAGTGCTTCCCCCTGGAGTTGGGAGGTAATTAGCGGACTTCCCCATGCCAGGGAACACCTGTGACAAGGGTCAGCTGTGTGGACGGCGGCCCCAAACCTCCCACACACAGTCAGCCGTGTTCCGGAATTCTGAGAGTGAGGAGGTTCCGTCTTCTGTCTGCAGCACCCGAGATCTCCTAGGAGCATTTCGCGTGACTTCCCCGAGTGTATGTATGTGCGGGCTGCCGGGGAAAGGCGGGGTTTGGGCTGGAAATGCAGGTAGCATGTTGCCTCCCCCTGGAAAGGGTAGGCAATTAGCGGATTTCCCCATGCCAGGGAAGACCTTTGACACCACTTAGCTGCGTGGAGGGCGGCCCCGATCCTTCCTCACACAGTCAGCCATGTTCTGGAATTGTGAGTGTGGGGAAGTTCCGTCTTCTGTCTGCAGCACCCGGGATCTCCTAGGAGCACTTCGCGTGTCTTCCCCGAGTGTCTACCTCTGCGGGCTGCCGGGGAAAAGCGGGGGTTGGGCTGGAAATGCAGGTAGTATCTAGTGCCTCCCCCTGGACTTGGGAGGTAATTTGGGAATTCCCCATGAAAGGGGACACCTTTGACACCACTCACCTGCGTGGAGGGCGGCCCCAAACCTCCCACACACAGTCAGCCGTGTTCCGAAATTGTGAGTGTGGGGAGGTTCCGTTTTCTGTCTGCAGCACCCGGGATCTCCTAGGAGCACTTCGCGTGTCTTCCCCGAGTGTCTCCCATTGCGGGCTGCCTGGGAAAGCGGGGGTTGGGCTGGAAATGCAAGTAGCATCTAGTGCCTCCCCCTGGACAGGGTAGGCAATTAGCGGACTTCCCCGTGCCAGGGAACAACTTTGACACCACTTAGCTGCGTGGATGGCGGCCCCGAACCTCCCCCACACAGTCAGCCTTGTTCCGGAATTCTGAGAGTGTGGAGGTTCCGTCTTCTGTCTGCAGCACCCGAGATCTCCTAGGAGCATTTCGCGTGTCTTCCCCGAGTGTATGCATGTGCGGGCTGCCGGGGAAAGGCGGGGTTTGTGCTGGAAATGCAGGTAGCATGTAGTGCCTCACAATGGAAAGGGTAGGCAATTAGCGGATTTCCCCATGCCAGGGAACACCTTTGACACCATTTAGCTGATTGGAGGGCGGCCCCAAACCTTCCCCACACAGTCAGCCGTGTTCCGGAATTCTGAGAGTGGGGAGGTTCCGTCTTCTGTCTGCAGCACCCGGGATCTCCTAGGAGCCCTTCGCGTTTAATCCCCGAGTGTCTGCCTGTGCGGGCTGACGGGGAAAGGCGGGGGTTGGGCTGGAAATGCAGGTAGTATCTTGTGCCTCCCCCTGGATTTGGGAGGAAATTTGCCGACTTCCCCATGCCAGGGAACACCTGTGACACCAGTCAGCTGCGTGGACGGCGGCCCCAAACCTCCCCCACACAGTCAGCCGTGTTCCGGAATTCTGAGAGTGGGGATGTTCCGTCTTCTGTCTGCAGCACCCGGGATCTCCTAGGAGCCCTTCGCGTGTCTTCCCCGATTGTCTGCATGTGCGGGCTGCCGGGGAAAGGCGGGGGTAGGGCTGGAAATGCAGGTCGCATTTAGTGCCTCCCCCTGGACTTGGGAGGTAATTAGCGTATTTCCCCATGCCAGGGAACACCTTTGACACCACTCACCTGCGTGGAGGGCGGCCCCAAACCTCCCACACACAGTCAGCCGTGTTCCGGTATTGTGAGTGTATGGAAGTTCCATCTTCTGTCTGCAGCACATGGGATCTCCTAGGAGCCCTTCGCGTATCTTGCCCGAGTGTCTCCCTGTGCGGGCTGCCGGGGAAAGGCGGGGTTTGGGCTGGAAATGCAGGTAGTATCTAGTGCCTCCCCCTGGACATGGGACGAAATTAGCGGAATTCCCCCAGCCAGGGAACACCTGTGACACCAGTCAGCTCCGTGGACGGCGGCCCCAAACCTCCCCCACACAGTCAGCCGTGTTCCGGAATTCTAAGAGTTGGGAGGTTCTGTCTTCTGTCTGCAGCACCCAGGATCTCCTAGGAGCACTTCGCGTGTCTTCCCCGAGTGTCTGCATGTGCGGGCTGCCGGGGAAAGGCGGGGTTTGGGCTGGAAATGCAGGTAGCATCTAGTGCCTCCCCCTGGACAGGGTAGGCAATTAGCGGATTTCCCCATGCCAGGGAACACCTTTGACACCACTTAGCTGCGTGGAGGGCGGCCCCGAACCTCCCCCACACAGTCAGCCGTGTTCCGGAATTCTGAGAGTGGGGAGGTTCCGTCTTCTGTCTGCAGCACCCGAGATCTCCTAGGAGCATTTCGCGTGTCTTCCCCGAGTGTATGCATGTGCGGGCTGCCGGGGAAACCGGGGTTTGGGCTGGAAATGCAGGTAGCATGTAGTGCCTCCCGCTGGAAAGGGTAGGCAATTAGCGGATTTCCCTTGCCAGGGAACACCTTTTACACCACTTAGCTGCGTGGAGGGCGGCCCCGAACCTCCCCCACACAGTCAGCCATGTTCTGGAATTGTGAGTGTGGGGAGGTTCCGTATTCTGTCTGCAGCACCCGGGATCTCCTAGGAGCACTTCGCGTGTCTTCCCCGAGTGTCTACCTCTGCGGGCTGCCGGGGAAAGGCGGGGGTTGGGCTGGAAATGCAGGTAGTATCTAGTGCCTCCCCCTGGACTTGGGAGGTAATTTGCCGACTTCCCCCTGCCAGGGAACATATGTGACACCAGTCACCTTGTGGACGGCGGCCCCAAACCTCCCCCACACAGTCAGCCGTGTTCCGGAATTCTGAGAGTGGGGATGTTCCGTCTTCTGTCTGCAGCACCCGGGATCACCTAGGAGCCCTTCGCGTTTCTTCCCCGAGTGTCTGCATGTGCGGGCTGCCGGGGAAAGGCGGGTATTGGGCTGGAAATGCAGGTCGCATTTAGTGCCTCCCCCTGGACTTGGGAGGTAATTAGGGAATTCCCCATGAAAGGGGACACCTTTGACACCACTCACCTGCGTGGAAGGCGGCCCCAAACCTCCCACACACAGTCAGCCGTGTTCCGAAATTGTGAGTGTGGGGAGGTTCCGTTTTCTGTCTGCAGCACCCGGGATCTCCTAGGAGCCCTTCGCGTGTCTTCCCCGAGTGTCTCCCATTGCGGTCTGCCGGGGAAAGCGGGGGTTGGGCTGGAAATGCAAGTAGCATCTAGTGCCTCCCCCTGGACAGGGTAGGCAATTAGCGGACTTCCCCGTGCCAGGGAACACCTTTGACACCACTTAGCTGCGTGGATGGCGGCCCCGAACCTCCCCCACACAGTCAGCCGTGTTCCGGAATTCTGAGAGTGGGGAGGTTCCGTCTTCTGTCTGCAGCACCCGAGATCTCCTAGGAGCATTTCGCGTGTCTTCCCCGAGTGTATGCATGTGCGGGCTGCCGGGGAAAGGCGGGGTTTGTGCTGGAAATGCAGGTAGCATGTAGTGCCTCACAATGGAATGGTAGGCAATTAGCGGATTTCCCCATGCCAGGGAACACCTTTGACACCATTTAGCTGATTGGAGGGCGGCCCCAAACCTTCCCCACACAGTCAGCCGTGTTCCGGAATTCTGAGAGTGGGGAGGTTCCGTCTTCTGTCTGCAGCACCCGGGATCACCTAGGAGCCCTTCGCGTTTAATCCCCGAGTGTCTGCCTGTGCGGGCTGACGGGGAAAGGCGGGGGTTGGGCTGGAAATGCAGGTAGTATCTAGTGCCTCCCCCTGGATTTGGGAGGAAATTTGCCGACTTCCCCATGCCAGGGAACACCTGTGACACCAGTCAGCTGCGTGGACGGCGGCCCCAAACCTCCCCCACACAGTCAGCCGTGTTCCGGAATTCTGAGAGTGGGGATGTTCCGTCTTCTGTCTGCAGCACCCGGGATCTCCTAGGAGCCCTTCGCGTGTCTTCCCCGAGTGTCTGCATGTGCGGGCTGCCGGGGAAAGGCGGGGGTTGGGCTGGAAATGCAGGTCGCATTTAGTGCCTCCCCCTGGACTTGGGAGGTAATTAGCGTATTTCCCCATGCCAGGGAACACCTTTGACACCACTCACCTGCGTGGAGGGCGGCCCCAAACCTCCCACACACAGTCAGCCGTGTTCCGGTATTGTGAGTGTATGGAAGTTCCATCTTCTGTCTGCAGCACATGGGATCTCCTAGGAGCCCTTCGCGTATCTTGCCCGAGTGTCTCCCTGTGCGGGCTGCCGGGGAAAGGCGGGGTTTGGGCTGGAAATGCAGGTAGTATCTAGTGCCTCCCCCTGGACATGGGACGAAATTAGCGGAATTCCCCCAGCCAGGGAACACCTGTGACACCAGTCAGCTCCGTGGACGGCGGCCCCAAACCTCCCCCACACAGTCAGCCGTGTTCCGGAATTCTAAGAGTGGGGAGGTTCTGTCTTCTGTCTGCAGCACCCAGGATCTCCTAGGAGCACTTCGCGTGTCTTCCCCGAGTGTCTGCATGTGCGGGCTGCCGGGGAAAGGCGGGGTTTGGGCTGGAAATGCAGGTAGCATCTAGTGCCTCCCCCTGGACAGGGTAGGCAATTAGCGGATTTCCCCATGCAAGGGAACACCTTTGACACCACTTAGCTGCGTGGAGGGCGGCCCCGAACCTCCCCCACACAGTTAGCCGTGTTCCGGAATTCTGAGAGTGGGGATGTTCCGTCTTCTGTCTGCAGCACCCGGGATCACCTAGGAGCCCTTCGCGTGTCTTCCCCGAGTGTCTGCATGTGCGGGCTGCCGGGGAAAGGCGGGTGTTGGGCTGGAAATGCAGGTCGCATTTAGTGCCTCCCCCTGGACTTGGGAGGTAATTAGGGAATTCCCCATGAAAGGGGACACCTTTGACACCACTCACCTGCGTGGAGGGCGGCCCCAAACCTCCCACACACAGTCAGGCGTGTTCCGAAATTGTGAGTGTGGGGAGGTTCCGTTTTCTGTCTGCAGCACCCGGGATCTCCTAGGAGCCCTTCGCGTGTCTTCCCCGAGTGTCTCCCATTGCGGGCTGCCGGGGAAAGCGGGGGTTGGGCTGGAAATGCAAGTAGCATCTAGTGCCTCCCCCTGGACAGGGTAGGCAATTAGCGGACTTCCCCGTGCCAGGGAACACCTTTGACACCACTTAGCTGCGTGGATGGCGGCCGCGAACCTCCCCCACACAGTCAGCCGTGTTCCGGAATTCTGAGAGTGGGGAGGTTCCGTCTTCTGTCTGCAGCACCCGAGATCTCCTAGGAGCATTTCGCGTGTCTTCCCCGAGTGTATGCATGTGCGGGCTGCCGGGGAAAGGCGGGGTTTTTGCTGGAAATGCAGGTAGCATGTAGTGCCTCACAATGGAAAGGGTAGGCAATTAGCGAATTTCCCCATGCCAGGGAACACTTTTGACACCATTTAGCTGATTGGAGGGCGGCCCCAAACCTTCCCCACACAGTCAGCCGTGTTCCGGAATTCTGAGAGTGGGGAGGTTCCGTCTTCTGTCTGCAGCACCCGGGATCTCCTAGGAGCCCTTCGCGTTTAATCCCCGAGTGTCTGCCTGTGCGGGCTGACGGGGAAAGGCGGGGGTTGGGCTGGAAATGCAGGTAGTATCTAGTGCCTCCCCCTGGATTTGGGAGGAAATTTGCCGAATTCCCCATGCCAGGGAACACCTTTGACACCACTCACCTGCGTGGAGGGCGGCCCCAAACCTCCCACACACTGTCAGCCGTGTTCCGGTATTGTGAGTGTATGGAAGTTCCATCTTCTGTCTGCAGCACATGGGATCTCCTAGGAGCCCTTCGCGTATCTTGCCCGAGTGTCTCCCTGTGCGGACTGCCGGGGAAAGGCGGGGTTTGGGCTGGAAATGCAGGTAGTATCTAGTGCCTCCCCCTGGACATGGGACGAAATTAGCGGAATTCCCCCAGCCAGGGAACACCTGTGACACCAGTCAGCTCCGTGGACGGCGGCCCCAAACCTCCCCCACACAGTCAGCCGTGTTCCGGAATTCTAAGAGTGGGGAGGTTCTGTCTTCTGTCTGCAGCACCCAGGATCTCCTAGGAGCACTTCGCGTGTCTTCCCCGAGTGTCTGCATGTGCGGGCTGCCGGGGAAAGGCGGGGTTTGGGCTGGAAATGCAGGTCGCATTTAGTGCCTCCCCCTGGACTTGGGAGGTAATTAGCGTATTTCCCCATGCCAGGGAACACCTTTGACACCACTCACCTGCGTGGAGGGCGGCCCCAAACCTCCCACACACAGTCAGCCGTGTTCCGGTATTGTGAGTGTATGGAAGTTCCATCTTCTGTCTGCAGCACATGGGATCTCCTAGGAGCCCTTCGCGTATCTTGCCCGAGTGTCTCCCTGTGCGGGCTGCCGGGGAAAGGCGGGGTTTGGGCTGGAAATGCAGGTAGCATCTAGTGCCTCCCCCTGGACAGGGTAGGCAATTAGCGGATTTCCCCATGCCAGGGAACACCTTTGACACCACTTAGCTGCGTGGAGGGCGGCCCCGAACCTCCCCCACACAGTCAGCCGTGTTCCGGAATTCTGAGAGTGGGGAGGTTCCGTCTTCTGTCTGCAGCACCCGAGATCTCCTAGGAGCATTTCGCGTGTCTTCCCCGAGTGTATGCATGTGCGGGCTGCCGGGGAAAGGCGGGGTTTGGGCTGGAAATGCAGGTAGCATGTAGTGCCTCCCGCTGGAAAGGGTAGGCAATTAGCGGATTTCCCTTGCCAGGGAACACCTTTTACACCACTTAGCTGCGTGGAGGGCGGCCCCGAACCTCCCCCACACAGTCAGCCATGTTCTGGAATTGTGAGTGTGGGGAGGTTCCGTCTTCTGTCTGCAGCACCCGGGATCTCCTAGGAGCACTTCGCGTGTCTTCCCCGAGTGTCTACCTCTGCGGGCTGCCGGGGAAAGGCGGGGGTTGGGCTGGAAATGCAGGTAGTATCTAGTGCCTCCCCCTGGACTTGGGAGATAATTTGCCGACTTCCCCCTGCCAGGGAACATATGTGACACCAGTCAGCTTCGTGGACGGCGGCCCCAAACCTCCCCCACACAGTCAGCCGTGTTCCGGAATTCTGAGAGTGGGGATGTTCCGTCTTCTGTCTGCAGCACCCGGGATCACCTAGGAGCCCTTCGCGTGTCTTCCCCGAGTGTCTGCATGTGCGGGCTGCCGGGGAAATGCGGGTGTTGGGCTGGAAATGCAGATCGCATTTAGTGCCTCCCCCTGGACTTGGGAGGTAATTAGGGAATTCCCCATGAAAGGGGACACATTTGACACCACTCACCTGCGTGGAGGGCGGCCCCAAACCTCCCACACACAGTCAGCCGTGTTCCGAAATTGTGAGTGTGGGGAGGTTCCGTTTTCTGTCTGCAGCACCCGGGATCTCCTAGAAGCCCTTCGCGTGTCTTCCCCGAGTGTTTCCCAATGCGGGCTGCCGGGGAAAGCGGGGGTTGAGCTGGAAATGCAAGTAGCATCTAGTGCCTCCCCCTGGACAGGGTAGGCAATTAGCGGACTTCCCCGTGCCAGGGAACACCTTTGACACCACTTAGCTGCGTGGATGGCGGCCCCGAACCTCCCCCACACAGTCAGCCGTGTTCCGGAATTCTGAGAGTGGGGAGGTTCCGTCTTCTGTCTGCAGCACCCGAGATCTCCTAGGAGCATTTCGCGTGTCTTCCCCGAGTGTATGCATGTGCGGGCTGCCGGGGAAAGGCGGGGTTTGTGCTGGAAATGCAGGTAGCATGTAGTGCCTCACAATGGAAAGGGTAGGCAATTAGCGGATTTCCCCATGCCAGGGAACACCTTTGACACCATTTAGCTGATTGGAGGGCGGCCCCAAACCTTCCCCACACAGTCAGCCGTGTTCCGGAATTCTGAGAGTGGGGAGGTTCCGTCTTCTGTCTGCAGAACCCGGGATCTCCTAGGAGCCCTTCGCGTTTAATCCCCGAGTGTCTGCCTGTGCGGGCTGACGGGGAAAGGCGGGGGTTGGGCTGGAAATGCAGGTAGTATCTAGTGCCTCCCCCTGGATTTGGGAGGAAATTTGCCGACTTCCCCATGCCAGGGAACACCTGTGACACCAGTCTGCTGCGTGGACGGCGGCCCCAAACCTCCCCCACACAGTCAGCCGTGTTCCGGAATTCTGAGAGTGGGGATGTTCCGTCTTCTGTCTGCAGCACCCGGGATCTCCTAGGAGCCCTTCGCGTGTCTTCCCCGAGTGTCAGCATGTGCGGGCTGCCGGGGAAATGCGGGGGTTGGGCTGGAAATGCAGGTCGCATTTAGTGCCTCCCCCTGGACTTGGGAGGTAATTAGCGTATTTCCCCATGCCAGGGAATACCTTTGACACCACTCACCTGCGTGGAGGGCGGCCCCAAACCTCCCACACACAGACAGCCGTGTTCCGGTATTGTGAGTGTATGGAAGTTCCATCTTCTGTCTGCAGCACATGGGATCTCCTAGGAGCCCTTCGCGTATCTTGCCCGAGTGTCTCCCTGTGCGGGCTGCCGGGGAAAGGCGGGGTTTGGGCTGGAAATGCAGGTAGTATCTAGTGCCTCCCCCTGGACATGGGACGAAATTAGCGGAATTCCCCCAGCCAGGGAACACCTGTGACACCAGTCAGCTCCGTGGACGGCGGCCCCAAACCTCCCCCACACAGTCAGCCGTGTTCCGGAATTCTAAGAGTGGGGAGGTTCTGTCTTCTGTCTGCAGCACCCAGGATCTCCTAGGAGCACTTCGCGTGTCTTCCCCGAGTGTCTGCATGTGCGGGCTGCCGGGGAAAGGCGGGGTTTGGGCTGGAAATGCAGGTAGCATCTAGTGCCTCCCCCTGGACAGGGTAGGCAATTAGCGGATTTCCCCATGCCAGGGAACACTTTTGACACCACTTATCTGCGTGGAGGGCGGCCCCGAACCTCCCCCACACAGTCAGCCGTGTTCCGGAATTCTGAGAGTGGGGAGGTTCCGTCTTCTGTCTGCAGCACCCGAGATCTCCTAGGAGCATTTCGCGTGTCTTCCCCGAGTGTATGCATGTGCGGGCTGCCGGGGAAAGGCGGGGTTTGGGCTGGAAATGCAGGTAGCATGTAGTGCCTCCCGCTGTAAAGGGTAGGCAATTAGCGGTTTTCCCTTGCCAGGGAACACCTTTTACACCACTTAGCTGCGTGGAGGGCGGCCCCGAACCTCCCCCACACAGTCAGCCATGTTCTGGAATTGTGAGTGTGGGGAGGTTCCGTCTTCTGTCTGCAGCACCCGGGATCTCCTAGGAGCACTTCGCGTGTCTTCCCCGAGTGTCTACTTCTGCGGGCTGCCGGGGAAAGGCGGGGGTTGGGCTGGAAATGCAGGTAGTATCTAGTGCCTCCCCCTGGACTTGGGAGGTAATTTGCCGACTTCCCCCTGCCAGGGAACAAATGTGACACCAGTCAGCTGCGTGGACGGCGGCCCCAAACCTCCCCCACACAGTCAGCCGTGTTCCGGAATTCTGAGAGTGGGGATGTTCCGTCTTCTGTCTGCAGCACCCGGGATCACCTAGGAGCCCTTCGCGTGTCTTCCCCGAGTGTCTGCATGTGCGGGCTGCCGGGGAAAGGCGGGTGTTGGGCTGGAAATGCAGGTCGCATTTAGTGCCTCCCCCTGGACTTGGGAGGTAATTAGGGAATTCCCCATGAAAGGGGACACCTTTGACACCACTCACCTGCGTGGAGGGCGGCCCCAAACCTCCCACACACAGTCAGCCGTGTTCCGGAATTCTGAGAGTGGGGAGGTTCCGTCTTCTGTCTGCAGCACCCGAGATCTCCTAGGAGCATTTCGCGTGTCTTCCCCGAGTGTATGCATGTGCGGGCTGCCGGGGAAAGGCTGGGTTTTTGCTGGAAATGCAGGTAGCATGTAGTGCCTCACAATGGAAAGGGTAGGCAATTAGCGGATTTCCCCATGCCAGGGAACACCTTTGACACCATTTAGCTGATTGGAGGGCGGCCCCAAACCTTCCCCACACAGTCAGCCGTGTTCCGGAATTCTGAGAGTGGGGAGGTTCCGTCTTCTGTCTGCAGCACCCGGGATCTCCTAGGAGCCCTTCGCGTTTAATCCCCGAGTGTCTGCCTGTGCGGGCTGACGGGGAAAGGCGGGGGTTGGGCTGGAAATGCAGGTAGTATCTAGTGCCTCCCCCTGGATTTGGGAGGAAATTTGCCGACTTCCCCATGCCAGGGAACACCTGTGACACCAGTCAGCTGCGTGGACGGCGGCCCCAAACCTCCCCCACACAGTCAGCCGTGTTCCGGAATTCTGAGATTGGGGATGTTCCGTCTTCTGTCTGCAGCACCCGGGATCTCCTAGGAGCCCTTCGCGTGTCTTCCCCGAGTGTCTGCATGTGCGGGCTGCCGGGGAAAGGCGGGGGTTGGGCTGGAAATGCAGGTCGCATTTACTGCCTCCCCCTGGACTTGGGAGGTAATTAGCGTATTTCCCCATGCCAGGGAACACCTTTGACACCACTCACCTGCGTGGAGGGCGGCCCCAAACCTCCCACACACAGTCAGCCGTGTTCCGAATTTGTGAGTGTGGGGAGGTTCCGTTTTCTGTCTGCAGCACCCGGGATATCCTAGGAGCCCTTCTCGTTTCTTCCCCGAGTGTCTCCCATTGCGGGCTGCCGGGGAAAGCGGGGGTTGGGCTGGAAATGCAAGTAGCATCTAGTGCCTCCCCCTGGACAGGGTAGGCAATTAGCGGAATTCCCCGTGACAGGGAACACTTTTGACACCACTTAGATGTGTGGAGGGCGGCCCCGAACCTCCCCCACACAGTCAGCCGTGTTCCGGAATTCTGAGAGTGGGGATGTTCCGTCTTCTGTCTGCAGCACCCGAGATCTCCTAGGAGCATTTCGCGTGTCTTCCCCGAGTGTATGCATGTGCGGGCTGCCGGGGAAAGGCGGGGTTTGGGCTGGAAATGCAGGTAGCATGTAGTGCCTCCCGCTGGAAAGGGTAGGCAATTAGCGGATTTCCCTTGCCAGGGAACACCTTTTACACCACTTAGCTGCGTGGAGGGCGGCCCCGAACCTCCCCCACACAGTCAGCCATGTTCTGGAATTGTGAGTGTGGGGAGGTTCCGTCTTCTGTCTGCAGCACCCGGGATCTCCTAGGAGCCCTTCGCGTGTCTTCCCCGAGTGTCTACCTCTGCGGGCTGCCGGGGAAATGCGGGGGTTGGGCTGGAAATGCAGGTAGTATCTAGTGCCTCCCCCTGGACTTGGGAGGTAATTTGCCGACTTCCCCCTGCCAGGGAACACCTGTGACACCAGTCAGCTGCGTGGACTGCGGCCCCAAACCTCCCCCACACAGTCAGCCGTGTTCCGGAATTCTGAGATTTGGGATGTTCCGTCTTCTGTCTGCAGCACCCGGGATCTAATAGGAGCCCTTCGCGTGTCTTCCCCGGTTGTCTAACATTGCGGGCTGCCGGGGAAAGCGGGGGTTGGGCTGGAAATGCAAGTAGCATCTAGTGCCTCCCCCTGGACAGGGTAGGCAATTAGCGGACTTCCCCGTGCCAGGGAACACCTTTGACACCACTTAGCTGCGTGGATGGCGGCCCCGAACCTCCCCCACACAGTCAGCCGTGTTCCGGAATTCTGAGAGTGGGGAGGTTCCGTCTTCTGTCTGCAGCACCCGAGATCTCCTAGGAGCATTTCGCGTGTCTTCCCCGAGTGTATGCATGTGCGGGCTGCAGGGGAAAGGTGGGGTTTGGGCTAGAAATGCCGGTAGCATGTAGTGCCTCCCGCTGGAAAGGGTAGGTAATTAGCGGATTTCCCCATGCCAGGGAACACCTTTGACACCACTTAGCTGCGTGGAGGGGGGCCCCGAACCTTCCCCACACAGTCAGCCGTGTTCCGGAATTGTGAATGTGGGGAGGTTCCGTCTTCTGTCTGCAGAACCCGGGATCTCCTAGGAGCACTTCGCGTGTCTTCCCCGAGTGTCTGCATGTGCGGGCTGCCGGGGAAAGGCGGGGTTTTGGCTGGAAATGCAGGTAGTATCTAGTGCCACCCCCATGACTTGGTAGGTAATTAGCGGACTTCCCCCTGCCAGAGAATAATTTTGACACCAGTCAGCTACGTGGAAGGCGGCCCCTAACCTCCCCCACACAGTCAGCCATGTTCCGGTATTGTGAGTGTGGGGAGGTTCCGTCTTCTGTCTGCAGCACCCAGGATCTCCTAGGAGCCCTTCGCGTGTCTTCCCCGAGTGTCTAACTGTGCGGGCTTCCGGGGAAAGGCGGGGGTTTGGCTGGAAATGCAGGTAGTATCTAGTGCCTCCCCCTGGATTTGGGAGGAAATTTGCCGAATTCCCCATGCAAGGGAACACCTGTGACACCAGTCAGCTTCGTGGACGGCGGCCCCAAACCTCCCCCACACAGTCAGCCGTGTTCCGGAATTCTGAGAGTGGGGATGTTCCGTCTTCTGTCTGCAGGACCCGGGATCACCTAGGAGCCCTTCGCGTGTCTTCCCCGAGTGTCTGCATGTGCGGGCTGCCGGGGAAAGGCGGGGGTTGGGCTGGAAATGCAGGTCGCATTTAGTGCCTCCCCCTGGACTTGGGAGGTAATTAGGGAATTCCCCATGAAAGGGAACACCTTTGACACCACTCACCTGCGTGGAGGGCGGCCCCAAACCTCCCACACACAGTCAGCCGTGTTCCGAAATTGTGAGTGTGGGAAGGTTCCGTTTTCTGTCTGCAGCACCCGGGATCTCCTAGGATCCCTTCGCGTGTCTTCCCCGAGTGTCTCCCATTGCGGGCTGCCGGGGAAAGCGGGGGTTGGGCTGGAAATGCAAGTAGCATCTAGTGCCTCCCCCTGGACAGGGTAGGCAATTAGCGGAATTCCCCGTTCCAGGGAACACCTTTGACACCACTTAGCTGCGTGGATGGCGGCCCCGAACCTCCCCCACACAGTCAGCCGTGTTCCGGAATTCTGAGAGTGGGGAGGTTCCGTCTTCTGTCTGCAGCACCCGAGATCTCCTAGGAGCATTTCGCGTGTCTTCCCCGAGTGTATGCATGTGCGGGCTGCCGGGGAAAGGCGGGGTTTGTGCTGGAAATGCAGGTAGCATGAAGTGCCTCACAATGGAAAGGGTAGGCAATTAGCGGATTTCCCCATGCCAGGGAACACCTTTGAAACCATTTAGCTGATTGGAGGGCGGCCCCAAACCTTCCCCACACAGTCAGCCGTGTTCCGGAATTCTGAGAGTGGGGAGGTTCCGTCTTCTGTCTGCAGCACCCGGGATCTCCTAGGAGCCCTTCGCGTTTAATCCCCGAGTGTCTGCCTGTGCGGGCTGACAGGGAAAGGCGGGGGTTGGGCTGGAAATGCAGGTAGTATCTAGTGCCTCCCCCTGGATTTGGGAGGAAATTTGCCGAATTCCCCATGCCAGGGAACACCTGTGACACCAGTCAGCTGCGTGGACGGCGGCCCCAAACCTCCCCCACACAGTCAGCCGTGTTCCGGAATTCTGAGAGTGGGGATGTTCCGTCTTCTGTCTGCAGCACCCGGGATCTCCTAGGAGCCCTTCGCGTGTCTTGCCCGAGTGTCTGCCTGTGCGGGCTGCCGGGGAAAGGCGGGGGTTGGGCTGGAAATGCAGGTCGCATTTACTGCTTCCCCCTGGACTTGGGAGTTAATTAGCGTATTTCCCCATGCCAGGGAACACCTTTGACACCACTCACCTGCGTTGAGGGCGGCTCCAAACCTCCCACACACAGTCAGCCGTGTTCCGAATTTGTGAGTGTGGGGAGGTTCCGTTTTCTGTCTGCAGCACCCGGGATCCCCTAGGAGCCCTTCTCGTGTCTTCCCCGAGTGTCTCCCATTGCGGGCTGCCGGGGAAAGCGGGGGTTGGGCTGGAAAAGCAAGTAGCATCTAGTGCCTCCCCCTGGACAGGGTAGGCAATTAGCGGACTTCCCCGTGCCAGGGAACACCTTTGACACCACTTAGCTGCGTGGATGGCGGCCCCGAACCTCCCCCACACAGTCAGCCGTGTTCCGGAATTCTGAGAGTGGGGAGGTTCCGTCTTCTGTCTGCAGCACCCGAGATCTCCTAGGAGCATTTCGCGTGTCTTCCCCGAGTGTATGCATGTGCGTGCTGCAGGGGAAAGGTGGGGTTTGGGCTAGAAATGCAGGTAGCATGTAGTGCCTCCCGCTGGAAAGGGTAGGTAATTAGCGGATTTCCCCATGCCAGGGAACACCTTTGACACCACTTAGCTGCGTGGAGGGGGGCCCCGAACCTTCCCCACACAGTCAGCCGTGTTCCGGAATTGTGAGTGTGGGGAGGATCCGTCTTCTGTCTGCAGAACCCGGGATCTCCTAGGAGCATTTCGCGTGTCTTCCCCGAGTGTCTGCATGTGCGGGCTGCCGTGGAAAGGCGGGGTTTTGGCTGGAAATGCAGGTAGTATCTAGTGCCTCCCCCATGACTTGGTAGGTAATTTGAGGAATTCCCCCTGCCAGGGAATAATTTTGACACCAGTCATCTACGTGGAGGGCGGCCCCTAACCTCCCCCACACAGTCAGCCATGTTCCGGAATTGTGAGTGTGGGGAGGTTCCGTCTTCTGTCTGCAGCACCCAGGATCTCCTAGGAGCCCTTCGCGTGTCTTCCCCGAGTGTCTAACTGTGCGGGCTTCCGGGGAAAGGCGGGGGTTTGGCTGGAAATGCAGGTAGTATCTAGTGCCTCCCCCTGGATTTGGGATTAAATTTGCCGAATTCCCCATGCCAGGGAACACCTGTGACACCAGTCAGCTTCGTGGACGGCGGCCCCAAACCTCCCACACACAGTCAGCCGTGTTCCGGAATTCTGAGATTGGGGATGTTCCGTCTTCTGTCTGCAGCACCCGGGATCACCTAGGAGCCCTTCGCGTGTCTTCCCCGAGTTTCTGCATGTGCGGGCTGCCAGGGAAAGGCGGGGGTTGGGCTGGAAATGCAGGTCGCATTTAGTGCCTCTCCCTGGACTTGGGAGGTAATTAGGGAATTCCCCATGAAAGGGAACACCTTTGACACCACTCACCTGCGTGGAGGGCGGCCCCAAACCTCCCACACACAGTCAGCCGTGTTCCGAAATTGTGAGTGTGGGGAGGTTCCGTTTTCTGTCTGCAGCACCCGGGATCTCCTAGGAGCCCTTCGCGTGTCTTCCCCGAGTGTCTCCCATTCCGGGCTGCCGGGGAAAGCGGGGGTTGGGCTGGAAATGCAAGTAGCATCTAGTGCCTCCCCCTGGACAGGGTAGGCAATTAGCGGACTTCCCCGTGCCAGGGAACACCTTTGACACCACTTAGCTGCGTGGATGGCGGCCCCGAACCTCCCCCACACAGTCAGCCGTGTTCCGGATTTCTGAGAGTGGGGAGGTTCCGTCTTCTGTCTGCAGCACCCGAGATCTCCTAGGAGCATTTCCCGTGTCTTCTCCGAGTGTATGCATGTGAGGGCTGCCGGGGAAAGGTGGGGTTTGGGCTGGAAATGCAGGTAGCATGTAGTGCCTCCCGCTGGAAAGGGTAGGCAATTAGCGGATTTCCCCATGCCAGGGAACACCTTTGAAACCACTTAGCTGCGTCGAGGGCGGCCCGGAACCTTCCCCACACAGTCAGCCGTGTTCCGGAATTGTGAGTGTGGGGAGGTTCCGTCTTCTGTCTGCAGCACCCGGGATCTCCTAGGAGAACTTCGCGTGTCTTCCCCGAGTGTCTGCATGTGCGGGCTGCCGGGGAAAGGCGGGGTTTGGGCTGGAAATGCAGGTAGTATCTAGTGCCTCCCCCTTGACTTGGTAGGTATTTAGCGGACTTCCCCCTGCCAGGGAATAATTTTGACAACACTCAGCTACGTGGAGGGCGGCCCCTAACCTCCCACACTCAGTCAGCCGTGTTCCGGAGATCTGAGAGTGAGGAGGTTCCGTCTTCTGTCTGCAGCACCCGGGATCTCCTAGGAGCCCTTCGCGTGTCTTCCCCGATTGTCTCCCATTGCGGGCTGCCTGGGAAAGGCAGGGGTTGGGCTGGAAATGCAGGTCGCATCTAGTGCCTCCCCCTGGACAGGGTAGGCATTTAGCGGAATTCTCCGTGCCAGGGAACACTTTTGAGACCATTCAGCTGCGTGGACGGCGGCCCCAAACCTCCCCCACAAAGTCAGCCGTGTTCCGGAATTCTGAGAGTGGGGAGGATCCGTCTTCTGACTGCAGCACCCGGGATCTCCTAGGAGAACTTCGCGTGTCTTCCCCGAGTGTCTGCATGTGCGGGCTGCCGGGGAAAGGCGGGGTTTGGGCTGGAAATGCAGGTAGTATCTCGTGCCTCCCCCTTGACTTGGTAGGTAATTATCGGACTTCCCCCTGCCAGGGAATAATTTTGACACCACTCAGCTACGTGGATGGCGGCCCCTAACCTCCCCCACACAGTCAGCCATGTTCCGGAATTGTGAGTGTGGGGAGGTTCCGTCTTCTGTCTGCAGCACCCAGGATCTCCTAGGAGCCCTTCGCGTGTCTTCCCCGAGTGTCTAACTGTGCGGGCATCCGGGGAAAGGCGGGGGTTTGGCTGGAAATGCAGGTAGTATCTAGTGCCTCCCCCTGGACTTGGGAGGTAATTAGCGGACTTCCCCCTGCCAGGGAACACCTTTGACACCACTAACCTGCGTGGAGGGCGGCCCCAAACCTCCCACACACAGTCAGCCGTGTTCCGAAATTGTGACTGTGGGGAGGTTCCGTTTTCTGTCTGCAGCACTCGGGATCTCCTAGGAGCCCTTCGAGTGTCTTCCCCGAGTGTCTCCGATTGCGGGCTGCCGGGGAAAGCGGGGGTTGGGCTGGAAATGCAAGTAGCATCTAGTGCCTCCCCCTGGACAGGGTAGGCAATTAGCGGACTTCCCCGTGCCAGGGAACACCTTTGACACCACTTAGCTGCGTGGATGGCGGCCCCGAACCTCCCCCACACAGTCAGCCGTGTTCCGGAATTCTGAGAGTGGGGAGGTTCCGTCTTCTGTCTGCAGCACCCGAGATCTCCTAGGAGCATTTCGCCTGTCTTCCCCGAGTGTATGCATGTGCGGGCTGCCGGGGAAAGGCGGGGTTTGGCCTGGAAATGCAGGTAGCATGTAGTGCCTCCCCCTGGAAAGGGTAGGCAATTAGCGGATTTCCCCATGCCAGGGAACCCCTTTGACACCACTTAACTGCGTGGGTGGCAGCCCCGAACCTCCCCCACACAGTCAGCCGTGTTCCGGTATTGTGAGTGTGGGGAAGTTCCGTCTTCTGTCTGCAGCACACGGGATCTCCTAGGAGCACTTCGCGTGTCTTGCCCGAGTGTGTACCTGTGCGGGCTGCCGGGGAAAGGCGGGATTGGGCTGGAAATGCAGGTAGTATCTAGTGCCTCCCCCATGACTTGGTAGGTAATTTGCGGACTTCCCCCTGCCAGGGAATAATTTTGACACCACTAAGCTACGTGGAGGGCGGCCCCTAACCTCCCCCACACAGTCAGACATGTTCCGGAATTGTGAGTGTGGGGAGGTTCCGGCTTCTGTCTGCAGCACCCAGGATCTCCTAGGAGCCCTTCGCGTGTCTTCCCCGATTGTCTGCCATTGCGGTCTGCCGGGAAAAGGCGGGGGTTGTGCTGGGAATGCAGGTAGCATCTAGTGCCTCCCCCTGGACTGGGTAGGCAATTAGCGGACTTCCCCATGACAGGGAACACCTGTGAAACCAGTCAGCTGCGTGGACGGCGGCCCCAAACCTCCCCCACAAAGTCAGCGGTGTTCCGGAATTCTGAGAGTGGGGAGGATCCGTCTTCTGTCTGCAGCACCCGGGATCTCCTAGGAGAACTTCGCGTGTCTTCCCCGAGTGTCTGCATGTGCGGGCTGCCGGGGAAAGGCGGGGTTTGGGCTGGAAATGCAGGTAGTATCTCGTGCCTCCCCCTTGACTTGGTAGGTAATTATCGGACTTCCCCCTGCCAGGGAATAATTTTGACACCACTCAGCTACGTGGATGGCGGCCCCTAACCTCCCCCACACAGTCAGCCATGTTCCGGAATTGTGAGTGTGGGGAGGTTCCGTCTTCTGTCTGCAGCACCCAGGATCTCCTAGGAGCCCTTCGCGTGTCTTCCCCGAGTGTCTAACTGTGCGGGCATCCGGGGAAAGGCGGGGGTTTGGCTGGAAATGCAGGTAGTATCTAGTGCCTCCCCCTGGACTTGGGAGGTAATTAGCGGACTTCCCCCTGCCAGGGAACACCTTTGACACCACTAACCTGCGTGGAGGGCGGCCCCAAACCTCCCACACACAGTCAGTCGTGTTCCGAAATTGTGACTGTGGGGAGGTTCCGTTTTCTGTCTGCAGCACTCGGGATCTCCTAGGAGCCCTTCGAGTGTCTTCCCCGAGTGTCTCCGATTGCGGGCTGCCGGGGAAAGCGGGGGTTGGGCTGGAAATGCAAGTAGCATCTAGTGCCTCCCCCTGGACAGGGTAGGCAATTAGCGGACTTCCCCGTGCCAGGGAACACCTTTGACACCACTTAGCTGCGTGGATGGCGGCCCCGAACCTCCCCCACACAGTCAGCCGTGTTCCGGAATTCTGAGAGTGGGGAGGTTCCGTCTTCTGTCTGCAGCACCCGAGATCTCCTAGGAGCATTTCGCCTGTCTTCCCCGAGTGTATGCATGTGCGGGCTGCCGGGGAAAGGCGGGGTTTGGCCTGGAAATGCAGGTAGCATGTAGTGCCTCACAATGGAAAGGGTAGGCAATTAGCGGATTTCCCCATGCCAGGGAACACGTTTGACACCACTTAGCTGCGTGGAGGGCGGCCCCGAACCTTCCCCACACAGTTAGCCGTGTTCCGGAATTGTGAGTGTGGGGAGGATCCGTCTTCTGTCTGCAGCACCCGGGATCTCCTAGTAGCACTTCGCGTGTCTTCCCCGAGTGTCTGCATGTGCGGGCTTCCGGGGAAAGGCGGGGTTTGGGCTGGAAATGCAGGTAGTATCTCGTGCCTCCCCCTTGACTTGGTAGGTAATTAGCGGATTTCACCCTGCCAGGGAATAATTTTGACACCACTCAGCTACGTGGATGGCGGCCCCTAACCTTCCCCACACAGTCAGCCATGTTCCGGTATTGTGAGTGTGGGGAAGTTCCGTCTTCTGTCTGCAGCACACGGGATCTCCTAGGAGCCCTTCGCGTGTCTTGCCCGAGTGTGTACCTGTGCGGGCTGCCGGGGAAAGCGGGGGTTGGGCTGGAAATGCAAGTAGCATCTAGTGCCTCCCCCTGGACAGGGTACGCAATTAGCGGAATTCCCCGTGCCAGGGAACACCTTTGACACCACTTAGCTGCGTGGAGGGCGGCCCCGAACCTCCCCCACACAGTCAGCCGTGTTCCGGAATTCTGAGAGTGGGGAGGTTCCGTCTTCTGTCTGCAGCACCCGAGATCTCCTAGGAGCATTTCGCGTGTCTTCCCCGAGTGTATGCATGTGCGGGCTGCCGGGGAAAGGCGGGGTTTGGGCTGGAAATGCAGGTAGCATGTAGTGCCTCCCGCTGGAAAGGGTAGGCAATTAGCGGATTTCCCTTGCCAGGGAACACCTGTGACACCAGTCAGCTGCGTGGACGGCGGCCCCAAACCTCCCCAACACAGTCAGCCGTGTTCCGGAATTCTGAGAGTGGGGATGTTCCGTCTTCTGTCTGCAGCACCCGGGATCTCCTAGGAGCCCTTCGCGTGTCTTCCCCGATTGTCTCCCATTGCGGGCTGCCGGGGAAAGCGGGGGTTGGGCTGGAAATGCAAGTAGCATCTAGTGCCTCCCCCTGGACAGGGTAGGCAATTAGCGGACTTCCCCGTGCCAGGGAACACCTTTGACACCACTTAGCTGCGTGGATGGCGGCCCCGAACCTCCCCCACACAGTCAGCCGTGTTCCGGAATTCTGAGAGTGGGGAGGTTCCGTCTTCTGTCTGCAGCACCCGAGATCTCCTAGGAGCATTTCGCGTGTCTTCCCCGAGTGTATGCATGTGAGGGCTGCCGGGGAAAGGTGGGGTTTGGGCTAGAAATGCAGGTAGCATGTAGTGCCTCCCGCTGGAAAGGGTAGGTAATTAGCGGATTTCCCCATGCCAGGGAACACCTTTGACACCACTTAGCTGCGTGGAGGGGGGCCCCGAACCTTCCCCACACAGTCAGCCGTGTTCCGGAATTGTGAGTGTGGGGAGGTTCCGTCTTCTGTCTGCAGAACCCGGGATCTCCTAGGAGCACTTCGCGTGTCTTCCCCGAGTGTCTGCATGTGCGGGCTGCCGGGGAAAGGCGGGGTTTTGGCTGGAAATGCAGGTAGTATCTAGTGCCTCCCCCATGACTTGGTAGGTAATTTGCGGAATTCCCCCTGCCAGGGAATAATTTTGACACCACTAAGCTACGTGGAGGGCGGCCCCTAACCTCCCCCACACAGTCAGACATGTTCCGGAATTGTGAGTGTGGGGAGGTTCCGTCTTCTGTCTGCAGCACCCAGGATCTCCTAGGAGCCCTTCGCGTGTCTTCCCCGATTGTCTCCCATTGCGGTCTGCCGGGAAAAGGCGGGGGTTGTGCTGGGAATGCAGGTAGCATCTAGTGCCTCCCCCTGGACTGGGTAGGCAATTAGCGGACTTCCCCATGACAGGGAACACCTGTGAAACCAGTCAGCTGCGTGGACGGCGGCCCCAAACCTCCCCCACAAAGTCAGCCGTGTTCCGGAGATCTGAGAGTGAGGAGGTTCCGTCTTCTGTCTGCAGCACCCGGGATCTCCTAGGAGCCCTTCGCGTGTCTTCCCCGATTGTCTCCCATTGCGGGCTGCCTGGGAAAGGCAGGGGTTGGGCTGGAAATGCAGGTCGCATCTAGTGCCTCCCCCTGGACAGGGTAGGCATTTAGCGGAATTCTCCGTGCCAGGGAACACTTTTGAGACCATTCAGCTGCGTGGACGGCGGCCCCAAACCTCCCCCACAAAGTCAGCCGTGTTCCGGAATTCTGAGAGTGGGGAGGATCCGTCTTCTGACTGCAGCACCCGGGATCTCCTAGGAGAACTTCGCGTGTCTTCCCCGAGTGTCTGCATGTGCGGGCTGCCGGGGAAAGGCGGGGGTTTGGCTGGAAATGCAGGTAGTATCTAGTGCCTCCCCCTGGACTTGGGAGGTAATTAGCGGACTTCCCCCTGCCAGGGAACACCTTTGACACCACTAACCTGCGTGGAGGGCGGCCCCAAACCTCCCACACACAGTCAGCCGTGTTCCGAAATTGTGACTGTGGGGAGGTTCCGTTTTCTGTCTGCAGCACTCGGGATCTCCTAGGAGCCCTTCGAGTGTCTTCCCCGAGTGTCTCCGATTGCGGGCTGCCGGGGAAAGCGGGGGTTGGGCTGGAAATGCAAGTAGCATCTAGTGCCTCCCCCTGGACAGGGTAGGCAATTAGCGGACTTCCCCGTGCCAGGGAACACCTTTGACACCACTTAGCTGCGTGGATGGCGGCCCCGAACCTCCCCCACACAGTCAGCCGTGTTCCGGAATTCTGAGAGTGGGGAGGTTCCGTCTTCTGTCTGCAGCACCCGAGATCTCCTAGGAGCATTTCGCCTGTCTTCCCCGAGTGTATGCATGTGCGGGCTGCCGGGGAAAGGCGGGGTTTGGCCTGGAAATGCAGGTAGCATGTAGTGCCTCCCCCTGGAAAGGGTAGGCAATTAGCGGATTTCCCCATGCCAGGGAACCCCTTTGACACCACTTAACTGCGTGGGTGGCAGCCCCGAACCTCCCCCACACAGTCAGCCGTGTTCCGGTATTGTGAGTGTGGGGAAGTTCCGTCTTCTGTCTGCAGCACACGGGATCTCCTAGGAGCACTTCGCGTGTCTTGCCCGAGTGTGTACCTGTGCGGGCTGCCGGGGAAAGGCGGGATTGGGCTGGAAATGCAGGTAGTATCTAGTGCCTCCCCCATGACTTGGTAGGTAATTTGCGGACTTCCCCCTGCCAGGGAATAATTTTGACACCACTAAGCTACGTGGAGGGCGGCCCCTAACCTCCCCCACACAGTCAGACATGTTCCGGAATTGTGAGTGTGGGGAGGTTCCGGCTTCTGTCTGCAGCACCCAGGATCTCCTAGGAGCCCTTCGCGTGTCTTCCCCGATTGTCTGCCATTGCGGTCTGCCGGGAAAAGGCGGGGGTTGTGCTGGGAATGCAGGTAGCATCTAGTGCCTCCCCCTGGACTGGGTAGGCAATTAGCGGACTTCCCCATGACAGGGAACACCTGTGAAACCAGTCAGCTGCGTGGACGGCGGCCCCAAACCTCCCCCACAAAGTCAGCGGTGTTCCGGAATTCTGAGAGTGGGGAGGATCCGTCTTCTGTCTGCAGCACCCGGGATCTCCTAGGAGAACTTCGCGTGTCTTCCCCGAGTGTCTGCATGTGCGGGCTGCCGGGGAAAGGCGGGGTTTGGGCTGGAAATGCAGGTAGTATCTCGTGCCTCCCCCTTGACTTGGTAGGTAATTATCGGACTTCCCCCTGCCAGGGAATAATTTTGACACCACTCAGCTACGTGGATGGCGGCCCCTAACCTCCCCCACACAGTCAGCCATGTTCCGGAATTGTGAGTGTGGGGAGGTTCCGTCTTCTGTCTGCAGCACCCAGGATCTCCTAGGAGCCCTTCGCGTGTCTTCCCCGAGTGTCTAACTGTGCGGGCATCCGGGGAAAGGCGGGGGTTTGGCTGGAAATGCAGGTAGTATCTAGTGCCTCCCCCTGGACTTGGGAGGTAATTAGCGGACTTCCCCCTGCCAGGGAACACCTTTGACACCACTAACCTGCGTGGAGGGCGGCCCCAAACCTCCCACACACAGTCAGTCGTGTTCCGAAATTGTGACTGTGGGGAGGTTCCGTTTTCTGTCTGCAGCACTCGGGATCTCCTAGGAGCCCTTCGAGTGTCTTCCCCGAGTGTCTCCGATTGCGGGCTGCCGGGGAAAGCGGGGGTTGGGCTGGAAATGCAAGTAGCATCTAGTGCCTCCCCCTGGACAGGGTAGGCAATTAGCGGACTTCCCCGTGCCAGGGAACACCTTTGACACCACTTAGCTGCGTGGATGGCGGCCCCGAACCTCCCCCACACAGTCAGCCGTGTTCCGGAATTCTGAGAGTGGGGAGGTTCCGTCTTCTGTCTGCAGCACCCGAGATCTCCTAGGAGCATTTCGCCTGTCTTCCCCGAGTGTATGCATGTGCGGGCTGCCGGGGAAAGGCGGGGTTTGGCCTGGAAATGCAGGTAGCATGTAGTGCCTCACAATGGAAAGGGTAGGCAATTAGCGGATTTCCCCATGCCAGGGAACACGTTTGACACCACTTAGCTGCGTGGAGGGCGGCCCCGAACCTTCCCCACACAGTTAGCCGTGTTCCGGAATTGTGAGTGTGGGGAGGATCCGTCTTCTGTCTGCAGCACCCGGGATCTCCTAGTAGCACTTCGCGTGTCTTCCCCGAGTGTCTGCATGTGCGGGCTTCCGGGGAAAGGCGGGGTTTGGGCTGGAAATGCAGGTAGTATCTCGTGCCTCCCCCTTGACTTGGTAGGTAATTAGCGGATTTCACCCTGCCAGGGAATAATTTTGACACCACTCAGCTACGTGGATGGCGGCCCCTAACCTTCCCCACACAGTCAGCCATGTTCCGGTATTGTGAGTGTGGGGAAGTTCCGTCTTCTGTCTGCAGCACCCGGGATCTCCTAGGAGCCCTTCGCGTGTCTTGCCCGAGTGTGTACCTGTGCGGGCTGCCGGGGAAAGCGGGGGTTGGGCTGGAAATGCAAGTAGCATCTAGTGCCTCCCCCTGGACAGGGTACGCAATTAGCGGACTTCCCCCTGCCAGGGAACACCTTTGACACCACTTAGCTGCGTGGAGGGCGGCCCCGAACCTCCCCCACACAGTCAGCCGTGTTCCGGAATTCTGAGAGTGGGGAGGTTCCGTCTTCTGTCTGCAGCACCCGAGATCTCCTAGGAGCATTTCGCGTGTCTTCCCCGAGTGTATGCATGTGCGGGCTGCCGGGGAAAGGCGGGGTTTGGGCTGGAAATGCAGGTAGCATGTAGTGCCTCCCGCTGGAAAGGGTAGGCAATTAGCGGATTTCCCTTGCCAGGGAACACCTGTGACACCAGTCAGCTGCGTGGACGGCGGCCCCAAACCTCCCCAACACAGTCAGCCGTGTTCCGGAATTCTGAGAGTGGGGATGTTCCGTCTTCTGTCTGCAGCACCCGGGATCTCCTAGGAGCCCTTCGCGTGTCTTCCCCGATTGTCTCCCATTGCGGGCTGCCGGGGAAAGCGGGGGTTGGGCTGGAAATGCAAGTAGCATCTAGTGCCTCCCCCTGGACAGGGTAGGCAATTAGCGGACTTCCCCGTGCCAGGGAACACCTTTGACACCACTTAGCTGCGTGGATGGCGGCCCCGAACCTCCCCCACACAGTCAGCCGTGTTCCGGAATTCTGAGAGTGGGGAGGTTCCGTCTTCTGTCTGCAGCACCCGAGATCTCCTAGGAGCATTTCGCGTGTCTTCCCCGAGTGTATGCATGTGAGGGCTGCCGGGGAAAGGTGGGGTTTGGGCTAGAAATGCAGGTAGCATGTAGTGCCTCCCGCTGGAAAGGGTAGGTAATTAGCGGATTTCCCCATGCCAGGGAACACCTTTGACACCACTTAGCTGCGTGGAGGGGGGCCCCGAACCTTCCCCACACAGTCAGCCGTGTTCCGGAATTGTGAGTGTGGGGAGGTTCCGTCTTCTGTCTGCAGAACCCGGGATCTCCTAGGAGCACTTCGCGTGTCTTCCCCGAGTGTCTGCATGTGCGGGCTGCCGGGGAAAGGCGGGGTTTTGGCTGGAAATGCAGGTAGTATCTAGTGCCTCCCCCATGACTTGGTAGGTAATTTGCGGAATTCCCCCTGCCAGGGAATAATTTTGACACCACTAAGCTACGTGGAGGGCGGCCCCTAACCTCCCCCACACAGTCAGACATGTTCCGGAATTGTGAGTGTGGGGAGGTTCCGTCTTCTGTCTGCAGCACCCAGGATCTCCTAGGAGCCCTTCGCGTGTCTTCCCCGATTGTCTCCCATTGCGGTCTGCCGGGAAAAGGCGGGGGTTGTGCTGGGAATGCAGGTAGCATCTAGTGCCTCCCCCTGGACTGGGTAGGCAATTAGCGGACTTCCCCATGACAGGGAACACCTGTGAAACCAGTCAGCTGCGTGGACGGCGGCCCCAAACCTCCCCCACAAAGTCAGCGGTTTTCCGGAATTCTGAGAGTGGGGAGGATCCGTCTTCTGTCTGCAGCACCCGGGATCTCCTAGGAGAACTTCGCGTGTCTTCCCCGAGTGTCTGCATGTGCGGGCTGCCGGGGAAAGGCGGGGTTTGGGCTGGAAATGCAGGTAGTATCTCGTGCCTCCCCCTTGACTTGGTAGGTAATTATCGGACTTCCCCCTGCCAGGGAATAATTTTGACACCACTCAGCTACGTGGATGGCGGCCCCTAACCTCCCCCACACAGTCAGCCATGTTCCGGAATTGTGAGTGTGGGGAGGTTCCGTCTTCTGTCTGCAGCACCCAGGATCTCCTAGGAGCCCTTCGCGTGTCTTCCCCGAGTGTCTAACTGTGCGGGCATCCGGGGAAAGGCGGGGGTTTGGCTGGAAATGCAGGTAGTATCTAGTGCCTCCCCCTGGACTTGGGAGGTAATTATCGGACTTCCCCCTGCCAGGGAACACCTTTGACACCACTAAGCTACGTGGAGGGCGGCCCCTAACCCCCCCCACACAGTCAGACATGTTCCGGAATTGTGAGTGTGGGGAGGTTCCGTCTTCTGTCTGCAGCACCCAGGATCTCCTAGGAGCCCTTCGCGTGTCTTCCCCGATTGTCTCCCATTGCGGTCTGCCGGGAAAAGGCGGGGGTTGTGCTGGGAATGCAGGTAGCATCTAGTGCCTCCCCCTGGACTGGGTAGGCAATTAGCGGACTTCCCCATGACAGGGAACACCTGTGAAACCAGTCAGCTGCGTGGACGGCGGCCCCAAACCTCCCCCACAAAGTCAGCCGTGTTCCGGAATTCTGAGAGTGGGGAGGTTCCGTCTTCTGTCTGCAGCACCCGGGATCTCCTAGGAGCCCTTCGCGTGTCTTCCCCGATTGTCTCCCATTGCGGGCTGCCGGGAAAAGGCGGGGGTTGTGCTGGGAATGCAGGTAGCATCTAGTGCCTCCCCCTGGACAGTGTAGGCAATTAGCGGACTTCCCCATGCCAGGGAACACCTGTGACACCAGTCAGCTGCGTGGACGGCGGCCCCAAACCTCCCCCACAAAGTCAGCCGTGTTCCGGAATTCTGAGAGTGGGGAGGTTTCGTCTTCTGTCTGCAGCACCCGAGATCTCCTAGGAGCACTTCGCGTGTCTTCCCCGAGTGTATGCATATTCGTGCTGCCGGGGAAAGGCGGGGTTTGGGCTGGAAATGCAGGTAGCATGTAGTGCCTCACAATGGAAAGGGTAGGCAATTAGCGGATTTCCCCATGCCAGGGAACACGTTTGACACCACTTAGCTGCGTGGAGGGCGGCCCCGAACCTTCCCCACACAGTTAGCCGTGTTCCGGAATTGTGAGTGTGGGGACGATCCGTCTTCTGTCTGCAGCACCCGGGATCTCCTAGTAGCACTTCGCGTGTCTTCCCCGAGTGTCTGCATGTGCGGGCTTCCGGGGAAAGGCGGGGTTTGGGCTGGAAATGCAGGTAGTATCTCGTGCCTCCCCCTTGACTTGGTAGGTAATTAGCGGACTTCACCCTGCCAGGGAATAATTTTGACACCACTCATCTACGTGGATGGCGGCCCCTAACCTTCCCCACACAGTCAGCCATGTTCCGGAATTGTGAGTGTGGGGAGGTTCCGTCTTCTGTCTGCAGCACCCGGGATCTCCTAGGAGCCCTTCGCGTGTCTTCACCGAGTGTCTACCTGTGCGGGCTTCCGGGGAAAGGCGGGGGTTGGGCTGGAAATGCAAGTAGCATCTAGTGCCTCCCCCTGGACAGTGTACGCAATTAGCGGAATTCCCCGTGCCAGGGAACACCTTTGACACCACTTAGCTGCGTGGAGGGCGGCCCCGAACCTCCCCCACACAGTCAGCCGTGTTCCGGAATTCTGAGAGTGGGGAGGTTCCGTCTTCTGTCTGCAGCACCCGAGATCTCCTAGGAGCATTTCGCGTGTCTTCCCCGAGTGTATGCATGTGCGGGCTGCCCGGGAAAGGCGGGGTTTGTGCTGGAAATGCAGGTAGCATGTAGTGCCTCCCGCTGGAAAGGGTAGGCAATTAGCGGATTTCCCTTGCCAGGGAACACCTTTTACAACACATAGCTGCGTGGAGGGCGGCCCCGAACCTCCCCCACACAGTGAGCCATGTTCTGGAATTGTGAGTGTGGGGAGGTTCCGTCTTTTGTCTGCAGCACCCGGGATCTCCTAGGAGCCATTCGCGTTTCTTCCCCGAGTGTCTACCTCTGCGGGCTGCCGGGGAAATGCGGGGGTTGGGCTGGAAATGCAGGTAGTATCTAGTGCCTCCCCCTGGACTTGGGAGGTAATTTGCCGACTTCCCCCTGCCAGGGAACACCTGTGACACCAGTCAGCTGCGTGGACGGCGGCCCCAAACCTCCCCCACACAGTCAGCCGTGTTCCGGAATTCTGAGAGTGGGGATGTTCCGTCTTCTGTCTGCAGCACCCGGGATCTCCTAGGAGCCCTTCGCGTGTCTTCCCCGATTGTCTAACTGTGCGGGCATCCGGGGAAAGGCGGGGGTTTGGCTGGAAATGCAGGTAGTATCTAGTGCCTCCCCCTTGACTTGGTAGGTAATAAGCGGACTTCCCCCTGCCAGGGAATAATTTTGACAACACTCAGCTACGTGGAGGGCGGCCCCAAACCTCCCACACACAGTCAGCCGTGTTCCGAAATTGTGAGTGTGGGGAGGTTCCGATTTCTGTCTGCAGCACCCGGGATCTCCTAGGAGCACTTCGCGTGTCTTCCCCGAGTGTCTCCCATTCCGGGCTGCCGGGGAAAGCGGGGGTTGGGCTGGAAATGCAAGTAGCATCTAGTGCCTCCCCCTGGACAGGGTAGGCAATTAGCGGACTTCCCCGTGCCAGGGAACACCTTTGACACCACTTAGCTGCGTGGATGGCGGCCCTGAACCTCCCCCACACAGTCAGCCCTGTTCCGGAATTCTGAGAGTGGGGAGGTTCCGTCTTCTGTCTGCAGCACCCGGGATCTCCTAGGAGAACTTCGCGTGTCTTCCCCGAGTGTCTAACTGTGCGGGCATCCGGGGATAGGCGGGGGTTTGGCTGGAAATGCAGGTAGTATCTAGTGCCTCCCCCTTGACTTGGTAGGTAATAAGCGGACTTCCCCCTGCCAGGGAATAATTTTGACAACACTCAGCTACGTGGAGGGCGGCCCCTAACCTCCCACACTCAGTCAGCCGTGTTCCGGAGATCTGAGAGTGAGGAGGTTCCGTCTTCTGTCTGCAGCACCCGGGATCTCCTAGGAGCCCTTCGCGTGTCTTCCCCGATTGTCTCCCATTGCGGGCTGCCGGGGAAAGGCAGGGGTTGGGCTGGAAATGCAGGTCGCATCTAGTGCCTCCCCCTGGACAGGGTAGGCAATTAGCGGAATTCTCCGTGCCAGGGAACACTTTTGAGACCAGTCAGCTGCGTGGACGGCGGCCCCAAACCTCCCCCACAAAGTCAGCCGTGTTCCGGAATTCTGAGAGTGGGGAGGATCCGTCTTCTGTCTGCAGAACCCGGGATCTCCTAGGAGAACTTCGCGTGTCTTCCCCGAGTGTCTGCATGTGCGGGCTGCCGGGGAAAGGCGGGGTTTGGGCTGGAAATGCAGGTAGTATCTCGTGCCTTCCCCTTGACTTGGTAGGTAATTATCGGACTTCCCCCTGCCAGGGAATAATTTTGACACCACTCAGCTACGTGGATGGCGGCCCCTAACCTCCCCCACACAGTCAGCCCTGTTCCGGAATTCTGAGAGTGGGGAGGTTCCGTCTTCTGTCTGCAGCACCCGAGATCTCCTAGGAGCATTTCCCGTGTCTTCTCCGAGTGTATGCATGTGAGGGCTGCCGGGGAAAGGTGGGGTTTGGGCTGGAAATGCAGGTAGCATGTAGTGCCTCCCGCTGGAAAGGGTAGGCAATTAGCGGAATTCCCCATGCCAGGGAACACCTTTGAAACCACTTAGCTGCGTCGAGGGCGGCCCGGAACCTTCCCCACACAGTCAGCCGTGTTCCGGAATTGTGAGTGTGGGGAGGTTCCGTCTTCTGCCTGCAGCACCCGGGATCTCCTAGGAGAACTTCGCGTGTCTTCCCCGAGTGTCTGCATGTGCGGGCTGCCGGGGAAAGGCGGGGTTTGGGCTGGAAATGCAGGTAGTATCTAGTGCCTCCCCCTTGACTTGGTAGGTAATAAGCGGACTTCCCCCTGCCAGGGAATAATTTTGACAACACTCAGCTACGTGGAGGGCGGCCCCTAACCTCCCACACTCAGTCAGCCGTGTTCCGGAGATCTGAGAGTGAGGAGGTTCCGTCTTCTGTCTGCAGCACCCGGGATCTCCTAGGAGCCCTTCGCGTGTCTTCCCCGATTGTCTCCCATTGCGGGCTGCTGGGGAAAGGCAGGGGTTGGGCTGGAAATGAAGGTCGCATCTAGTGCCTCCCCCTGGACAGGGTAGGCAATTAGCGGAATTCTCCGTGCCAGGGAACACTTTTGAGACCAGTCAGCTGCGTGGACGGCGGCCCCAAACCTCCCCCACAAAGTCAGCCGTGTTCCGGAATTCTGAGAGTGGGGAGGATCCGTCTTCTGTCTGCAGAACCCGGGATCTCCTAGGAGAACTTCGCGTGTCTTCCCCGAGTGTCTGCATGTGCGGGCTGCCGGGGAAAGGCGGGGTTTGGGCTGGAAATGCAGGTAGTATCTCGTGCCTTCCCCTTGACTTGGTAGGTAATTATCGGACTTCCCCCTGCCAGGGAATAATTTTGACACCACTCAGCTACGTGGATGGCGGCCCCTAACCTCCCCCACACAGTCAGCCATGTTCCGGAATTGTGAGTGTGGGGAGGTTCCGTCTTCTGTCTGCAGCACCCAGGATCTCCTAGGAGCCCTTCGCGTGTCTTCCCCGAGTGTCTAACTGTGCGGGCATCCGGGGAAAGGCGGGGGTTTGGCTGGAAATGCAGGTAGTATCTAGTGCCTCCCCCTGGACTTGGGAGGTAATTAGCGGACTTCCCCCTGCCAGGGAACACCTTTGACACCACTTAGCTGCTTGGAGGTCGGACCCGAACCTTCCCCACACAGTCAGCCGTGTTCCGGAATTGTGAGTGTTGGGAGGTTCCGTTTTCTGTCTGCAGCACCCGGGATCTCCTAGGACCCCTTCGCGTGTCTTCCCCGATTGTCTCCCATTGCGGGCTGCCGGGGAAAGGCGGGGGTTGTGCTGGGAATGCAGGTAGCATCTAGTGCCTCCCCCTGGACTGGGTAGGCAATTAGCGGACTTCCCCATGACAGGGAACACCTGTGACACCAGTCAGCTTCGTGGACGGCGGCCCCAAACCTCCCCCACAAAGTCAGCCGTGTTCCGGAATTCTGAGAGTGGGGAGGTTCCGTCTTCTGTCTGCAGCACCCGGGATCTCCTAGGAGCACTTCGCGTGTCTTCCCCTAGTGTCTGCATGTGCGGGCTGCCGAGGAAAGGCGGGGTTTGGGCTGGAAATGCAGGTAGTATCTAGTGCCTCCCCCTGGACTTGGGAGGTAATTAGCGGACTTCCCCCTGCCAGGGAACACCTGTGACAACAGTCAGCTGCGTGGACGGCGGCAACAAACCTCCCACACACAGTCAGCCGTGTTCCGGAATTCTGAGAGTGAGGATGTTCCGTCTTCTGTCTGCAGCACCCGAGATTTCCTAGGAGCATTTCGCGTGTCTTCCCCGAGTGTCTGCATGTGCGGGCTTCCGGGGAAAGGCGGGGTTTGGGCTGGAAATGCAGGTAGTATCTCGTGCCTCCCCCTTGACTTGGTAGGTAATTAGCGGACTTCACCCTGCCAGGGAATAATTTTGACACCACTCAGCTACGTGGATGGCGGCCCCTAACCTTCCCCACACAGTCAGCCATGTTCCGGAATTGTGAGTGTGGGGAGGTTCCGTCTTCTGTCTGCAGCACCCGGGATCTCCTAGGGGCCCTTCGCGTGTCTTCACCGAGTGTCTACCTGTGCGGGCTTCCGGGGAAAGGCGGGGGTTGGGCTGGAAATGCAGGTAGAATCTAGTGCCTCCCCCTGGACTTGGGATGTAATTAGCGGACTTCCCCCTGCCAGGGAACACCTGTGACACCAGTCAGCTGCGTGGACGGCGGCCCCAAACCTCCCACACACAGTCAGCCGTGTTCCAGAATTCTGAGAGTGAGGATGTTCCGGCTGCTCTCTGCAGCACCCGAGATCTCCTAGGAGCATTTCGCGTGTCTTCCCCGAGTGTTTGTATGTGCGGGATGCCGGGGAAAGGCGGGGTTTGGCCTGGAAATGCAGGTAGCTTGAAGTGCCTCCCCCTGGAAAGGGTAGGTAATTAGCGGATTTCCCCATGCCAGGGAACACCTTTGACACCACTTAACTGCGTGGGGGGCAGCCCCGAACCTCCCCCACACAGTCAGCCTTGTTCCGGTATTGTGAGTGTGGGGAAGTTCCGTCTTCTGTCTGCAGCACACGGGATCTCCTAGGAGCCCTTCGCGTGTCTTGCCCGAGTGTGTACCTGTGCGGGCTGCCGGGGAAAGGCGGGGTTTGGGCTGGAAATGCAGGTAGTATCTAGTGCCTCCCCCTGGACTTGGGAGGTAATTAGCGGACTTCCCCCTGCCAGGGAACACCTTTGACACCACTTAGCTGCGTGGAGGTCGGACCCGAACCTTCCCCACACAGTCAGCCGTGTTCCGGAATTGTGAGTGTGGGGAGGTTCCGTTTTCTGTCTGCAGCACCCGGGATCTCCTAGGAGCCCTTCGCGTGTCTTCCTCGATTGTCTCCCATTGAGGGCTGCCGGGGAAAGGCGGGATTTGTGCTGGGAATGCAGGTAGCATCTAGTGCCTCCCCCTGGACAGGGTAGGCAATTAGCGGATTTCCCCATGCCAGGGAACACGTTTGACACCACTTAGCTGCGTGGAGGGCGGCCCCGAAACTTCCCCACACAGTCAGCCGTGTTCCGGAATTGTGAGTGTGGGGAGGATCGGTCTTCGGTCTGCAGCACCCGGGATCTCCTAGGAGCACTTCGCGTGTCTTCCCCTAGTGTCTGCATGTGTGGGCTGCCGAGGAAAGGCGGGGGTTGAGCTGGAAATGCAGGTAGTATCTAGTGCCTCCCCCTGGACTTGGGAGGTAATTAGCGGACTTCCCCCTGCCAGGGAACACCTGTGACAACAGTCAGCTGCGTGGACGGCGGCAACAAACCTCCCACACACAGTCAGCCGTGTTCCGGAATTCTGAGATTGAGGATGTTCCGTCTTCTGTCTGCAGCACCCGAGATCTCCTAGGAGCATTTCGCCTGTCTTCCCCGAGTGTATGCATGTGCGGGCTGCCGGGGAAAGGCGGGGTTTGGCCTGGAAATGCAGGTAGTATCTCGTGCCTCCCCCTTGACTTGGTAGGTAATTAGCGGACTTCACCCTGCCAGGGAATAATTTTGACACCACTCAGCTACGTGGATGGCGGCCCCTAACCTTCCCCACACAGTCAGCCATGTTCCGGAATTGTGAATGTGGGGAGGTTCCGTCTTCTGTCTGCAGCACCCGGGATCTCCTAGGAGCCCTTCGCGTGTCTTCACCGAGTGTCTACCTGTGCGGGCTTCCGGGGAAAGGCGGGGGTTGGGCTGGAAATGCAGGTAGAATCTAGTGCCTCCCCCTGGACTTGGGATGTAATTAGCGGACTTCCCCCTGCCAGGGAACACCTGTGATACCAGTCAGCTGCGTGGACGGCGGCCCCAAACCTCCCACACACAGTCAGCCGTGTTCCAGAATTCTGAGAGTGAGGATGTTCCGTCTGCTCTCTGCAGCACCCGAGATCTCCTAGGAGCATTTCGCGTGTCTTCCCCGAGTGTTTGTATGTGCGGGATGCCGGGGAAAGGCGGGGTTTGGCCTGGAAATGCAGGTAGCTTGAAGTGCCTCCCCCTGGAAAGGGTAGGCAATTAGCGGATTTCCCCATGCCAGGGAACACCTTTGACACCACTTAACTGCGTGGGGGGCAGCCCCGAACCTCCCCCACACAGTCAGCCGTGTTCCGGTATTGTGAGTGTGGGGAAGTTCCGTCTTCTGTCTGCAGCACACGGGATCTCCTAGGAGCCCTTCGCGTGTCTTGCCCGAGTGTGTACCTGTGCGGGCTGCCGGGGAAAGGCGGGGTTTGGGCTGGAAATGCAGGTAGTATCTAGTGCCTCCCCCTGGACTTGGGAGGTAATTAGCGGACTTCCCCCTGCCAGGGAACACCTTTCAAACCACTTAGCTGCGTGGAGGTCGGACCCGAACCTTCCCCACACAGTCAGCCGTGTTCCGGAATTGTGAGTGTGGGGAGGTTCCGTCTTTTGTCTGCAGCACCCGAGATCTCCAGGAGCACTTCGCGTGTCTTCCCCGAGTGTATGCATATTCGTGCTGCCGGGGAAATGCGGGGTTTGGGCTGGAAATGCAGGTAGCATGTAGTGCCTCACAATGGAAAAGGTAGGCAATTAGCGGATTTCCCCATGCCAGGGAACACGTTTGACACCACTTAGCTGCGTGGAGGGCGGCCCCGAACCTTCCCCACACAGTTAGCCGTGTTCCGGAATTGTGAGTGTGGGGAGGATCCGTCTTCTGTCTGCAGCACCCGGGATCTCCTAGGAGCACTTCGCGTGTCTTCCCCGAGTGTCTGCATGTGCGGGCTTCCGGGAAAGGCGGGGTTTGGGCTGGAAATGCAGGTAGTATCTCGTGCCTCCCCCTTGACTTGGTAGGTAATTAGCGGAATTCCCCCTGCCAGGGAATAATTTTGACACCACTCAGCTACGTGGACGGCGGCCCCAAACCTCCCACACACAGTCAGCCGTGTTCCGGAATTCTGAGAGTGAGGATGTTCCGTCTTCCCTCTGCAGCACCCGAGATCTCCTAGGAGCATTTCGCGTGTCTTCCCCGAGTGTTTGTATGTGCGGGATGCCGGGGAAAGGCGGGGTTTGGCCTGGAAATGCAGGTAGCTTGAAGTGCCTCCCCCTGGAAAGGGTAGGCAATTAGCGGATTTCCCCATGCCAGGGAACACCTTTGACACCACTTAACTGCCTGGGGGGCAGCCCCGAACCTCCCCAACACAGTCAGCCGTGTTCCGGTATTGTGAGTGTGGGGAAGTTCCGTCTTCTGTCTGCAGCACACGGGATCTCCTAGGAGCCCTTCGCGTGTCTTGCCCGAGTGTGTACCTGTGCGGGCTGCCGGGGAAAGCGGGGGTTGGGCTGGAAATGCAAGTAGCATCTAGTGCCTCCCCCTGGACAGGGTACGCAATTAGCGGAATTCCCCGTGCCAGGGAACACCTTTGACACCACTTAGTTGCGTGGAGGGCGGCCCCGAACCTCCCCCACACAGTCAGCCGTGTTCCGGATTTCTGAGAGTGGGGAGGTTCCGTCTTCTGTCTGCAGCACCCGAGATCTCCTAGGAGCATTTCGCGTGTCTTCCCCGAGTGTATGCATGTGCGGGCTGCCGGGGAAAGGCGGGGTTTGGGCTGGAAATGCAGGTAGCATGTAGTGCCTCCCGCTGGAAAGGGTAGGCAATTAGCGGATTTCCCTTGCCAGGGAACACCTTTTACACCACATAGCTGCGTGGAGGGCGGCCCCGAACCTCCCCCACACAGTCAGCCATGTTCTGGAATTGTGAGTGTGGGGAGGTTCCGTCTTTTGTCTGCAGCACCCGGGATCTCCTAGGAGCCATTCGCGTGTCTTCCCCGAGTGTCTACCTCTGCGGGCTGCCGGGGAAATGCGGGGGTTGGGCTGGAAATGCAGGTAGTATCTAGTGCCTCCCCCTGGAGTTGGGAGGTAATTTGCCGAATTCCCCCTGCCAGGGAACACCTGTGACACCAGTCAGCTGCGTGGACGGCGGCCCCAAACCTCCCCCACACAGTCAGCCGTGTTCCGGAATTCTGAGAGTGGGGAGGTTCCGTCTTCTGTCTGCAGCACCCGGGATCTCCTAGGAGCCCTTCGCGTGTCTTCCCCGATTGTCTCCCATTGCGGGCTGCCGGGGAAAGTGGGGGTTGGGCTGGAAATGCAAGTAGCATCTAGTGCCTCCCCCTGGACAAGGTAGGCAATTAGCGGACTTCCCCGTGCCAGGGAACACCTTTGACACCACTTAGCTGCGTGGATGGCGGCCCCGAACCTCCCCCACACAGTCAGCCGTGTTCCGGAATTCTGAGAGTGGGGAGGTTCCGTCTTCTGTCTGCAGCACCCGAGATCTCCTAGGAGCATTTCGCGTGTCTTCCCCGAGTGTATGCATGTGCGGGCTGCCGGGGAAAGGTGGGGTTTGGGCTAGAAATGCAGGTAGCATGTAGTGCCTCCCGCTGGAAAGGGTAGGTAATTAGCGGATTTCCCCATGCCAGGGAACACCTTTGACACCACTTAGCTGCGTGGAGGGGGGCCCCGAACCTTCCCCACACAGTCAGCCGTGTTCCGGAATTGTGAGTGTGGGGAGGTTCCGTCTTCTGTCTGCAGAACCCGGGATCTCCTAGGAGCACTTCGCGTGTCTTCCCCGAGTGTCTGCATGTGCGGGCTGCCGGGGAAAGGTGGGGTTTTGGCTGGAAATGCAGGTAGTTTCTAGTGCCTCCCCCATGACTTGGTAGGTAATTTGCGGAATTCCCCCTGCCAGGGAATAATTTTGACACCAGTCATCTACGTGGAGGGCGGCCCCTAACCTCCCCCACACAGTCAGCCATGTTCCGGAATTGTGAGTGTGGGGAGGTTCCGTCTTCTGTCTGCAGCACCCAGGATCTCCTAGGAGCCCTTCGCGTGTCTTCCCCGAGTGTCTATCTGTGCGGGCTTCCGGGGAAAGGCGGGGATTTGGCTGGAAATGCAGGTAGTATCTAGTGCCTCCCCCTGGATTTGGGATTAAATTTGCCGAATTCCCCATGCCAGGGAACACCTGTGACACCAGTCAGCTTCGTGGACGGCGGCCCCAAACCTCCCACACACAGTCAGCCGTGTTCCGGAATTCTGAGATTGGGGATGTTCCGTCTTCTGTCTGCAGCACCCGGGATCACCTAGGAGCCCTTCGCGTGTCTTCCCCGAGTTTCTGCATGTGCGGGCTGCCGGGGAAAGGTGGGGGTTGGGCTGGAAATGCAGGTCGCATTTAGTGCCTCTCCCTGGACTTGGGAGGTAATTAGGGAATTCCCCATGAAAGGGAACACCTTTGACACCACTCACCTGCGTGGAGGGCGGCCCCAAACCTCCCACACACAGTCAGCCGTGTTCCGAAATTGTGAGTGTGGGGAGGTTCCGTTTTCTGTCTGCAGCACCCGGTATCTCCTAGGAGCCCTTCGCGTGTCTTCCCCGAGTGTCTCCCATTCCGGGCTGCCGGGGAAAGCGGGGGTTGGGCTGGAAATGCAAGTAGCATCTAGTGCCTCCCCCTGGACAGGGTAGGCAATTAGCGGACTTCCCCGTGCCAGGGAACACCTTTGACACCACTTAGCTGCGTGGATGGCGGCCCCGAACCTCCCCCACACAGTCAGCCCTGTTCCGGAATTCTGAGAGTGGGGAGGTTCCGTCTTCTGTCTGCAGCACCCGAGATCTCCTAGGAGCATTTCCCGTGTCTTCTCCGAGTGTATGCATGTGAGGGCTGCCGGGGAAAGGTGGGGTTTGGGCTGGAAATGCAGGTAGCATGTAGTGCCTCCCGCTGGAAAGGGTAGGCAATTAGCGGATTTCCCCATGCCAGGGAACACCTTTGAAACCACTTAGCTGCGTCGAGGGCGGCCCGGAACCTTCCCCACACAGTCAGCCGTGTTCCGGAATTGTGAGTGTGGGGAGGTTCCGTCTTCTGTCTGCAGCACCCGGGATCTCCTAGGAGCCCTTCGCGTGTCTTCCCCGAGTGTCTGCATGTGCGGGCTGCCGGGGAAAGGCGGGGTTTGGGCTGGAAATGCAGGTAGTATCTAGTGCCTCCCCCTTGACTTGGTAGGTAATTAGCGGACTTCCCCCTGACAGGGAATAATTTTGACAACACTCAGCTACGTGGAGGGCGGCCCCTAACCTCCCACACTCAGTCAGCCGTGTTCCGGAGATCTGAGAGTGAGGAGGTTCCGTCTTCTGTCTGCAGCACCCGGGATCTCCTAGGAGCCCTTCGCGTGTCTTCCCCGATTGTCTCCCATTGCGGGCTGCCGGGGAAAGGCAGGGGTTGGGCTGGAAATGCGGGTCGCATCTAGTGCCTCCCCCTGGACAGGGTAGGCAATTAGCGGAATTCTCCGTGCCAGGGAACACTTTTGAGACCAGTCAGCTGCGTGGACGGCGGCCCCAAACCTCCCCCACAAAGTCAGCCGTGTTCCGGAATTCTGAGAGTGGGGAGGATCCGTCTTCTGTCTGCAGATCCCGGGATCTCCTAGGAGAACTTCGCGTGTCTTCCCCGAGTGTCTGCATGTGCGGGCTGCCGGGGAAAGGCGGGGTTTGGGCTGGAAATGCAGGTAGTATCTCGTGCCTCCCCCTTGACTTGGTAGGTAATTATCGGACTTCCCCCTGCCAGGGAATAGTTTTGACACCACTCAGCTACGTGGATGGCGGCCCCTAACCTCCCCCACACAGTCAGCCATGTTCCGGAATTGTGAGTGTGGGGAGGTTCCGTCTTCTGTCTGCAGCACCCAGGATCTCCTAGGAGCCCTTCGCGTGTCTTCCCCGAGTGTCTAACTGTGCGGGCATCCGGGGAAAGGCGGGGGTTTGGCTGGAAATGCAGGTAGTATCTAGTGCCTCCCCCTGGACTTGGGAGGTAATTAGCGGACTTCCCCCTGCCAGGGAACACCTTTGACACCACTTAGCTGCTTGGAGGTCGGACCCGAACCTTCCCCACACAGTCAGCCGTGTTCCGGAATTGTGAGTGTGGGGAGGTTCCGTTTTCTGTCTGCAGCACCCGGGATCTCCTAGGACCCCTTAGCGTGTCTTCCCCGATTGTCTCCCATTGCGGGCTGCCGGGGAAAGGCGGGGGTTGTGCTGGGAATGCAGGTAGCATCTAGTGCCTCCCCCTGGACTGGGTAGGCAATTAGCGGACTTCCCCATGACAGGGAACACCTGTGACACCAGTCAGCTTCGTGGACGGCGGCCCCAAACCTCCCCCACAAAGTCAGCCGTGTTCCGGAATTCTGAGAGTGGGGAGGTTCCGTCTTCTGTCTGCAGCACCCGGGATCTCCTAGGAGCATTTCGCGTGTCTTCCCCGAGTGTCTCCCATTGAGGGCTGCCGGGGAAAGGCCGGATTTGTGCTGGGAATGCAGGTAGCATCTAGTGCCTCCCCCTGGACAGGGTAGGCAATTAGCGGATTTCCCCATGCCAGGGAACACGTTTGACACCACTTAGCTGCGTGGAGGGCGGCCCCGAAACTTCCCCACACAGTCAGCCGTGTTCCGGAATTGTGAGTGTGGGGAGGATCGGTCTTTGGTCTGCAGCACCCGGGATCTCCTAGGAGCACTTCGCGTGTCTTCCCCTAGTGTCTGCATGTGCGGGCTGCCGAGGAAAGGCGGGGTTTGGGCTGGAAATGCAGGTAGTATCTCGTGCCTCCCCCTTGACTTGGTAGGTAATAAGCGGACTTCCCCCTGCCAGGGAATAATTTTGACACCACTCAGCTACGTGGATGGCGGCCCCTAACCTCCCCCACACAATCAGCCATGTTCCGGAATTGTGAGTGTGGGGAGGTTCCGTCTTCTGTCTGCAGCACCCGGGATCTCCTAGGAGCCCTTCGCGTGTCTTCACCGAGTGTCTATCTGTGCGGGATTCCGGGGAAAGGCGGGGGTTGAGCTGGAAATGCAGGTAGTATCTAGTGCCTCCCCCTGGACTTGGGAGGTAATTAGCGGACTTCCCCCTGCCAGGGAACACCTGTGACAACAGTCAGCTGCGTGGACGGCGGCAACAAACCTCCCACACACAGTCAGCCGTGTTCCGGAATTCTGAGAGTGAGGATGTTCCGTCTTCTGTCTGCAGCACCCGAGATTTCCTAGGAGCATTTCGCGTGTCTTCCCCGAGTGTCTGCATGTGCGGGCTACCGGGGAAAGGCGGGGTTTGGGCTGGAAATGCAGGTAGTATCTCGTGCCTCCCCCTTGACTTGGTAGGTAATTAGCGGACTTCACCCTGCCAGGGAATAATTTTGACACCACTCAGCTACGTGGATGGCGGCCCCTAACCTTCCCCACTCAGTCAGCCATGTTCCGGAATTGTGAGTGTGGGGAGGTTCCGTCTTCTGTCTGCAGCACCCGGGATCTCCTAGGAGCCCTTCGCGTGTCTTCACCGAGTGTCTACCTGTGCGGGCTTCCGGGGAAAGGCGGGGGTTGGGCTGGAAATGCATGTAGAATCTAGTGCCTCCCCCTGGACTTGGGATGTAATTAGCGGACTTCCCCCTCCCAGGGAACACCTGTGACACCAGTCAGCTGCGTGGACGGCGGCCCCAAACCTCCCACACACAGTCAGCCGTGTTCCAGAATTCTGAGAGTGAGGATGTTCCGTCTGCTCTCTGCAGCACCCGAGATCTCCTAGGAGCATTTCGCGTGTCTTCCCCGAGTGTTTGTATGTGCGGGATGCCGGGGAAAGGCGGGGTTTGGCCTGGAAATGCAGGTAGCTTGAAGTGCCTCCCCCTGGAAAGGGTAGGCAATTAGCGGATTTCCCCATGCCAGGGAACACCTTTGACACCACTTAACTGCGTGGGGGGCAGCCCCGAACCTTCCCCACACAGTCAGCCGTGTTCCGGTATTGTGAGTGTGGGGAGGTTCCGTTTTCTGTCTGCAGCACCCGGGATCTCCTAGGAGCCCTTCGCGTGTCTTCCCCGATTGTCTCCCATTGCGGGCTGCCGGGGAAAGGCGGGGGTTGTGCTGGGAATGCAGGTAGCATCTAGTGCCTCCCCCTGGACTGGGTAGGCAATTAGCGGACTTCCCCTTGACAGGGAACACCTGTGAAACCAGTCAGCTGCGTGGACGGCGGACAGAAACCTCCCCCACAAAGTCAGCCGTGTTCCGGAATTCTGAGAGTGGGGAGGTTCCGTCTTTTGTCTGCAGCACCCGAGATCTCCAGGAGCACTTCGCGTGTCTTCCCCGAGTGTATGCATATTCGTGCTGCCGGGGAAAGGCGGGGTTTGGGCTGGAAATGCAGGTAGCATGTAGTGCCTCACAATGGAAAGGGTAGGCAATTAGCGGATTTCCCCATGCCAGGGAACACGTTTGACACCACTTAGCTGCGTCGAGGGCGGCCCCGAACCTTCCCCACACAGTTAGCCGTGTTCCGGAATTGTGAGTGTGGGGAGGTTCCGTCTTCTGTCTGCAGCACCCGGGATCTCCTAGGAGCACTTCGCGTGTCTTCCCCGAGTGTCTGCATGTGCGGGCTTCCGGGAAAGGCGGGGTTTGGGCTGGAAATGCAGGTAGTATCTCGTGCCTCCCCCTTGACTTGGTAGGTAATTAGCGGAATTCCCCCTGCCAGGGAATAATTTTGACACCACTCAGCTACGTGGACGGCGGCCCCAAACCTCCCACACACAGTCAGCCGTGTTCCGGAATTCTGAGAGTAAGGATGTTCCGTCTTCCCTCTGCAGCACCCGAGATCTCCTAGGAGCATTTCGCGTGTCTTCCCCGAGTGTTTGTATGTGCGGGATGACGGGGAAAGGCGGGGTTTGGCCTGGAAATGCAGGTAGCATGAAGTGCCTCACCCTGGAAAGGGTAGGCAATTAGCGGATTTCCCCATGCCAGGGAACACCTTTGACACCACTTAACTGCGTGGGGGGCAGCCCCGAACCTCCCCCACACAGTCAGCCGTGTTCCGGTATTGTGAGTGTGGGGAAGTTCCTTCTTCTGTCTGCAGCACCCGGGATCTCCTAGGAGCCCTTCGCGTGTCTTGCCCGAGTGTGTACCTGTGCTGGCTGCCGGGGAAAGGCGGGGTTTGGGCTGGAAATGCAGGTAGTATCTAGTGCCTCCCCCTTGACTTGGTAGGTAATTAGCGGACTTCCCCCTGCCAGGGAATAATTTTGACACCACTAAGCTACGTGGAGGGCGGCCCCTAACCTCCCCCACACACTCAGCCATGTTCCGGAATTGTGAGTGTGGGGAGGTTCCGTCTTCTGTCTGCAGCACCCAGGATCTCCTAGGAGCCCTTCGCGTGTCTTCCCGAGTGTTTAACTGTGCGGGCATCCGGGGAAATGCGGGGGTTTGGCTGGAAATGCAGGTAGTATCTAGTGCCTCCCCCAGGACTTGGTAGGTTATTAGCGGAATTCCCCCTGCCAGGGAACACCTTTGACACCACTTAGCTGCGTGGAGGGCGGACCCGAACCTTCCCAACACAGTCAGCCGTGTTCCGGAATTGTGAGTGTGGGGAGGTTCCGTTTTCTGTCTGCAGCACCCGGGATCTCCTAGGAGCCATTCGCGTGTCTTCCCCGATTGTCTCCCATTGCGGGCTGCCGGGGAAATGCGGGGGTTGTGCTGGGAATGCAGGTACCATCTAGTGCCTCCCCATGGCCTGGGTAGGCAATTAGCGGACTTCCCCATGACAGGGAACACCTGTGACACCAGTCAGCTGCGTGGACGGCGGCCCCAAACCTCCCCCACAAAGCCAGCCGTGTTCCGGAATTCTGAGAGTGGGGAGGATCCGTCTTCTGTCTGCAGCACCCGGGATCTCCTAGGAGCATTTCGCGTGTCTTCCCCGATTGTCTCCCATTGCGGGCTGCCGGGGAAAGGCGGGGGTTGTGCTGGGAATGCAGGTAGAATCTAGTGCCTCCCCCTGGACAGGGTAGGCAATTAGCGGACTTCCCCATGCCAGGGAACACCTGTGACAGCAGTCAGCTGCGTGGACGGCGGCCCCAAACCTCCCCCACAAAGTCAGCCGTGTTCCGGAATTCTGAGAGTGGGGAGGTTCCGTCTTCTGTCTGCAGGAACCGGGAACTCCTAGGAGCATTTCGCGTGTCTTCCCCGAGTGTCTCCCATTGCGGGCTGCCGGGGAAAGGCGGGGGTTGTGCTGGGAATGCAGGTAGAATCTAGTGCATCCCCCTGGACAGGGTAGGCAATTAGCGGACTTCCCCATGCCAGGGAACACCTGTGACAGCAGTCAGCTGCGTGGACGGCGGCCCAAAACCTCCCCCACAAAGTCAGCCTTGTTCCGGTATTCTGAGAGTGGGGAGGTTCCGTCTTTTGTCTGCAGCACCCGAGATCTCCTAGGAGCATTTCACGTGTCTTCCCCGAGTGTATGCATGTTCGGGCTGCCGGGGAAAGGCGGGGTTTGGCCTGGAAATGCAGGTAGCATGTAGTGCCTCACAATGGATAGGGTAGGCAATTAGCGGATTTCCCCATGCCAGGGAACACCTTTGACACCATTTAGCTGATTGGAGGGCGGCCCCAAACCTTCCCCACACAGTCAGCCGTGTTCCGGAATTGGGAGTGTGGGGAGGTTCCGTCTTCTGTCTGCAGCACCCGGGATCTCCTAGGAGCACTTCGCGTGTATTCCCCTACTGTCTGCATGTGCGGGCTGTCGGGGAAAGGCGGGGTTTGGGCTGGAAATGCAGGTAGAATCTAGTGCCTCCCCCTTGACTTGGTAGGTAATTAGAGGAGTTCCCCCTGCCAGGGAATAATTTTGACACCACTCAGCTACGTGGAAGGCGGCCCCTAAACTCCCCCACACAGTCAGCCGTGTTCCGGAATTCTGAGAGTGGAGAGGTTCCGTTTTCTGTCTGCAGCACCCGGGATCTCCTAGGAGACCTTCGCGTGTCTTCCCCGAGTGTCTAACTCTGGGGCTGCCGGGGAAAGTCGGGGGTTGGGCTGGAAATGCAGGTAGTATCTAGTACCTCCCCCTGGACTTGAGAGGTAATTAGCGGACTTCCCCCTGCCAGGGAACACCTGTGACACCAGTCAGCTGCGTGGACGGCGGCCCCAAACCTCCCCCACACAGTCAGCCGTGTTCCGGAATTCTGAGAGTGGGGAGGTTCCGTCTTCTGTCTGCAGCACCCGGGATCTCCTAGGAGCCCTTCGCGTGTATTCCCCGAGTGTCTGCCTGTGCGGGCTGACGGGGAAAGGCGGGGGTTGGGCTGGAAATGCAGGTAGTATCTAGTGCCTCCCCCTGGACTTGGAAGGTAATTTGCCGACTTCCCCCTACCAGGGAACACCTGTGACACCAGTCATCTGCGTGGACGGCAGCACCAAACTTCCCCCAAACAGTCAGCCATGTTCCGGAATTCTGAGAGTGGGGATGTTCCGTCTTCTGTCTGCAGCACCCGGGATCACCTAGGAGCCCTTCGCGTGTCTTCCCCGAGTGTCTGCATGTGCGGGCGGCCGGGGAAAGGCGGGGGTTGGGCTATAAATGCACATCGCATTTAGTGCCTCCCCCTGGACTTGGGAGGTAATTAGCGGACTTCCCCATGCCAGGGAACACCTTTGACACCACTCACCTGCGTGGAGGGCGGACCCAAACCTCCCACACACAGTCAGCCGTGTTCCGAAATTGTGAGTGTGGGGAGGTTCCGTTTTCTGTCTGCAGCACCCGGGATCTCCTAGGAGACCTTCGAGTGTCTTCCCGGAGTGTCTCCCATTGCGGGCTGCCGGGGAAAGCAGGGGTTGGGCTGGAAATGCAAGTAGCATCTAGTGCCTCCCCCTGGACAGGGTAGGCAATTAGCGGACTTCCCCGTGCCAGGGAACACCTTTGACACCACTTAGCTGCGTGGTTGGCGGCCCCGAACTTCCCCCACCCAGTCAGCCGTGTTCCGGAATTCTGAGAGTGGGGAGGATCCGTCTTCTGTCTGCAGCACCCGAGATCTCCTAGGAGCATTTCGCCTGTCTTCCCCGAGTGTATGCATGTGCGGGCTGCCGGGGAAAGGCGGGGTTTGGCCTGGAAATGCAGGTAGCATGTAGTGCCTCCCCCTGGAATGGGTAGGCAATTAACGGATTTCCCCATGCCAGGGAACACCTTTGACACCACTTAACTGCGTGGGGGGCAGCCCCGAACCTCCCCCACACAGTCAGCCGTGTTCCGGAATTGTGAGTGTGGGGAGGTTCCGTCTTCTTTCTGCAGCACCCGGGATCTCCTAGGAGCACTTCGCGTGTCTTCCCCGAGTGTCTGCATGTGCGGGCTGCCGGGGAAAGTCGGGGTTTATGCTGGAAATGCAGGTAGTATCTCGTGCCTCCCCCTTGACTTGGTAGGTAATTAGCGGACTTCCCCCTGCCAGGGAACACCTTTGACACCACTTAGCTGCGTGGATGACGGCCCCGAACCTCCCCCACACAGTCAGCCATGTTCTGGAATTGTGAGTGTGGGGAGGTTCCGTCTTCTGTCTGCAGCACCCGGGATCTCCTAGGAGACATTCGCGTGTCTTCCCCGAGTGTCTAACTCTGCGGGCTGCCGGGGAAAGTCGGGGGTTGGGCTGGAAATGCAGGTAGTATCTAGTGCCTCCCCCTGGACTTGGGAGGTAATTAGCGGACTTCCCCCTGCCAGGGAACACCTGTGACACCAGTCAGCTACGTGGACGGCGGCCCCAAACCTCCCCCACACAGTCAGCCGTGTTCCGGAATTCTGAGAGTGGGGAGGTTCCGTCTTCTGTCTGCAGCACCCGGGATCTCCTAGGAGCCCTTCGCGTGTATTCCCCGAGTGTCTGCCTGTGCGGGCTGACGGGGAAAGGCGGGGGTTGGGCTGGAAATGCAGGTAGTATCTAGTGCCTCCCCCTGGACTTGGAAGGTAACTTGCCGACTTCCCCCTGCCAGGGAACACCTGTGACACCAGTCATCTGCGTGGACGGCAGCACCAAACTTCCCCCACACAGTCAGCCATGTTCCGGAATTCTGAGAGTGGGGATGTTCCGTCTTCTGTCTGCAGCACCCGGGATCACCTAGGAGCCCTTCAGGTGTCTTCCCCGATTGTATGCATGTGCGGGTTGCCGGGGAAAGGCGGGGTTTGGCCTGGAAATGCAGGTAGCATGTAGTGCCTCCCCCTGGAAAGGGTAGGGAATTAGCGGATTTCCCCATGCCAGGGAACACCTTTGACACCACTTAACTGCGTGGTGGGCAGCCCCGAACCTCCCCCACACAGTCAGCCGTGTTCCGGTATTGTGAGTGTGGGGAAGTTCCTTCATCTGTCTGCAGCACACGGGATCGCCTAGGAGCCCTTCGCGTGTCTTGCCCGAGTGTCTCCATGTGCGGGCTGCCGGGGAAAGGCGGGGTTTGGGCTGGAAATGCAGGTAGTATCTAGTGCCTCCCCCTTGACTTGGTAGGTAATTAGCGTACTTCCCCCTGCCAGGGAATAATTTTGACACCACTAAGCTACGTGGAGGGCGGCCCCTAACCTCCCCCACACAGTCAGCCATGTTCCGGAATTGTGATTGTGGGGAGGTTCCGTCTTCTGTCTGCAGCACCCAGGATCTCCTAGGAGCCCTTCGCGTGTCTTCCCCGATTGTCACCCATTGCGGGCTGCCGGGGAAAGGCGGGGGTTGTGCTGGGAATGCAGGTAGCATCTAGTGCCTCCCCCTGGACTGGGTAGGCAATTAGTGGACTTCCCCATGACAGGGAACACCTGTGACACCAGTCAGCTGCGTGGACGGCGGCCCCAAACCTCCCCCACAAAGTCAGCCGTGTTCCGGAATTCTGAGAGTGGGGAGGTTCCGTCTTCTGTCTGCAGGAACCGGGAACTCCTAGGAGCATTTCGCGTGTCTTCCCGAGTGTCTCCCATTGCGGGCTGCCGGGGAAAGGCGGGGGTTGTGCTGGGAATGCAGGTAGAATCCAGTGCCTCCCCCTGGACAGGGTAGGCAATTAGCGGACTTCCCCATGCCAGGGAACACCTGTGACAGCAGTCAGCTGCGTGGACGGCGGCCCAAAACCTCCCCCACAAAGTCAGCCTTGTTCCGGAATTCTGAGAGTGGGGAGGTTCCGTCTTTTGTCTGCAGCACCCGAGATCTCCTAGGAGCATTTCACGTGTCTTCCCCGAGTGTATGCATGTTCGGGCTGCCGGGGAAAGGCGGGGTTTGGCCTGGAAATGCAGGTAGCATGTAGTGCCTCACAATGGAAAGGGTAGGCAATTAGCGGATTTCCCCATGCCAGGGAACACCTTTGACACCATTTAGCTGATTGGAGGGCGGCCCCAAACCTTCCCCACACAGTCAGCCGTGTTCCGGAATTGGGAGTGTGGGGAGGTTCCGTCTTCTGTCTGCAGCACCCGGGATCTCCTAGGAGCACTTCGCGTGTATTCCCCTACTGTCTGCATGTGCGGGCTGTCGGGGAAAGGCGGGGTTTGGGCTGGAAATGCAGGTAGAATCTAGTGCCTCCCCCTTGACTTGGTAGGTAATTAGAGGAGTTCCCCCTGCCAGGGAATAATTTTGACACCACTCAGCTACGTGGAATGCGGCCCCTAACCTCCCCCACACAGTCAGCCGTGTTCCGGAATTCTGAGAGTGGGGAGGTTCCGTTTTCTGTCTGCAGCACCCGGGATCTCCTAGGAGACATTCGCGTGTCTTCCCCGAGTGTCTAACTCTGCGGGCTGCCGGGGAAAGTCGGGGGTTGGGCTGGAAATGCAGGTAGTATCTAGTACCTCCCCCTGGACTTGAGAGGTAATTAGCGGACTTCCCCCTGCCAGGGAACACCTGTGACACCAGTCAGCTGCGTGGACGGCGGCCCCAAACCTCCCCCACACAGTCAGCCGTGTTCCGGAATTCTGAGAGTGGGGAGGTTCCGTCTTCTGTCTGCAGCACCCGGGATCTCCTAGGAGCCCTTCGCGTGTATTCCCCGAGTGTCTGCCTGTGCGGGCTGACGGGGAAAGGCGGGGGTTGGGCTGGAAATGCAGGTAGTATCTAGTGCCTCCCCCTGGACTTGGAAGGTAATTTGCCGACTTCCCCCTGCCAGGGAACACCTGTGACACCAGTCATCTGCGTGGACGGCAGCACCAAACTTCCCCCACACAGTCAGCCATGTTCCGGAATTCTGAGAGTGGGGATGTTCCGTCTTCTGTCTGCAGCACCCGGGATCACCTAGGAGCCCTTCGCGTGTCTTCCCCGAGTGTCTGCATGTGCGGGCGGCCGGGGAAAGGCGGGGGTTGGGCTATAAATTCAGGTCGCATTTAGTGCCTCCCTCTGGACTTGGGAGGTAATTAGCGGACTTCCCCATGCCAGGGAACACCTTTGACACCACTCACCTGCGTGGAGGGCGGCCCCAAACCTCCCAAACACAGTAAGCCGTGTTCCGAAATTGTGAGTGTGGGGAGGTTCCGTTTTCTGTCTGCAGCACCGTGGATCTCCTAGGAGCCCTTCGAGTGTCTTCCCCGAGTGTCTCCCATTGCGGGCTGCCGGGGAAAGCGGGGGTTGGGCTGGAAATGCAAGTAGCATCTAGTGCCTCCCCCTGGACAGGGTAGGCAATTAGCGGACTTCCCCGTGCCAGGGAACACCTTTGACACCACTTAGCTGCGTGGTTGGCGGCCCCGAACCTCCCCCACACAGTCAGCCGTGTTCCGGAATTCTGAGAGTGGGGAGGTTCCGTCTTCTGTCTGCAGCACCCGAGATCTCCTAGGAGCATTTCGCCTGTTTTCCCCGAGTGTATGCATGTGCGGGTTGCCGGGGAAAGGCGGGGTTTGGCCTGGAAATGCAGGTAGCATGTAGTGCCTCCCCCTGGAAAGGGTAGGGAATTAGCGGATTTCCCCATGCCAGGGAACACCTTTGACACCACTTAACTGCGTGGTGGGCAGCCCCGAACCTCCCCCACACAGTCAGCCGTGTTCCGGTATTGTGAGTGTGGGGAAGTTCCGTCATCTGTCTGCAGCACACGGGATCGCCTAGGAGCCCTTCGCGTGTCTTGCCCGAGTGTCTCCATGTGCGGGCTGCCGGGGAAAGGCGGGGTTTGGGCTGGAAATGCAGGTAGTATCTAGTGCCTCCCCCTTGACTTGGTAGGTAATTAGCGTACTTCCCCCTGCCAGGGAATAATTTTGACACCACTAAGCTACGTGGAGGGCGGCCCCTAACCTCCCCCACACAGTCAGCCATGTTCCGGAATTGTGATTGTGGGGAGGTTCCGTCTTCTGTCTGCAGCACCCAGGATCTCCTAGGAGCCCTTCGCGTGTCTTCCCCGAGTGTCTGCATGTGCGGGCGGCCGGGGAAAGGCGGGGGTTGGGCTATAAATGCAGGTCGCATTTAGTGCCTCCCCCTGAACTTGGGAGGTAATTAGCTGACTTCCCCATGCCAGGGAACACCTGTGACACCAGTCAGCTGCGTGGACGGCGGCCCCAAACCTCCCCCACAAAGTCAGCCGTGTTCCGGAATTCTGAGAGTGGGGAGGTTCCGTCTTCTGTCTGCAGGAACCGGGAACTCCTAGGAGCATTTCCCGTGTCTTCCCCGAGTGTCTCCCATTGCGGGCTGCCGGGGAAAGGCGGGGGTTGTGCTGGGAATGCAGGTATAATCTAGTGCCTCCCCCTGGAAAGGGTAGGCAATTAGCGGACTTCCCCATGCCAGGGAACACCTGTGACAGCAGTCAGCTGCGTGGACGGCGGCCCAAAACCTCCCCCAAAAAGTCAGCCTTGTTCCGGTATTCTGAGAGTGGGGAGGTTCTGTCTTTTGTCTGCAGCACCCGAGATCTCCTAGGAGCATTTCACGTGTCTTCCCCGAGTGTATGCATGTTCGGGCTGCCGGGGAAACGCGGGGTTTGGCCTGGAAATGCAGGTAGCATGTAGTGCCTCACAATGGAAAGGGTAGGCAATTAGCGGATTTCCCCAAGCCAGGGAACACCTTTGACACCATTTAGCTGATTGGAGGGCGGCCCCAAACCTTCCCCACACAGTCAGCCGTGTTCCGGAATTGGGAGTGTGGGGAGGTTCCGTCTTCTGTCTGCAGCACCCGGGATCTCCTAGGAGCACTTCGCGTGTATTCCCCTACTGTCTGCATGTGCGGGCTGTCGGGGAAAGGCGGGGTTTGGGCTGGAAATGCAGGTAGAATCTAGTGCCTCCCCCTTGACTTGGTAGGTAATTAGAGGAGTTCCCCCTGCCAGGGAATAATTTTGACACCACTCAGCTACGTGGAAGGCGGCCCCTAAACTCCCCCACACAGTCAGCCGTGTTCCGGAATTCTGAGAGTGGGGAGGTTCCGTTTTCTGTCTGCAGCACCCGGGATCTCCTAGGAGACCTTCGCGTGTCTTCCCCGAGTGTCTAACTCTGCGGGCTGCCGGGGAAAGTCGGGGGTTGGGCTGGAAATGCAGGTAGTATCTAGTACCTCCCCCTGGACTTGAGAGGTAATTAGCGGACTTCCCCCTGCCAGGGAACACCTGTGACACCAGTCAGCTGCGTGGACGCCGGCCCCAAACCTCCCCCACACAGTCAGCCGTGTTCCGGAATTCTGAGAGTGGGGAGGTTCCGTCTTCTGTCTGCAGCACCCGGGATCTCCTAGGAGCCCTTCGCGTGTATTCCCCGAGTGTCTGCCTGTGCGGGCTGACGGGGAAAGGCGGGGGTTGGGCTGGAAATGCAGGTAGTATCTAGTGCCTCCCCCTGGACTTGGAAGGTAATTTGCCGACTTCCCCCTGCCAGGGAACACCTGTGACACCAGTCATCTGCGTGGATGGCAGCACCAAACTTCCCCCAAACAGTCAGCCATGTTCCGGAATTCTGAGAGTGGGGATGTTCCGTCTTCTGTCTGCAGCACCCGGGATCACCTAGGAGCCCTTCGCGTGTCTTCCCCGAGTGTCTGTATGTGCGGGCGGCCGGGGAAAGGCGGGGGTTGGGCTATAAATGCACATCGCATTTAGTGCCTCCCCCTGGACTTGGGAGGTAATTAGCGGACTTCCCCATGCCAGGGAACACCTTTGACACCACTCACCTGCGTGTAGGGCGGCCCCAAACCTCCCACACACAGTCAGCCGTGTTCCGAAATTGTGAGTGTGGGGAGGTTCCGTTTTCTGTCTGCAGCACCCGGGATCTCCTAGGAGACCTTCGAGTGTCTTCCCGGAGTGTCTCCCATTGCGGGCTGCCGGGGAAAGCGGGGGTTGGGCTGGAAATGCAAGTAGCATCTAGTGCCTCCCCCTGGACAGGGTAGGCAATTAGCGGACTTCCCCGTGCCAGGGAACACCTTTGACACCACTTAGCTGCGTGGTTGGCGGCCCCGAACTTCCCCCACCCAGTCAGCCGTGTTCCGGAATTCTGAGAGTGGGGAGGATCCGTCTTCTGTCTGCAGCACCCGAGATCTCCTAGGAGCATTTCGCCTGTCTTCCCCGAGTGTATGCATGTGCGGGCTGCCGGGGAAAGGCGGGGTTTGGCCTGGAAATGCAGGTAGCATGTAGTGCCTCCCCCTGGAATGGGTAGGCAATTAACGGATTTCCCCATGCCAGGGAACACTTTGACACCACTTAACTGCGTGGGGGGCAGCCCCGAACCTCCCCCACACAGTCAGGCGTGTTCCGGAATTGTGAGTGTGGGGAGGTTCCGTCTTCTTTCTGCAGCACCCGGGATCTCCTAGGAGCACTTCGCGTGTCTTCCCCGAGTGTCTGCATGTGCGGGCTGCCGGGGAAAGTCGGGGTTTATGCTGGAAATGCAGGTAGTATCTCGTGCCTCCCCCTTGACTTGGTAGGTAATTAGCGGACTTCCCCCTGCCAGGGAACACCTTTGACACCACTTAGCTGCGTGGATGACGGCCCCGAACCTCCCCCACACAGTCAGCCATGTTCTGGAATTGTGAGTGTGGGGAGGTTCCGTCTTCTGTCTGCAGCACCCGGGATCTCCTAGGAGACATTCGCGTGTCTTCCCCGAGTGTCTGCCTGTGCGGGCTGACGGGGAAAGGCGGGGGTTGGGCTGGAAATGCAGGTAGTATCTAGTGCCTCCCCCTGGACTTGGAAGGTAACTTGCCGACTTCCCCCTGCCAGGGAACACCTGTGACACCAGTCATCTGCGTGGACGGCAGCACCAAACTTCCCCCACACAGTCAGCCATGTTCCGGAATTCTGAGAGTGGGGATGTTCCGTCTTCTGTCTGCAGCACCCGGGATCACCTAGGAGCCCTTCGCGTGTCTTCCCCGATTGTATGCATGTGCGGGTTGCCGGGGAAAGGCGGGGTTTGGCCTGGAAATGCAGGTAGCATGTAGTGCCTCCCCCTGGAAAGGGTAGGGAATTAGCGGATTTCCCCATGCCAGGGAACACCTTTGACACCACTTAACTGCGTGGTGGGCAGCCCCGAACCTCCCCCACACAGTCAGCCGTGTTCCGGTATTGTGAGTGTGGGGAAGTTCCGTCATCTGTCTGCAGCACACGGGATCGCCTAGGAGCCCTTCGCGTGTCTTGCCCGAGTGTCTCCATGTGCGGGCTGCCGGGGAAAGGCGGGGTTTGGGCTGGAAATGCAGGTAGTATCTAGTGCCTCCCCCTTGACTTGGTAGGTAATTAGCGTACTTCCCCCTGCCAGGGAATAATTTTGACACCACTAAGCTACGTGGAGGGCGGCCCCTAACCTCCCCCACACAGTCAGCCATGTTCCGGAATTGTGATTGTGGGGAGGTTCCGTCTTCTGTCTGCAGCACCCAGGATCTCCTAGGAGCCCTTCGCGTGTCTTCCCCGATTGTCTCCCATTGCGGGCTGCCGGGGAAAGGCGGGGGTTGTGCTGGGAATGCAGGTAGCATCTAGTGCCTCCCCCTGGACTGGGTAGGCAATTAGTGGACTTCCCCATGACAGGGAACACCTGTGACACCAGTCAGCTGCGTGGACGGCGGCCCCAAACCTCCCCCACAAAGTCAGCCGTGTTCCGGAATTCTGAGAGTGGGGAGGTTCCGTCTTCTGTCTGCAGGAACCGGGAACTCCTAGGAGCATTTCACGTGTCTTCCCCGAGTGTCTCACATTGCGAGCTGCCGGGGAAAGGCGGGGGTTGTGCTGGGAATGCAGGTAGAATCTAGTGCCTCCCCCTGGACAGGGTAGGCAATTAGCGGACTTCCCCATGCCAGGGAACACCTGTGACAGCAGTCAGCTGCGTGGACGGCGGCCCAAAACCTCCCCCACAAAGTCAGCCTTGTTCCGGAATTCTGAGAGTGGGGAGGTTCCGTCTTTTGTCTGCAGCACCCGAGATCTCCTAGGAGCATTTCACGTGTCTTCCCCGAGTGTATGCATGTTCGGGCTGCCGGGGAAAGGCGGGGTTTGGCCTGGAAATGCAGGTAGCATGTAGTGCCTCACAATGGAAAGGGTAGGCAATTAGCGGATTTCCCCATGCCAGGGAACACCTTTGACACCATTTAGCTGATTGGAGGGCGGCCCCAAACCTTCCCCACACAGTCAGCCGTGTTCCGGAATTGGGAGTGTGGGGAGGTTCCGTCTTCTGTCTGCAGCACCCGGGATCTCCTAGGAGCACTTCGCGTGTATTCCCCTACTGTCTGCATGTGCGGGCTGTCGGGGAAAGGCGGGGTTTGGGCTGGAAATGCAGGTAGAATCTAGTGCCTCCCCCTTGACTTGGTAGGTAATTAGAGGAGTTCCCCCTGCCAGGGAATAATTTTGACACCACTCAGCTACGTGGAAGGCGGCCCCTAACCTCCCCCACACAGTCAGCCGTGTTCCGGAATTCTGAGAGTGGGGAGGTTCCGTTTTCTGTCTGCAGCACACGGGATCTCCTAGGAGACCTTCGCGTGTCTTCCCCGAGTGTCTAACTCTGCGGGCTGCCGGGGAAAGTCGGGGGTTGGGCTGGAAATGCAGGTAGTATCTAGTACCTCCCCCTGGACTTGAGAGGTAATTAGCGGACTTCCCCCTGCCAGGGAACACCTGTGACACCAGTCAGCTGCGTGGACGGCGGCCCCAAACCTCCCCCACACAGTCAGCCGTGTTCCGGAATTCTGAGAGTGGGGAGGTTCCGTCTTCTGTCTGCAGCACCCGGGATCTCCTAGGAGCCCTTCGCGTGTATTCCCCAAGTGTCTGCCTGTGCGGGCTGACGGGGAAAGGCGGGGGTTGGGCTGGAAATGCAGGTAGTATCTAGTGCCTCCCCCTGGACTTGGAAGGTAATTTGCCGACTTCCCCCTGCCAGGGAACACCTGTGACACCAGTCATCTGCGTGGACGGCAGCACCAAACTTCCCCCACACAGTCAGCCATGTTCCGGAATTCTGAGAGTGGGGATGTTCCGTCTTCTGTCTGCAGCACCCGGTATCACCTAGGAGCCCTTCGCGTGTCTTCTCCGAGTGTCTGCATGTGCGGGCGGCCGGGGAAAGGCGGGGGTTGGGCTATAAATGCAGGTCGCATTTCGTGCCTCCCCCTGGACTTGGGATGTAATTAGCGGACTTCCCCATGCCAGGGAACACCTTTGACACCACTCACCTGCGTAGAGGGCGGCCCCAAACCTCCCACACACAGTCAGCCGTGTTCCGAAATTGTGAGTGTGGGGAGGTTCTGTTTTCTGTCTGCAGCACCCGGGATCTCCTAGGAGCCCTTCGAGTGTCTTCCCGGAGTGTCTCCCATTGCGGGCTGCCGGGGAAACAGGGGTTGGGCTGGAAATGCAAGTAGCATCTAGTGCCTCCCCCTGGACAGGGTAGGCAATTAGCGGACTTCCCCGTGCCAGGGAACACCTTTGACACCACTTAGCTGCGTGGTTGGCGGCCCCGAAACTCCCCCACCCAGTCAGCCGTGTACCGGAATTCTGAGAGTGGGGAGGATCCGTCTTCTGTCTGCAGCACCCGAGATCTCCTAGGAGCATTTCGCCTGTCTTCCCCGAGTGTATGCATGTGCGGGCTGCCGGGGAAAGGCGGGGTTTGGCCTGGAAATGCAGGTAGCATGTAGTGCCTCCCCCTGGAATGGGTAGGCAATTAACGGATTTCCCCATGCCAGGGAACACCTTTGACACCACTTAACTGCGTGGGGGGCAGCCCCGAACCTCCCCCACACAGTCAGCCGTGTTCCGGAATTGTGAGTGTGGGGAGGTTCCGTCTTCTTTCTGCAGCACCCGGGATCTCCTAGGAGCACTTCGCGTGTCTTCCCCGAGTGTCTGCATGTGCGGGCTGCCGGGGAAAGGCGGGGTTTGGGCTGGAAATGCAGGTAGTATCTCGTGCCTCCCCCTTGACTTGGTAGGTAATTAGCGGACTTCCCCCTGCCAGGGAACACCTTTGACACCACTTAGCTGCGTGGTTGACGGCCCCGAATCTCCCCCACACAGTCAGCCGTGTTCCGGAATTCTGAGAGTGGGGAGGTTCCGTCTTCTGTCTGCAGCACCCGGGATCTCCTAGGAGCACTTCGCGTGTCTTCACCGAGTGTCTATCTGTGCGGGCTTCCGGGGAAAGGCGGGGTTTGGGCTGGAAATGCAGGTAGCATGTAGTGCCTCCCCCTGGAAAGGGTAGGCAATTAGCGGATTTCCCCATGCCAGGGAACACGTTTGACACCACTTAGCTGCGTGGAGGGCGGCCCCGAACCTCCCCCACACAGTCAGCCATGTTCCACAATTCTGAGAGTGGGGATGTTCCGTCTTCTGTCTACAGCACCCGGGATCACCTAGGAGCCCTTCGCGTGTCTTCCCCGAGTGTCTGCATGTGCGGGCTGCCGGGGAAAGCCGGGGGTTGGGCTGGAAACGCAGGTCGCATTTAGTGCCACCCCCTGGACTTGGGAGGTAATTAGCGGACTTCCCCATGCCAGGGAACAACTTTGACACCACTTAGCTGCGTGGATGGCGGCCCCGAACCTCCCCCACACAGTCAGCCGTGTTCCGGAATTGTGAGAGTGGGGAGGTTCCGTCTTCTGTCTGCAGCACCCGGGATTTCCTAGGAGCACTTCGCATGTCTTCCCCGAGTGTCTGCATGTGCGGGCTTCCGGGGAAAGGCGGGGTTTGGGCTGGAAATGCAGGTAGCATGTAGTGCCTCCCCCTGGAAAGGGTAGGCAATTAGCGGATTTCCCCATGCCAGGGAACACGTTTGACACCACTTAGCTGCGTGGAAGGCGGACCCGAACCTTCCCCACACAGTCAGCCGTGTTCCGGAATTGTGAGTGTGGGGAGGTTCCGTCTTCTGTCTGCAGGACCCGGGATCTACTAGGAGCACATCGCGTGTCTTCCCCGAGTGTCTGCATGTGAGGGCTGCCGGGGAAAGGAGGGGTTTGGGCTGGAAATGCAGGTAGTATCTACTGCCTCCCCCTTGACTTGGTAGGTAATTAGCGGACTTCCCCCTGCCAGGGAATCATTTTGACACCAATCATCTACGTGGAGGGCGGCCCCTAACCTCCACCAAACAGTCAGCCGTGTTCCGAAATTGTGATTGTGGGGAGGTTCCGTCTTCTGTCTGCAGCACCCGGGATCTCCTAGGAGCATTTTGCGTGTCTTCCCCGAGTGTATGCATGTGCGGGCTACCGGGGAAAGGCGGGGTTTGGGCTGGAAATGCAGGTAGCATGTAGTGCCTCCCCCTTGAATGGGTAGGCAATTAGCGGATTTCCCCATGCCAGGGAACACGTTTGACACCACTTAGCTGCGTGGAAGGCGGCCCCGAACCTTCCCCACACAGTCAGCCGTGTTCCGGAATTGTGAGTGTGGGGAGGTTCCGTCTTCTGTCTGCAGCACCCGGGATCTCCGAGGAGCACTTCGCATGTCTTCCCCGAGTGTCTGCATGTGCGGGCTTCCGGGGAATGGCGGGGTTTCGGCTGGAAATGCAGGTAGCATGTAGTGCCTCCCCCTGGAAAGGGTAGGCAATTAGCGGATTTCCCCATGCCAGGGAACACGTTTGACACCACTTAGCTGCGTGGAAGGCGGCCCCGAACCTTCCCCACACAGTCAGCCGTGTTCCGGAATTGTGAGTGTGGGGAGGTTCCGTCTTCTGTCTGCAGCACCCGGGATCTCCTAGGAGCACTTCGCATGTCTTCCCCGAGTGTCTGCATGTGCGGGCTTACGGGGAAAGGCGGGGTTTGGGCTGGAAATGCAGGTAGCATGTAGTGCCTCCTCCTGGAAAGGGAAGGCAATTAGCGGATTTCCCCATGCCAGGGAACACGTTTGACACCACTAAGCTGCGTGGACGGCGGCCCCGAACTTCACCCACACAGTCAGCCGTGTTCCGGAATTGTGAGTGTGGGGAGGTTCCGTCTTCTGTCTGCAGCACCCGGGATCTCCTAGGAGCACTTCGCGTGTCTTCACCGAGTGTCTATCTGTGCGGGCTTCCGGGGAAAGGCGGGGTTTGGGCTGGAAATGCAGGTAGCATGTAGTGCCTCCCCCTGGAAAGGGTAGGCAATTAGCGGATTTCCCCATGCCAGGGAACACGTTTGACACCACTTAGCTGCGTGGAGGGCGGCCACGAACCTCCCCCACACAGTCAGCCATGTTCCACAATTCTGAGAGTCGGGATGTTCCGTCTTCTGTCTACAGCACCCGGGATCACCTAGGAGCCCTTCGCGTGTCTTCCCCGAGTGTCTGCATGTGCGGGCTGCCGGGGAAAGCCGGGGGTTGGGCTGGAAACGCAGGTCGCATTTAGTGCCACCCCCTGGACTTGGGAGGTAATTAGCGGACTTCCCCATGCCAGGGAACAACTTTGACACCACTTAGCTGCGTGGATGGCGGCCCCGAACCTCCCCCACACAGTCAGCCGTGTTCCGGAATTGTGAGAGTGGGGAGGTTCCGTCTTCTGTCTGCAGCACCCGGGATTTCCTAGGAGCACTTCGCATGTCTTCCCCGAGTGTCTGCATGTGCGGGCTTCCGGGGAAAGGCGGGGTTTGGGCTGGAAATGCAGGTAGCATGTAGTGCCTCCCCCTGGAAAGGGTAGGCAATTAGCGGATTTCCCCATGCCAGGGAACACGTTTGACACACTTAGCTGCGTGGAAGGCGGACCCGAACATTCCCCACACAGTCAGCCGTGTTCCGGAATTGTGAGTGTGGGGAGGTTCCGTCTTCTGTCTGCAGGACCCGGGATCTACTAGGAGCACATCGCGTGTCTTCCCCGAGTGTCTGCATGTGAGGGCTGCCGGGGAAAGGAGGGGTTTGGGCTGGAAATGCAGGTAGTATCTACTGCCTCCCCCTTGACTTGGTAGGTAATTAGCGGACTTCCCCCTGCCAGGGAATCATTTTGACACCAATCATCTACGTGGAGGGTGGCCCCTAACCTCCACCAAACAGTCAGCCGTGTTCCGAAATTGTGATTGTGGGGAGGTTCCGTCTTCTGTCTGCAGCACCCGGGATCTCCTAGGAGCATTTTGCGTGTCTTCCCCGAGTGTATGCATGTGCGGGCTACCGGGGAAAGGCGGGGTTTGGGCTGGAAATGCAGGTAGCATGTAGTGCCTCCCCCTTGAATGGGTAGGCAATTAGCGGATTTCCCCATGCCAGGGAACACGTTTGACACCACTTAGCTGCGTGGAAGGCGGCCCCGAACCTTCCCCACACAGTCAGCCGTGTTCCGGAATTGTGAGTGTGGGGAGGTTCCGTCTTCTGTCTGCAGCACCCGGGATCTCCTAGGAGCACTTCGCATGTCTTCCCCGAGTGTCTGCATGTGCGGGCTTCCGGGGAATGGCGGGGTTTGGGCTGGAAATGCAGGTAGCATGTAGTGCCTCCCCCTGGAAAGGGTAGGCAATTAGCGGATTTCCCCATGCCAGGGAACACGTTTGACACCACTTAGCTGCGTGGAAGGCGGCCCCGAACCTTCCCCACACAGTCAGCCGTGTTCCGGAATTGTGAGTGTGGGGAGGTTCCGTCTTCTGTCTGCAGCACCCGGGATCTCCTAGGAGCACTTCGCATGTCTTCCCCGAGTGTCTGCATGTGCGGGCTTCCGGGGAAAGGCGGGGTTTGGGCTGGAAATGCAGGTAGCATGTAGTGCCTCCTCCTGGAAAGGGAAGGCAATTAGCGGATTTCCCCATGCCAGGGAACACGTTTGACACCACTAAGCTGCGTGGACGGCGGCCCCGAACTTCACCCACACAGTCAGCCGTGTTCCGGAATTGTGAGTGTGGGGAGGTTCCGTCTTCTGTCTGCAGCACCCGGGATCTCCTAGGAGCACTTCGCATGTCTTCCCCGAGTGTCTGCATGTGCGGGCTTCCGGGGAAAGGCGGGTTTGGGCTGGAAATGCAGGTAGCATGTAGTGCCTCCTCCTGGAAAGGGAAGGCAATTAGCGGATTTCCCCATGCCAGGGAACACGTTTGACACCACTAAGCTGCGTGGACGGCGGCCCCGAACTTCACCCACACAGTCAGCCGTGTTCCGGAATTGTGAGTGTGGGGAGGTTCCGTCTTCTGTCTGCAGGACCCGGGATCTACTAGGAGCACATCGCGTGTCTTCCCCGAGTGTCTGCATGTGAGGGCTGCCGGGGAAAGGAGGGGTTTGGGCTGGAAATGCAGGTAGTATCTACTGCCTCCCCCTTGACTTGGTAGGTAATTAGCGGACTTCCCCCTGCCAGGGAATAATTTTGACACCACTCAGCTACGTGGAGGTCGGCCCGTAACCTCCACCAAACAGTCAGCCGTGTTCCGAAATTGTGATTGTGGGGAGGTTCCGTCTTCTGTCTGCAGCACCCGGGATCTCCTAGGAGCATTTTGCGTGTCTTCCCCGAGTGTATGCATGTGCGGTCTACCGGGGAAAGGCGGGGTTTGGGCTGGAAATGCAGGTAGCATGTAGTGCCTCCCCCTGGAATGGGTAGGCAATTAGCGTATTTCTCCATGCCAGGGAACACGTTTGACACCACTTTGCTGCGTGGAAGGCGGCCCCGAACCTTCCCCACACAGTCAGCCGTGTTCCGGAATTGTGAGTGTGGGGAGGTTCCGTCTTCTGTCTGCAGCACCCGGGATCTCCTAGGAGCACTTCGCATGTCTTCCCCGAGTGTCTGCATGTGCGGGCTTCCGGGGAATGGCGGGGTTTGGGCTGGAAATGCAGGTAGCATGTAGTGCCTCCCCCTGGAAAGGGTAGGCAATTAGCGGATTTCCCCATGCCAGGGAACACGTTTGACACCACTTAGCTGCGTGGAAGGCGGCCCCGAACCTTCCCCACACAGTCAGACGTGTTCCGGAATTGTGAGTGTGGGGAGGTTCCGTCTTCTGTCTGCAGCACCCGGGATCTCCTAGGAGCCCTTCGCGTGTCTTCCCCGAGTGTCTCCCATTGCGGGCTGCCGGGGAAAGCGCGGGTTGTGCTGGGAATGCAGGTAGCATGTAGTGCCACCCCCTGGACAGGGTAGGAAATTAGCGGACTTCCCCATGCCAGGGAACACCTGTGACAACAGTCAGCTGCGTGGACGGCGGCCCCGAACTTCACCCACACAGTCAGCCGTGTTCCGGAATTGTGAGTGTGGGGAGGTTCCGTCTTCTGTCTGCAGCACCCGAGATCTCCTAGGAGCATTTTGCGTGTCTTCCCCGAGTGTATGCATGTGCGGGCTACCGGGGAAAGGCGGGGTTTGGGCTGGAAATGCAGGTAGCATGTAGTGCCTCCCCTTGGAAAGTGTAGGCAATTAGCGGATTTCCCCATGCCAGGGAACACGTTTGACACCACTTAGCTGCGTGGAAGGCGGCCCCGAACCTTACCCACACAGTCAGCCGTATTCCGGAATTGTGAGTATGGGGAGGATTCGTCTTCTGTCTGCAGCACCCGGGATCTCCTAGGAGCACATCGCATGTCTTCCCCGAGTGTCTGCATGTGCGGGCTTCCGGGGAAAGGCGGGGTTTGGGCTGGAAATGCAGGTAGCATCTAGTGACACCCCCTGTACAGGGTAGGCAATTAGCGGATTTCCCCATGCCAGGGAAAACGTTTGACACCACTTAGATGCGTGGAAGGCGGCCCCGAACCTTCCCCACACAGTCAGCCGTGTTCCGGAATTGTGAGTGTGGGGAGGTTCCGTCTTCTGTCTGCAGCACCCGGGATCCCCTAGGAGCCCTTCGCGTGTCTTCCCCGAGTGTCTCCCATTGCGGGCTGCCGGGAAAAGGCGCGGGTTGTGCTGGGAATGCAGGTAGCAAGTAGTGCCACCCCCTGGAAAGGGTAGGCAATTAGCGGATTTCCCCATGCCAGGGAAAACCTTTGACACCACTTAACTGCGTGGAGGGCGGCCCCGTACCTCCCCCACAGAGTCAGCCGTGTTCCGGTATTGTGAGTGTGGGGAAGTTCCGTCTTCTGTCTGCAGCACCCGGGATCTCCTAGGAGCCCTTCGCGTGTCTTGCCCGAGTGTCTATCTGTGCGGACTGCCGGGGAAAGGCGGGGTTTGTGCTGGAAATGCAGGTAGTATCTAGTGCCTCCACCTGGACATGGGACGAAATTAGCGGACTTCCCGTGCCAGGGAATACCTTTGACAACACTCAGCTGCGTGGATGGCGGCCCCTAACTTCCCCCACACAGTCAGCCGTGTTCCGGAATTGTGAGTATGGGGAGGATTCGTCTTCTGTCTGCAGCACCCGGGATCTCCTAGGAGCCCTTCGCGTGTCTTCCCCGAGTGTCTGCATGTTAGGGCTGCCGGGGAAAGGCGGGGTTTGTGCTGGAAATGCAGGTAGCATCTAGTGCCTCTCCCTGGACAGGGTAGGCAATTAGCGGATTTACCCATGCCAGGGAACACCTTTGAAAACACTTAGCGGCGTGGAGGGCGGCCCCAAACCACCCCCACACAGTTAGCCGTGTTCCGGTATTGTGAGTGTGGGGAGGTTCCGTCTACTGTCTGCAGCACCCGGGATCTCCTAGGAGCCCTTCGCGTGTCTTCCCCGAGTGTCTGCCTGTGCGGGCTGCCGGGGAAAGGCGGGGGTTGGGCTGGAAATGCAGGTAGCATCTAGGGCCTCCCCCTGGACTTGGGAGGTAATTAGCGGACTTCCCCCTGCCAGGGAACTCTTGTGACACCAGTCAGCTGCGTGGACGGCGACCCCAAACCTCCCACACACAGTCAGACGTGTTCCGGAATTCTGAGTGTGGGGAGGTTCCGTCTTCTGTCTGCTGGACCCGAGATCTCCTAGGAGCATTTCGCGTGTCTTCCCCGAGTGTATGCATGTGCGGGCTACCGGGGAAAGTCGGGGTTTGGGCTGGAAATGCAGATAGCATGTAGTGCCTCCCCCTGGAAAGGGTAGGCAATTAGCGGAATTCCCCATGCCAGGGAACACCTTTGACACCACTTACTGCGTGGAAGGCGGCCCCGAACCTCCCCCACACAGTCAGCCGTGTTCCGGTATTGTGAGTGTGGGGAAGTTTCGTCTTCTGTCTGCAGCACCCGGGATCTCCTAGGAGCCCTTCGCGTGTCTTGCCCGAGTGTCTACCTGTGCGGACTGCCGGGGAAAGGCGGGGTTTGGTCTGGAAATGCAGGTAGTATCTAGTGCCTCTACCTGGACATGGGACGAAATTAGCGGACTTCCCCGTGCCAGGGAATACCTTTGATAACACACAGCTGCGTGGAGGGCGGCCCCTAACTTCCCCCACACAGTCAGCCGTGTTCCGGAATTGTGAGTATGGGGAGGATTCGTCTTCTGTCTGCAGCACCCGGGATCTCCTAGAAGCCCTTCGCGTGTCTTCCCCGAGTGTCTGCATGTTAGGGCTGCCGGGGAAAGGCGGGGTTTGGGCTGGAAATGCAGGTAGCATCTAGTGCCTCCCCCTGGACAGGGTAGGCAATTAGCGGATTTCCCCATGCCAGGGAACACCTTTGACACCACTTAACTGCGTGGAGGGCGGCCCCGTACCTCCCCCACACAGTCAGCCGTGTTCCGGTATTGTGAGTGTGGGGAAGTTCCGTCTTCTGTCTGCAGCACCCGGGATCTCCTAGGAGCCCTTCGCGTGTCTTGCCCGAGTGTCTACCTGTGCGGACTGCCGGGGAAAGGCGGGGTTTGGTCTGGAAATGCAGGTAGTATCTAGTGCCTCCACCTGGACATGGGACGAAATTAGCGGACTTCCCCGTGCCAGGGAATACCTTTGACAACACTCAGCTGCGTGGAGGGCGGCTCCTAACTTCCCCCACACAGTCAGCCGTGTTCCGGAATTGTGAGTATGGGGAGGATTCGTCTTCTGTCTGCAGCACCCAGGATCTCCTAGAAGCCCTTCGCGTGTCTTCCCCGAGTGTCTGCATGTTAGGGCTGCCGGGGAAAGGCGGGGTTTGGGCTGGAAATGCAGGTAGCATCTAGTGCCTCCCCCTGGACAGGGTAGGTAATTAGCGGATTTACCCATGCCAGGGAACACCTTTGACAACACTTAGCGGTGTGGAGGCGGCCCCAAATCACCCCCACACAGTTAGCCATGTTCCGGTATTGTGAGTGTGGGGAGGTTCCGTCTACTGTCTGCAGCACCCGGGATCTCCTAGGAGCCCTTCGCATGTCTTCCCCGAGTGTCTGCCTGTGCGGGCTGCCGGGGAAATGCGGTGGTTGGGCTGGAAATGCAGGTAGCATCTAGGGCCTCCCCCTGGACTTGGGAGGTAATTAGCGGACTTCCACCTGCCAGGGAACTCTTGTGACACCAGTCAGCTGAGTGGACGGCGACCCCAAACCTCCCACACACAGTCAGCCGTGTTCCGGAATTCTGAGAGTGAGGAGGTTCCGTCTTCTGTCTGCAGCACCCGGGATCTCCTAGGAGCCCTTCGCGTGTCTTGCCCGAGTGTATACCTAGCGGACTGCCGCGGAAAGGCGGGGTTTGGTCTGGAAATGCAGGTAGAATCTAGTGCCTCCACCTGGACATGGGACGAAATTAGCGGACTTCCCCGTGCCAGGGAATACCTTTGACAACACTTAGCGGCGTGGAGGCGGCCCCAAACCACCCCCACACAGTTAGCCATGTTCCGGTATTGTGAGTGTGGGGAGGTTCCGTCTACTGTCTGCAGCACCCGGGATCTCCTAGGAGCCCTTCGCGTGTCTTCCCCGAGTGTCTCCCATTGCGGGCTGCCGGGGAAAGTGGGGGTTGGGCTGGAAATGCAAGTAGCATCTAGTGCCTCCCCTTGGACAGGGTAGGCAATTAGCGGAATTCCCCGTGCCAGGGAACACCTTTGACACCACTTAGATGCGTGGAGGGCGGCCCCGAAAATCCCCCACACAGTCAGCCGTGTTCCGGAATTCTGAGAGTGGGGAGGTTCCGTCTTCTGTCTGCAGCACCCGGGATCTCCTAGGAGCCCTTCGCGTTTCTTGCCTGAGTGTCTACCTGTGCGGGCTGCGGGGAAAGGCGGGGTTTGGGCTGGAAAATCAGGTAGTATCTAGTGCCTCCACCTGGACATGGGACTAAATTAGCGGAATTCCCCCTGCAAGGGAATACCTTTGATACCACTCAGCTGCGTGGAGGGCGGCCCCTAACCTCCCCCACACAGTCAGCCGTGTTCCGGAATTGTGAGTATGGGGAGGATCCGTCTTCTGTCTGCAGCACCCGGGATCACCTAGGAGCCCTTCGCGTGTCTTCCCCGAGTGTATCCCATTGCGGGCTGCCGGGGAAAGCGGGGGTTGGGCTGGAAATGCAAGTAGCATCTAGTGCCTACCCCTGGACAGGGTAGGCAATTAGCGGGCTTCCCCGTGCCAGGGAACACCTTTGACACCACTTAGCTGCGTGGAGGGCGGCCCCGAATCTCCCCCACACTGTCAGCCGTGTTCCGGAATTCTAAGAGTGGGGAGGTTCCGTCTTCTGTCTGCAGCACCCGAGATCTCCTAGGAGCATTTCGCGTGTCTTCCCCGAGTGTATGCATGTGCGGGCTACCGGGGAAAGGCGGGGTTTGGGCTGGAAATGCAGGTAGCATGTAGTGCGTCCCCCTGGAAAGGGTAGGCAATTAGCGGATTTCCACATGCCAGGGAACACCTTTGACACCACTTAACTGCGTGGATTGCGGCCCCGAACCTCCCCCTCACAGTCAGCCGTGTTCCGGTATTGTGAGTGTGGGGAAGTTCCGTCTTCTGTCTGCAGCACCCGGGATCTCCTAGGAGCACTTCGCGAGTCTTCCCCGAGTGTCTGCATATGCGGGCTGCTGGGGAAAGGCGGGGGTTGGGCTGGAAAAGCAGGTAGTATCTAGTGCCTCCCCCTGGACTTGGGAGGTAATTAGCGGACTTCCCCCTGCCAGGGAACACCTGTGACACCAGTCAGCTGCGTGGACGGCGGCCCCAAACCTCCCACACACATTCAGCCGTGTTCCGGAATTCTGAGAGTGAGGAGGTTCCGTCTTCTGTCTGCTGCACCCGAGATCTCCTAGGAGCATTTCGCGTGACTTCCCCGAGTGTATGCATGTGCGGGCTAGCGGGGAAAGGCGGGGTTTGGGCTGGAAATGCAGGTAGCATGTAGTGCCTCCCCCTGGAAAGGGTAGGCAATTAGCGGAATTCCCCATGCAAGGGAAAACCTTTGACACCACTTAACTGCGTGGAGGGCGGCCCCGAACCTCCCCCACACAGTCAGCCTTGTTCCGGTATTGTGAGTGTGGGGAAGTTCCGTCTTCGGTCTGCAGCACCCGGGATCTCCTAGGAGCCCTTCGCGAGTCTTCCCCGAGTGTCTGCATATGCGGGCTGCTGGGGAAAGGCGGGGGTTGGGCTGGAAATGCAGGTAGAATCTAGTGCCTCCCCCTGGACTTGGGAGGTAATTTGCCGACTTCCTCCTGCCAGGGAACACCTTTGACACCACTTAGCTGCGTGGAGGGCGCCCCCGAACATCTCCCACACAGTCAGCCGTGTTCCGGAATTCTGAGAGTGGGGAGGTTCCGTCTTCTGTCTGCAGCACCCGGGATCTCCTAGGAGCCCTTCGCGTGTCTTGCCTGAGTGTCTACCTGTGCGGGCTGCGGGGAAAGGCGGGGTTTGGGCTGGAAAATCAGGTAGTATCTAGTGCCTCCACCTGGACATGGGACGAAATTACCGGAATTCCCCCTGCAAGGGAATACCTTTGATAACACTCAGCTGCGTGGAGGGCGGCCCCTAACCTCCCCCACACAGTCAGCCGTGTTCCGGAATTGTGAGTATGGGGAGGATCCGTCTTCTGTCTGCAGCACCCGGGATCACCTAGGAGCCCTTCGCGTGTCTTCCCCGAGTGTATCCCATTGCGGGCTGCCGGGGAAAGCGGGGGTTGGGCTGGAAATGCAAGTAGCATCTAGTGCCTCCCCCTGGACAGGGTAGGCAATGAGCGGGCTTCCCCGTGCCAGGGAACACCTTTGACACCACTTAGCTGCGTGGAGGGCGGCCCCGAAACTCCCCCACACCGTCAGCCGTGTTCCGGAATTCTAAGAGTGGGGAGGTTCCGTCTTCTGTCTGCAGCACCCGAGATCTCCTAGGAGCATTTCGCGTGTCTTCCCCGAGTGTATGCATGTGCGGGCTACCGGGGAAAGGCGGGGTTTGGGCTGGAAATGCAGGTAGCATGTAGTGCCTCCCCCTGGAAAGGGTAGGCAATTAGCGGATTTCCCCAAGCCAGGGAACATTTTGACACCACTTAACTGCGTGGAGGGCGGCCCGAAACTCCCCCACACAGTCAGCCGTGTTCCGGTATTGTGAGTGTGGGGAAGTTCCGTCTTCGGTCTGCAGCACCCGGGATCTCCTAGGAGCCCTTCGCGAGTCTTCCCCGAGTGTCTGCATATGCGGGCTGCTGGGGAAAGGCGGGGGTTGGGCTGGAAAAGCAGGTAGTATCTAGTGCCTCCCCCTGGACTTGGGAGGTAATTAGCGGACTTCCCCCTGCCAGGGAACACCTGTGACACCAGTCAGCTGCGTGGACGGCGGCCCCAAACTTCCCACACACATTCAGCCGTGTTCCGGAATTCTGAGAGTGAGGAGGTTCCGTCTTCTGTCTGCTGCACCCGAGATCTCCTAGGAGCATTTCGCGTGTCTTCCCCGAGTGTATGCATGTGCGGGCTAGCGGGGAAAGGCGGGGTTTGGGCTGGAAATGCAGGTAGCATGTAGTGCCTCCCCCTGGAAAGGGTAGGCAATTAGCGGATTTCCCCATGCAAGGGAAAACCTTTGACAACACTTAACTGCGTGGAGGGCGGCCCCGAACCTCCCCCACACAGTCAGCCGTGTTCCGGTATTGTGAGTGTGGGGAAGTTCCGTCTTCTGTCTGCAGCACCCGGGATCTCCTAGGAGCCCTTCGCGAATCTTCCCGGAGTATCTGCCAGTGTGGGCTGACGGTGAAAGGCGGGGGTTGGGCTGGAAATGCAGGTAGAATCTAGTGCCTCCCCCTGGACTTGGGAGGTAATTTGCCGACTTCCTCCTGCCAGGGAACACCTTTGACACCACTAAGCTGCGTGGAGTGCGCCCCCGAACATCCCCCACACAGTCAGCCGTGTTCCGGAATTCTGAGAGTGGGGAGGTTCCGTCTTCTGTCTGCAGCACCCGGGATCTCCTAGGAGCCCTTCGCGTGTCTTGCCTGAGTGTCTACCTGTGCGGGCTGCGGGGAAAGGCGGGGTTTGGGCTGGAAAATCAGGTAGTATCTAGTGCCTCCACCTGGACATGGGACGAAATTAGCGGAATTCCCCCTGCAAGGGAATACCTTTGATACCACTCAGCTGCGTGGAGGGCGGCCCCTAACCTCCCCCACACAGTCAGCCGTGTTCCGGAATTGTGAGTATGGGGAGGATCCGTCTTCTGTCTGCAGCACCCGGGATCACCTAGGAGCCCTTCGCGTGTCTTCCCCGAGTGTCTGCATATGCGGGCTGCCAGGGAAAGCGGGGGTTGGGCTGGAAATGCAAGTAGCATCTAGTGCCTCCCCCTGGACCGGGTAGGCAATTAGCGGGCTTCCCCGTGCCAGGGAACACCTTTGACACCACTTAGCTGCGTGGAGGGCGGCCCCGAACCTCCCCCACACCGTCAGCCGTGTTCCGGAATTCTAAGAGTGGGGAGGTTCCGTCTTCTGTCTGCAGCACCCGAGATCTCCTAGGAGCATTTCGCGTGTCTTCCCCGAGTGTATGCATGTGCGGGCTACCGGGGAAAGGCGGGGTTTGGGCTGGAAATGCAGGTAGCATGTAGTGCGTCCCCCTGGAAAGGGTAGGCAATTAGCGGATTTCCACATGCCAGGGAACACCTTTGACACCACTTAACTGCGTGGATTGCGGCCCCGAACCTCCCCCTCACAGTCAGCCGTCTTCCGGTATTGTGAGTGTGGGGAAGTTCCGTCTTCTGTCTGCAGCACCCGGGATCTCCTAGGAGCCCTTCGCTTGTCTTGCCCGAGTGTCTACCTGTGTGGGCTGCCGGGGAAAGGCGGGGTTTGGGCTGCAAATGCAGGTAGTATCTAGTGCCTCCACCTGGACATGGGACGAAATTAGCGGACTTCCCCCTGCCAGGGAATACCTTTGACACCACTCAGCTGCGTGAAGGGCGGCCCCTAACCTCCCCCACACAGTCAGCCGTGTTCCGGAATTGTGAGTGTGGGGAGGATCCGTCTTATGTCTGCCGCCCCCGGGATCTCCTAGGAGCCCTTCGCGTGTCTTCCCCGAGTGTCTGCATATGCGGGCTGCCGGGGAAAGGCGGGGTTTGGGCTGGAAATGCAGGTAGCATGTAGTGCCTCCCCCTGGAAAGGGTAGGCAATTAGCGGATTTCCCCAAGCCAGGGAACATTTTGACACCACTTAACTGCGTGGAGGGCGGCCCGAAACTCCCCCACACAGTCAGCCGTGTTCCGGTATTGTGAGTGTGGGGAAGTTCCGTCTTCGGTCTGCAGCACCCGGGATCTCCTAGGAGCCCTTCGCGATTCTTCCCCGAGTGTCTGCATATGCGGGCTGCTGGGGAAAGGCGGGGGTTGGGCTGGAAAAGCAGGTAGTATCTAGTGCCTCCCCCTGGACTTGGGAGGTAATTAGCGGACTTCCCCCTGCCAGGGAACACCTGTGACACCAGTCAGCTGCGTGGACGGCGGCCCCAAACCTCCCACACACATTCAGCCGTGTTCCGGAATTCTGAGAGTGAGGAGGTTCCGTCTTCTATCTGCTGTACCCGAGATCTCCTAGGAGCATATCGCGTGTCTTCCCCGAGTGTATGCATGTGCGGGCTAGCGGGGAAAGGCGGGGTTTGGGCTGGAAATGCAGGTAGCATGTAGTGCCTCCCCCTGGAAAGGGTAGGCAATTAGCGGATTTCCCCATGCAAGGGAAAACCTTTGACACCACTTAACTGCGTGGAGGGCGGCCCCGAACCTCCCCCACACAGTCAGCCGTGTTCCGGTATTATGAGTGTGGGGAAGTTCCATCTTCTGTCTGCAGCACCCGGAATCACCTAGGAGCCCTTCGCGAATCTTCCCGGAGTATCTGCCAGTGTGGGCTGACGGTGAAAGGCGGGGGTTGGGCTTGAAATGCAGGTAGAATCTAGTGCCTCTCCCTGGACTTGGGAGGTAATTTGCCGACTTCCCCCTGCCAGGGAACACCTTTGACACCAGTCAGCTGCGTGGACGGCGGCTCCAAACCTCCCCCACACAGTCAGCCGTGTTCCAGAATTCTGAGAGTGGGGAGGTTCCGTCTTCTGCCTGCAGCACCCGGGATCTCCTAGGAGCCTTTCGCGTGTCTTCCCCGAGTGTCTACATGTGCGGGATGCCGGGGAAAGTCGGGGGTTGGGCTGGAAATGCAGGTCGCATTTAGTGCCTCCCCCTGGACTTGGGAGGTAATTAGCGGACTTCCCCATGCCAGGGAACACGTTTGACACCACTTAACTGCGTGGAGGGCGGCCCCGAACCTCCCCCACACAGTCAGCCGTGTTCCGGTATTATGAGTGTGGGGAAGTTCCATCTTCTGTCTGCAGCACCCGGAATCACCTAGGAGCCCTTCGCGAATCTTCCCGGAGTATCTGCCAGTGTGGGCTGACGGTGAAAGGCGGGGGTTGGGCTGGAAATGCAGGTAGAATCTAGTGCCTCCCCCTGGACTTGGGAGGTAATTTGCCGACTTCTTCCTGCCAGGGAACACCTTTGACACCACTTAGCTGCGTGGAGGGCGACCCGAACATCCCCCACACAGTCAGCCGTGTTCCGGAATTGTGAGTATGGGGAGGATCCGTCTTCTGTCTGCAGCACCCGGGATCTCCTAGGAGCCCTTCGCGTGTCTTGCCTGAGTGTCTACCTGTGCGGGCTGCGGGGAAAGGCGGGGTTTGGGCTGGAAAATCAGGTAGTATCTAGTGCCTCCACCTGGACATGGGACGAAATTAGCGGAATTCCCCCTGCAAGGGAATACCTTTGATACCACTCAGCTGCGTGGAGGGCGGCCCCTAACCTCCCCCACACAGTCAGCCGTGTTCCGGAATTGTGAGTATGGGGAGGATCCGTCTTCTGTCTGCAGCACCCGGGATCACCTAGGAGCCCTTCGCGTGTCTTGCCCGAGTGTATCCCATTGCGGGCTGCCGGGGAAAGCGGGGGTTGGGCTGGAAATGCAAGTAGCATCTAGTGCCTCCCCCTGGACAGGGTAGGCAATTAGCGGGCTTCCCCGTGCCAGGGAACACCTTTGACACCACTTAGCTGCGTGGAGGGCGGCCCCGAACCTCCCCCACACCGTCAGCCGTGTTCCGGAATTCTAAGAGTGGGGAGGTTCCGTCTTCTGTCTGCAGCACCCGAGATCTCCTAGGAGCATTTCGCGTGTCTTCCCCGAGTGTATGCATGTGCGGGCTACCGGGGAAAGGCGGGGTTTGGGCTGGAAATGCAGGTAGCATGTAGTGCGTCCCCCTGGAAAGGGTAGGCAATTAGCGGATTTCCACATGCCAGGGAACACCTTTGACACCACTTAACTGCGTGGATTGCGGCCCCGAACCTCCCCCTCACAGTCAGCCGTGTTCCGGTATTGTGAGAGTGGTGAAGTTCCGTCTTCTGTCTGCAGCACCCGGGATCTCCTAGGAGCCCTTCGCTTGTCTTGCCCGAGTGTCTACCTGTGCGGGCTGCCGGGGAAAGGCGGGGTTTGGGCTGCAAATGCAGGTAGTATCTAGTGCCTCCACCTGGACATGGGACGAAATTAACGGACTTACCCCTGCCAGGGAATACCTTTGACACCACTCAGCTGCGTGGAAGGCGGCCCCTAACCTCTCCCACACAGTCAGCCGTGTTCCGGAATTGTGAGTGTGGGGAGGATCCGTCTTCTGTCTGCAGCCCCCGGGATCTCCTAGGAGCCCTTCGCGTGTCTTCCCCGAGTGTCTGCATATGCGGGCTGAAGGGGAAAGGCGGGGTTTGGGCTGGAAATGCAGGTAGCATGTAGTGCCTCCCCCTGGAAAGGGTAGGAAATTAGCGGATTTCCCCAAGCCAGGGAACACCTTTGACACTACTTAACTGCGTGGAAGGCGGCCCCGATCCTCCCCCACACAGTCAGCCGTGTTCCGGTATTGTGAGTGTGGGGAAGTTCCGTCTTCTGTCTGCAGCACCCGGGATCTCCTAGGAGCCCTTCGCGTATCTTCCCCGAGTGTCTGCCTGTGCGGGCTGACGGGGAAAGGCGGGGGTTGGGCTGGAAATGCAGGTAGTATCTAGTGCCTCCCCTGGACTTGGGAGGTAATTTGCCGACTTCCCCCTGCCAGGGAACACCTGTGACACCAGTCAGCTGCGTGGACGGCGGCCCCAAACCTCCCCCACACAGTCAGCCGTGTTCCGGAATTCTGAGAGTGGGGATGTTCCGTCTTCTGTCTGCAGCACCCGGGATCTCCTAGGAGCCCTTCTCGTGTCTTCAACGAGTGTCTGCACGTGCGGGCTGCCGGGGAAAGGCGGGGGTTGGGCTGGAAATGCAGGTCGCATTTAGTGCCTCCCCCTGGACTTGGGATGTAATTAGCGGAATTCCCCATGCCAGGGAACACCTTTGACACCACTCTCCTGCGTGGAGGGCGGCCCCAAACCTCCCACACACAGTCAGCCGTGTTCCGAAATTGTGAGTGTGGGGAGGTCCCGTTTTCTGTCTGCAGCACCCGGGATCTCCTAGGAGGCCTTCGCGTGTCTTCCCCGAGTGTCTCCCATTGCGGGATGCCGGGGAAAGCGGGGGTTGGGCTGGAAATGCAAGTAGCATCTATTGCCTCCCCCTGGACAGGGTAGGCAATTAGCGGACTTCCCCGTGCCAGGGAACACCTTTGACACCACTTAACTGCGTGGATTGCGGCCCCGAACCTCCCCCTCACAGTCAGCCGTGTTCCGGTATTGTGAGTGTGGGGAAGTTCCGTCTTCTGTCTGCAGCACCCGGGATCTCCTAGGAGCCCTTCGCTTGTCTTGCCCGAGTGTCTAACTGTGCGGGCTGCCGGGGAAAGGCGGGGGTTGGGCTGGAAATGCAGTTCGCATTTAGTGCCTCCCCCTGGACTTGGGAGGTAATTAGCGGACTTCCCCATGCCAGGGAACACCTTTGACACCACTCTCCTGCGTGGAGGGCGGCCCCAAACCTCCCACACTCAGTCAGCCATGTTCCGAAATTGTGAGTGTGGGGAGGTTCCGTCTTCTGTCTGCAGCACCCGGGATCTCCTAGGAGCCCTTCTCGTGTCTTCAACGTGTGTCTGCATGTGCGGGCTGCCGGGGAAAGTGGGGGTTGGGCTGGAAATGCAAGTAGAATCTAGTGCCTCCCCCTGGACAGCGTAGGCAATTAGCGGACTTCCCCGTGCCAGGGAACACCTTTGACACCACTTAGCTGCGTGGAGGGCGCCCCCGAACATCCCCCACACAGTCAGCCGTGTTCCGGAATTCTGAGAGTGGGGAGGTTCCGTCTTCTGTCTGCAGCACCCGGGATCTCCTAGGAGCCCTTCGCGTGTCTTGCCTGAGTGTCTACCTGTGCGGGCTGCCGGGGAAAGGCGGGGTTTGGGCTGCAAATGCAGGTAGTATCTAGTGCCTCCACCTGGACATGGGACGAAATTAACGGACTTCCCCCTGCCAGGGAATACCTTTGACACCACTCAGCTGCGTGGAAGGCGGCCCCTAACCTCTCCCACACAGTCAGCCGTGTTCCGGAATTGTGAGTGTGGGGAGGATCCGTCTTCTGTCTGCAGCCCCCGGGATCTCCTAGGAGCCCTTCGCGTGTCTTCCCCGAGTGTCTGCATATGCGGGCTGAAGGGGAAAGGCGGGGTTTGAGCTGGAAATGCAGGTAGCATGTAGTGCCTCCCCCTGGAAAGGGTAGGCAATTAGCGGATTTCCCCAAGCCAGGGAACACCTTTGACACTACTTAACTGCGTGGAGGGCGGCCCCGATCCTCCCCCACACAGTCAGCCGTGTTCCGGTATTGTGAGTGTGGGGAAGTTCCGTCTTCTGTCTGCAGCACCCGGGATCTCCTAGGAGCCCTTCGCGTATCTTCCCCGAGTGTCTGCCTGTGCTGGCTGACGGGGAAAGGCGGGGGTTGGGCTGGAAATGCAGGTAGTATCTAGTGCCTCCCCTGGACTTGGGAGGTAATTTGCCGACTTCCCCCTGCCAGGGAACACCTGTGACACCAGTCAGCTGCGTGGACGGCGGCCCCAAACCTCCACCACACAGTCAGCCGTGTTCCGGAATTCTGAGAGTGGGGAAGTTCCGTCTTATGTCTGCAGCACCCGGGATCTCCTAGGAGCTCTTCGCTTGTCTTGACCGAGTGTCTACCTGTGTGGGCTGCCGGGGAAAGGCGGGGTTTGGGCTGCAAATGCAGGTAGTATCTAGTCCCTCCACCTGGACTTGGGAGGTAATTAGCGGACTTCCCCCTGCCAGGGAACACCTGTGACACCAGTCAGCTGCGTGGACGGCGGCCCCAAACCTCCCCAAAACATTCAGCCGTGTTCCGGAATTCTGAGAGTGAGGAGGTTCCGTCTTCTGTCTGCTGCACCCGAGATCTCCTAGGAGCATTTCGCGTGTCTTCCCCGAGTGTATGCATGTGCGGGCTAGCGGGGAAAGGCGGGGTTTGGGCTGGAAATGCAGGTAGCATGTAATGCCTCCCCCTGGAAAGGGTAGGCAATTAGCGGATTTCCCCATGCAAGGGAAAACCTTTGACACCACTTAACTGCGTGGAGGGCGGCCCCGAACCTCCCACACACAGTCAGCCGTGTTCCGGTATTATGAGTGTGGGGAAGTTCCATCTTCTGTCTGCAGCACCCGGAATCACCTAGGAGCCCTTCGCGAATCTTCCCGGAGTATCTGCCAGTGTGGGCTGACGGTGAAAGGCGGGGGTTGGGCTGGAAATGCAGGTAGAATCTAGTGCCTCTCCCTGGACTTGGGAGGTAATTTGCCGACTTCCCCCTGCCAGGGAACACCTTTGACACCAGTCAGCTGCGTGGACGGCGGTTCCAAACCTCCCCCACACAGTCAGCCGTGTTCCAGAATTCTGAGAGTGGGGAGGTTCCGTCTTCTGCCTGCAGCACCCGGGATCTCCTAGGAGCCTTTCGCGTGTCTTCCCCGAGTGTCTACATGTGCGGGCTGCCGGGGAAAGGCGGGGGTTGGGCTGGAAATGCAGGTCGCATTTAGTGCCTCCCCCTGGACTTGGGAGGTAATTAGCGGACTTCCCCATGCCAGGGAACACCTTTGACACCACTTAACTGCGTGGAGGGCGGCCCCGAACCTCCCCCACACAGTCAGCCGTGTTCCGGTATTATGAGTGTGGGGAAGTTCCATCTTCTGTCTGCAGCACCCGGAATCACCTAGGAGCCCTTCGCGAATCTTCCCGGAGTATCTGCCAGTGTGGGCTGACGTTGAAAGGCGGGGGTTGGGCTGGAAATGCAGGTAGAATCTAGTGCCTCCCCCTGGACTTGGGAGGTAATTTGCCGACTTCTTCCTGCCAGGGAACACCATTGACACCACTTAGCTGCGTGGAGGGCGCCCCCGAACATCCCCCACACAGTCAGCCGTGTTCCGGAATTCTGAGAGTGGGGAGGTTCCGTCTTCTGTCTGCAGCACCCGGGATCTCCTAGGAGCCCTTCGCGTGTCTTGCCTGAGTGTCTACCTGTGCGGGCTGCGGGGAAAGGCGGGGTTTGGGCTGGAAAATCAAGTAGTATCTAGTGCCTCCACCTGGACATGGGACGAAATTAGCGGAATTCCCCCTGCAAGGGAATACCTTTGATACCACTCAGCTGCGTGGAGGGCGGCCCCTAACCTCCCCCACACAGTCAGCCGTGTTCCGGAATTGTGAGTATGGGGAGGATCCGTCTTCTGTCTGCAGCACCCGGGATCACCTAGGAGCCCTTCGCGTGTCTTGCCCGAGTGTATCCCATTGCGGGCTGCCGGGGAAAGCGGGGGTTGGGCTGGAAATGCAAGTAGCATCTAGTGCCTCCCCCTGGACAGGGTAGGCAATTAGCGGGATTCCCCGTGCCAGGGAACACCTTTGACACCACTTAGCTGCGTGGAGGGCGGCCCCGAACCTCCCCCACACCGTCAGCCGTGTTCCGGAATTCTAAGAGTGGGGAGGTTCCGTCTTCTGTCTGCAGCACCCGAGATCTCCTAGGAGCATTTCGCGTGTCTTCCCCGAGTGTATGCATTTGCGGGCTACCGGGGAAAGGCGGGGTTTGGGCTGGAAATGCAGGTAGCATGTAGTGCGTCCCCCTGGAAAGGGTAGGCAATTAGCGGATTTCCACATGCCAGGGAACACCTTTGACACCACTTAACTGCGTGGATTGCGGCCCCGAACCTCCCCCTCACAGTCAGCCGTGTTCCGGTATTGTGAGTGTGGGGAAGTTCCGTCTTCTGTCTGCAGCACCCGGGATCTCCTAGGAGCCCTTCGCTTATCTTGCCCGAGTGTCTGCATATGCGGGCTGAAGGGGAAAGTCGGGGTTTGGGCTGGAAATGCAGGTAGCATGTAGTGCCTCTCCCTGGAAAGGGTAGGCAATTAGCGGATTTCCCCAAGCCAGGGAACACCTTTGACACTACTTAACTGCGTGGAGGGCGGCCCCGATCCTCCCCCACACAGTCAGCCGTGTTCCGGTATTGTGAGTGTGGGGAAGTTCCGTCTTCTGTCTGCAGCACCCGGGATCTCCTAGGAGCCCTTCGCGTATCTTCCCCGAGTGTCTGCCTGTGCGGGCTGACGGGGAAAGGCGGGTGTTGTGCTGGAAATGCAGGTAGTATCTAGTGCCTCCCCTGGACTTGGGAGGTAATTTGCCGACTTCCTCCTGCCAGGGAACACCTGTGACACCAGTCAGCTGCGTGGACGACGGCCCCAAACCTCCCCCACACAGTCAGCCGTGTTCCGGAATTCTGAGTGTGGGGATGTTCCGTCTTCTGTCTGCAGCACCCGGGATCTCCTAGGAGGCCTTCGCGTGTCTTCCCAGAGTGTCTCCCATTGCGGGCTGCCGGGGAAAGCGGGGGTTGGGCTGGAAATGCAAGTAGCATCTATTGCCTCCCCCTGGACTGGGTAGGCAATTAGAGGACTTCCCCATGCCAGGGAACACCTATGACACCACTTAACTGCGTGGATTGCGGCCCCGAACCTCCCCCTCACAGTCAGCCGTGTTCCGGTATTGTGAGTGTGGGGAAGTTCCGTCTTCTGTCTGCATCACCCGGGATCTCCTAGGAGCCCTTCGCTTGTCTTGCCCGAGTGTCTACCTGTGCGGGCTGCCGGGGAAAGGCGGGGGTTGGGCTGGAAATGCAGTTCGCATTTAGTGCCTCCCCCTGGACTTGGGAGGTAATTAGCGGACTTCCCCATGCCAGGGAACACCTTTGACACCACTCTCCTGCGTGGAGGGCGGCCCCAAACCTCCCACACTCAGTCAGCCGTGTTCCGAAATTGTGAGTGTGGGGAGGTTCCGTCTTCTGTCTGCAGCACCCGGGATCTCCTAGGAGCCCTTCGCGTGTCTTGCCTGAGTGTCTACCTGTGCGGGCTGCCGGGGAAAGGCGGGGTTTGGGCTGCAAATGCAGGTAGTATCTAGTGCCTCCACCTGGACATGGGACGAAATTAACGGACTTCCCCCTGCCAGGGAATACCTTTGACACCACTCAGCTGCGTGGAAGGCGGCCCCTAACCTCTCCCAAACAGTCAGCCGTGTTCCGGAATTGTGAGTGTGGAGAGGATCCGTCTTCTGTCTGCAGCCCCCGGGATCTCCTAGGAGCCCTTCGCGTGTCTTCCCCGAGTGTCTGCATATGCGGGCTGAAGGGGAAAGGCGGGGTTTGGGCTGGAAATGCAGGTAGCATGTAGTGCCTCCCCCTGGAAAGGGTAGGCAATTAGCGGATTTCCCCAAGCCAGGGAACACCTTTGACTCTACTTAACTGCGTGGAGGGCGGCCCCGATCCTCCCCCACACAGTCAGCCGTGTTCCGGTATTGTGAGTGTGGGGAAGTTCCGTCTTCTGTCTGCAGCACCCGGGATCTCCTAGGAGCCCTCCGCGTATCTTCCCCGAGTGTCTGCCTGTGCTGGCTGACGGGGAAAGGCGGGGGTTGGGCTGGAAATGCAGGTAGTATCTAGTGCCTCCCCTGGACTTGGGAGGTAATTTGCCGACTTCCCCCTGCCAGGGAACACCTGTGACACCTGTCAGCTGCGTGGACGGCGGCCCCAAACCTCCCCCACACAGTCAGCCGTGTTCCGGAATTCTGAGAGTGGGGATGTTCCGTCTTCTGTCTGCAGCACCCGGGATCTCCTAGGAGCCCTTCTCGTGTCTTCAACGAGTGTCTGCATGTGCGGGCTGCCGGGGAAAGGCGGGGGTTGGGCTGGAAATGCAGGTCGCATTTAGTGCCTCCCCCTGGACTTGGGATGTAATTAGCGGAATTCCCCATGCCAGGGAACACCTTTGACACCACTCTCCTGCGTGGAGGGCGGCCCCAAACCTCCCACACACAGTCAGCCGTGTTCCAAAATTGTGAGTGTGGGGAGGTCCCGTTTTCTGTCTGCAGCACCCGGGATCTCCTAGGAGGCCTTCGCGTGTCTTCCCCGAGTGTCTCCCATTGCGGGCTGCCGGGGAAAGCGGGGGTTGGGCTGGAAATGCAAGTAGCATCAATTGCCTCCCCCTGGACAGGGTAGGCAATTAGCGGACTTCCCCGTGCCAGGGAACACCTTTGACACCACTTAACTGCGTGGATTGCGGCCCCGAACCTCCCTCTCACAGTCAGCCGTGTTCCGGTATTGTGAGTGTGGGGAAGTTCCGTCTTCTGTCTGCAGCACCCGGGATCTCCTAGGAGCCCTTCTCGTGTCTTCAACGAGTGTCTGCATGTTCGGGCTGCCGGGGAAAGTGGGGGTTGGGCTGGAAATGCAGTTCGCATTTAGTGCCTCCCCCTGGACTTGGGAGGTAATTAGCGGACTTCCCCATGCCAGGGAACACCTTTGACACCACTCTCCTGCGTGGAGGGCGGCCCCAAACCTCCCACACTCAGTCAGCCGTGTTCCGAAATTGTGAGTGTGGGGAGGTTCCGTCTTCTGTCTGCAGCACCCGGGATCTCCTAGGAGCCCTTCTCGTGTCTTCAACGAGTGTCTGCATGTGCGGGCTGCCGGGGAAAGTGGGGGTTGGGCTGGAAATGCAAGTAGAATCTAGTGCCTCCCCCTGGACAGGGTAGGCAATTAGGGGACTTCCCCGTGCCAGGGAACACCTTTGACACCACTTAGCTGCGTGGAGGGCGCCCCCGAACATCCCCCACACAGTCAGCCGTGTTCCGGAATTCTGAGAGTGGGGAGGTTCCGTCTTCTGTCTGCAGCACCCGGGATCTCCTAGGAGCCCTTCGCGTGTCTTGCCTGAGTGTCTACCTGTGCGGGCTGCCGGGGAAAGGCGGGGTTTGGGCTGGAAATGCAGGTAGCATGTAGTGCCTCCCCCTGGAAATGGTAGGCAATTAGCGGATTTCCACATGCCAGGGAACACCTTTGACACCACTTAACTGCGTGGATTGCGGCCCCGAACCTCCCCCTCACAGTCAGCCGTGTTCCGGTATTGTGAGTGTGGGGAAGTTCCGTCTTCTGTCTGCAGCACCCGGGATCTCCTAGGAGCCTTTCGCTTGTCTTGCCCGAGTGTCTACCTGTGCGGGCTGCCGGGGAAAGGCGGGGTTTGGGCTGCAAATGCAGGTAGTATCTAGTGCCTCCACCTGGACATGGGACGAAATTAACAGACTTCCCCCTGCCAGGGAATACCTTTGACACCACTTAACTGCGTGGAGGGCGGCCCCGAACCTCCCCCACACAGTCAGCCTTGTTCCGGTATTGTGAGTGTGGGGAAGTTCCGTCTTCTGTCTGCAGCACCCGGGATCTCCTAGGAGCCCTTCGCGTATCTTCCCCGAGTGTCTGCCTGTGCGGGCTGACGGGGAAAGGCGGGGGTTGGGCTGGAAATGCAGGTAGTATCTATTGCCTCCCCTGGACTTGGGAGGTAATTTGCCGACTTCCCCCTGCCAGGGAACACCTGTGACACCAGTCAGCTGCGTGGACGGCGGCCCCAAACATCCCCCACACAGTCAGCCGTGTTCCGGAATTGTGAGTGTGGGGAGGATCCGTCTTCTGTCTGCAGCACCCGGGATCTCCTAGGAGCCCTTCGCGTGTCTTGCCCGAGTGTCTATCTGTGCGGGCTGCCGGGGAAAGGCGGGGTTTGCGCTGGAAAAGCAGGTAGTATCTAGTGCCTCCACCTGGACATGGGACGAAATTAGCGGAAATCCCCCTGTAAGGGAATACCTTTGATACCACTCAGCTGCGTGGAGGGCGGCCCCTAACCTCCCCCACACAGTCAGACGTGTTCCAGAATTGTGAGTATGGGGAGGATCCGTCTTCTGTCTGCAGCACCCGGGATCACCTAGGAGCACTTCGCGTGTCATCCCCGAGTGTATCCCATTGTGGGCTGCCTAGGAAAGGCGGGGGTTGGGCTGGAAATGCAAGTAGAATCAAGTGCCTCCCCCTGGACAGGGTAGGCAATTAGCGGACTTCCCCGTGCCAGGGAACACCTTTGACACCACTTGGCTGCGTGGAGGGCGGCCCCGAACTTCCCCCACACAGTCAGCCGTGTTCCGGAATTCTGAGGGTGGGGAGGTTCCGTCTTCTGTCTGCAGCACCCGTGATCTCCTAGGAGCATTTCGCGTGTCTTCACCGAGTGTATGCATGTGCGGGCTACCGGGGAAAGTCGGGGTTTGGGCTGGAAATGCAGGTAGCATGTAGTGCCTCCCCCTGGAAATGGTAGGCAATTAGCGGATTTCCCCATGCCAGGGAACACCTTTGACACCACTTAACTGCGTGGAGGGCGGCCCCGAACCTCCCCCACACAGTCAGCCGTGTTCCGGTATTGTGAGTGGGGGGAAGTTGCGTCTTCTGTCTGCAGCACCCAGGATCTCCTAGGAGCACTTCGCGTATCTTCCCGAGTGTCTGCCTGTGCAGGCTAACGGGGAAAGGTGGGGGTTGGGCTGGAAATGCAGGTAGTATCTAGTGCCTCCCCCTGGACTTGGGAGGTAATTTGCCGACTTCCCCCTGCCAGGGAACACCTGTGACACCAGTCAGCTGCGTGGACGGAGGCCACAAACCTCCCCCACACAGTCAGCCGTGTTCCGGAATTCTGAGAGTGGGGATGTTCCGTCTTCTGTCTGCAGCACCCGGGATCTCCTAGGAGCCCTTCGCGTGTCTTCCCCGAGTGTCTGCATGTGCGGGCTGCCAGGGAAAGGCGGGGGTTGGGCTGGAAATGCAGGTCGCATTTAGTAACTCCCCCTGGACTTGGGAGGTAATTAGCGGACTTCCCCATGTCAGGGAACACATTTGACACCACTCTCCTGCGTGGAGGTCGGCCCCAAATCTCCCACACACAGTCAGCCGTGTTCCGAAATTGTGAGTGTGGGGAGGTTCCGTTTTCTGTCTGCAGCACCCGGGATCTCCTAGGAGCCCTTCGCGTGTCTTCCCCGAGTGTCTCCCATTGCGGGCTGCCGGGGAAAGCGGGGGTTGGGCTGGAAATGCAAGTAGCATCTAGTGCCTCCCCCTGGACAGGGTAGGCAATTAGCGGACTTCCCCGTGCCAGGGAACACTTTGACACCACTTAGCAGCGTGGAGGACCCCCCGATCCTCCCCCACACAGTCAGCCGTGTTCCGGAATTCTGAGAGTGGGGAGGTTCCGTCTTCTGTCTGCAGCACCCGGGATCTCCTAGGAGCCCTTCGCGTGTCTTCCCCGAGTGTCTCCCATTGCTGGCTGCCAGGGAAAGGTGGGGGTTGGGCTGGAAATGCAGGTAGTATCTAGTGCCTCCCCCTGGACTTGGGAGGTAATTAGCTGAATTCCCCCTGCCAGGGAACACCTGTGACACCAGTCAGCTTCGTGGACGGCGGCCCCAAACCTCCCCAACACAGTCAGCCGTGTTCCGGAATTCTGAGAGTGAGGAGGTTCCGTCTTCTGTCTGCAGCACCCGAGATATCCTAGGAGCATTTCGCGTGTCTTCCCCGAGTGTATGCATGTGCGGGCTACCGGGGAAAGGCAGGTTTGGGCTGGAAATGCAGGTAGCATATAGTGCCTCCCCCTGGAAAGGGTAGGCAATTAGCGGATTTCCCCATGCCAGGGAACACCTTTGACACCACTTACCTGCGTGGAGGGCGGCCCCGAACCTCCCCCACACAGTCAGCCGTGTTCCGGTATTGTGAGTGTGGGGAAGTTCCGTCTTCTGTCTGCAGCACCCGGGATCTCCTAGGAGCCCTTCGCGTGTATTGCCCGAGTGTCTATCTGTGCGGGCTGCCGAGGAAAGGCGGGGTTTGCGCTGGAAAAGCAGGTAGTATCTAGTGCTTCTACCTGGACATGGGACGAAATTAGCGGAAATCCCCCTGCAAGGGAATAACTTTGAAACCACTCAGCTGCGTGGAGGGCGGCCCCTAACCTCCCCCACACAGTCAGCCGTGTTCCGGAATTGTGAGTATGGGGAGGATCCGTCTTCTGTCTGCAGCACCCGGGATCACCTAGGAGCACTTCGCGTGTCTTCCCCGAGTGTATCCCATTGCGGGCTGCCGGGGAAAGGCGGGGTTTGGGCTGGAAATGCAGGTAGCATGTAGTGCCTCCCCCTGGAAATGGTAGGCAATTAGCGGATTTCCCCATGCCAGGGAACACCTTTGACACCACTTAACTGCGTGGAGGGCGGCCCCGAACCTCCCCCACACAGTCAGCCGTGTTCCGGTATTGTGAGTGGGGGGAAGTTGCGTCTTCTGTCTGCAGCACCCAGGATCTACTAGGAGCACTTCGCGTATCTTCCCGAGTGTCTGCCTGTGCAGGCTAACGGGGAAAGGTGGGGGTTGGGCTGGAAATGCAGGTAGTATCTAGTGCCTCCCCCTGGACTTGGGAGGTAATTTGCCGACTTCCCCCTGCCAGGGAACACCTGTGACACCAGTCAGCTGCGTGGACGGAGGCCACAAACCTCCCCCACACAGTCAGACGTGTTCCGGAATTCTGAGAGTGGGGATGTTCCGTCTTCTGTCTGCAGCACCCGGGATCTCCTAGGAGCCCTTCGCGTGTCTTCCCCGAGTGTCTGCATGTGCGGGCTGCCAGGGAAAGGCGGGGGTTGGGCTGGAAATGCAGGTCGCATTTAGTAACTCCCCCTGGACTTGGGAGGTAATTAGCGGACTTCCCCATGTCAGGGAACACATTTGACACCACTCTCCTGCGTGGAGGTCGGCCCCAAATCTCCCACACACAGTCAGCCGTGTTCCGAAATTGTGAGTGTGGGGAGGTTCCGTTTTCTGTCTGCAGCACCCGGGATCTCCTAGGAGCCCTTCGCGTGTCTTCCCCGAGTGTCTCCCATTGCGGGCTGCCGGGGAAAGCGGGGGTTGGGCTGGAAATGCAAGTAGCATCTAGTGCCTCCACCTGGACATGGTAGGCAATTAGCGGAATTCCCCGTGCCAGGGAACACCTTTGACACCACTTAGCTGCGTGGAGGGCGCCCCCGAACCTCCCCCACACAGTCAGCCGTGTTCCGGAATTCTGAGAGTGGGGAGGTTCCGTCTTCTGTCTGCAGCACCCGGGATCTCCTAGGAGCCCTTCGCGTGTCTTCCCCAAGTGTCTCCCATTGCGGGCTGCCGGGGAAAGGTGGGGGTTGGGCTGGAAATGCAGGTAGTATCTAGTGCCTCCCCCTGGACTTGGGAGGTAATTAGCGGACTTCCCCCTGCCAGGGAACACCTGTGACACCAGTCAGTTGCGTGGACGGCGGCCCCAAACCTCCCCAACACAGTCAGCCGTTTTCCGGATTTCTGAGAGTGAGGAGGTTCCGTCTTCTGTCTGCAGCACCCGAGATCTCCTAGGAGCATTTCGCGTGTCTTCCCCGAGTGTATGCATGTGCGGGCTACCGGGGAAAGGCGGGTTTGGGCTGGAAATGCAGGTAGCATATAGTTCCTCCCCCTGGAAAGGGTAGGCAATTAGCGGATTTCCCCATGCCAGGGAACACCTTTGACACCACTTAACTGCGTGGAGGGCGGCCCCGAACCTCCCCCACACAGTCAGCCGTGTTCCGGTATTGTGAGTGTGGGGAAGTTCCGTCTTCTGTCTGCAGCACCCGGGATCTCCTAGGAGCCCTTCGCGTGTCTTGCCCGAGTGTCTATCTGTGCGGGCTGCCGGGGAAAGGCGGGGTTTGCGCTGGAAAAGCAGGTAGTATCTAGTGCCTCCACCTGGACATGGGACGAAATTAGCGGAAATCCCCCTGCAAGGGAATACCTTTGATACCACTCAGCTGCGTGGAGGGCGGCCTCTAACCTCCTCCACACAGTCAGCCGTGTTCCAGAATTGTGAGTATGCGGAGGATCCGTCTTCTGTCTGCAGCACCCGGGATCACCTAGGAGCACTTCGCGTGTCATCCCCGAGTGTATCCCATTGCGGGCTGCCTAGGAAAGGCGGGGGTTGGGCTGGAAATGCAAGTAGCATCAAGTGCCTCCCCCTGGACAGGGTAGGCAATTAGCGGACTTCCCCGTGCCAGGGAACACCTTTGACACCACTTGGCTGCGTGGAGGGCGGCCCCGAACCTCCCACACACAGTCAGCCGTGTTCCGGAATTCTGAGGGTGGGGAGGTTCCGTCTTCTGTCTGCAGCACCCGAGATCTCCTAGGAGCATTTCGCGTGACTTCCCCGAGTGTATGCATGTGCGGGCTACCGGTGAAAGTCGGGGTTTGGGCTGGAAATGCAGATAGCATGTAGTGCCTCCCCCTGGAAAGGGTAGGCAATTAGCGGATTTCCCCATGCCAGGGAACACCTTTGACACCACTTAACTGCGTGGAGGGCGGCCCCGAACCTCCCCCACACAGTCAGCCGTGTTCCGGTATTGTGAGTGTGGGGAAGTTCCGTCTTCTGTCTGCAGCACCCAGGATCTCCTAGGAGCACTTCGCGTATCTTCCCCGAGTGTCTGCCTGTGCAGGCTAACGGGGAAAGGTGGGGGTTGGGCTGGAAATGCAGGTAGTATCTAGTGCCTCCCCCTGGACTTGGGAGGTAATTTGCCGACTTCCCCCTGCCAGGGAACACCTGTGACACCAGTCAGCTGCGTGGACGGAGGCCACAAACCTCCCCCACACAGTCAGCCGTGTTCCGGAATTCTGAGAGTGGGGATGTTCCGTCTTCTGTCTGCAGCACCCGGGATCTCCTAGGAGCCCTTCGCGTGTCTTCCCCGAGTGTCTGCATGTGCGGGCTGCCAGGGAAAGGCGGGGGTTGGGCTGGAAATGCAGGCCGCATTTAGTGCCTCCCCCTGGACTTGGGAGCTAATTAGCGGACTTCCCCATGTCAGGGAACACATTTGACACCACTCTCCTGCGTGGAGTGCGGCCCCAAACCTCCCACACACAGTCAGCCGTGTTCCGAAATTGTGAGTGTGGGGAGGTTCCGTTTTCTGTCTGCAGCACCCGGGATCTCCTAGGAGCCCTTCGCGTGTCTTCCCCGAGTGTCTCCCATTGCGGGCTGCCGGGGAAAGCGGGGGTTGGGCTGGAAATGCAAGTAGCATCTAGTGCCTCCCCCTGGACAGGGTAGGCAATTAGCGGACTTCCCCGTGCCAGGGAACACTTTGACACCACTTAGCTGCGTGGAGGACCCCCCGAACCTCCCCCACACAGTCAGCCGTGTTCCGGAATTCTGAGAGTGGGGAAGTTGCGTCTTCTGTCTGCAGCACCCGGGATCTCCTAGGAGCCCTTCGCGTGTCTTCCCCGAGTGTCTCCCATTGCGGGCTGCCGGGGAAAGGCGGGGGTTGGGCTGGAAATGCAGGTAGTATCTAGTGCCTCCCCCTGGACTTGGGAGGTAATTAGCTGACTTCCCCCTGCCAGGGAACACCTGTGACACCAGTCAGCTGCGTGGACGGCGGCCTCAAACCTCCCCAACACAGTCAGCCGTGTTCCGGAATTCTGAGAGTGAGGAGGTTCCGTCTTCTGTCTGCAGCACCCGAGATCTCTTAGGAGCATTTCGCGTGTCTTCCCCGAGTGTATGCATGTGCGGGCTACCGGGGAAAGGCGGGGTTTGCGCTGGAAAAGCAGGTAGTATCTAGTGCCTCCACCTGTACATGGGACGAAATTAGCGGAAATCCCCCTGCAAGGGAATAACTTTGAAACCACTCAGCTGCGTGGAGGGCGGCCCCTAACCTCCCCCACACAGTCAGCCGTGTTCCGGAATTGTGAGTATGGGGAGGATCCGTCATCTGTCTGCAGCACCCGGGATCACCTAGGAGCACTTCGCGTGTCTTCCCCGAGTTTATCCCATTGCTGGCTGCCGGGGAAAGGCGGGGGTTGGGCTGGAAATGCAAGTAGCATCAAGTGCCTCCCCCTGGACAGGGTAGGCAATTAGCGGACTTCCCCGTGCCAGGGAACACCTTTGACACCACTTGGCTGCGTGGAGGGCGGCCCCGAACCTCCCCCACACAGTCAGCCGTGTTCCGGAATTCTGAGTGTGGGGAAGTTCCGTCTTCTGTCTGCAGCACCCGGGATCACCTAAGAGCCCTTCGCGTGTCTTGCCCGAGTGTCTACCTGTGCGGGCTGCCGGGGAAAGGCGGGGGTTGGACTGGAAATGCAGGTAGCATCTAGTGCCTCCCCCTGGACTTGGGAGGTAATTAGCGGAATTCCCCCTGCCAGGGAACAACTGTGACACCAGTCAGCTGCGTGGAAGGCGGCCCCAAACCTCCCCCACTCAGTCAGTCGTGTTCCGGAATTCTGAGTGTGGGGAGGTTCCGTCTTCTGTCTGCAGCACCCGGGATATCCTAGGAGCCCTTCGCGTGTCTTCCCCGAGTGTCTGCATGTGCGGGATGCCGGGGAAAGCGGGGTTTGCGCTGGTAATTGAGGTATTATCTAGTGTCTCCCCCTTGACTTGGGACGTAATTAGCGGACTTCCCCCTGCCAGGGAATAACTTTGACACCACTCAGCTGCGTGGAGTGCGGCCCCAAACCTCCCCCACACAGTCAGCCGTGTTCCGGATTTGTGAGTGTGGGGAGGATCCGTCTTCCTTCTGCAGCACCTGGGATCTCCTTGGAGCACTTCGCGTGTCTTCCCCGAGTGTCTGCATGTGCGGGCTGCCGGGGAAAGGCGGGGTTTGGGCTGGAAATGCAGGTATCATCTAGTGCCTCCCCCTGGACAGGGTAGGCAATTAGCGGACTTCCCCGTGCCAGGGAACACCTTTGACACCACTTAGCTGCGTGGAGGGCGGCCCCGAACCTCCCCCACACTGTCAGCCGTGTTCCAGAATTCTGAGAGTGGGGAGGTTTCGTCTTCTGTCTGCAGCACCCGGGATCTCCTAGGAGCAGTTCGCGTGTCTTCCCGTAGTGTATCCCATTGCGGGCTGCCAGGGAAAGCGGGGGTTGGGCTGGAAATGCAAGTAGCATCTAGTGCCTCCCCCTGGACAGGGTAGGCAATTAGCGGACTTCCCCGTGCAAGGGAACACCTTTGACACCACTTAGCTGCGTGGAGGGCGGCCCCGAACCTCCCCCACACAGTCAGCCGTGTTCCGGTATTGTGAGTGTGGGGAAGTTCCGTCTTCTGTCTGCAGCACCCGGGATCTCCTAGGAGCCCTTCGCGTGTCTTCCCCGAGTGTCTATCTGTGCGGGCTGCCGGGGAAAAGCGGGGTTGGGCTGCAAATGGAGGTATTATCTAGTGCCTCCCCCTTGACTTTTGACGTAATTAGCGGACTTCCCCCTGCCAGGGAATAACTTTGACACCACTCAGCTGCGTGGAGGGCGGCCCCTAACCTCCCCCACACAGTCAGCAGTGTTCCGGATTTGTGAGTGTGGGGAGGATCCGTCTTCCTTCTGCAGCACCTGGGATCTCCTTGGAGCCCTTCGCGTGTCGTCCCCGAGTGTCTGCGTGTGCGGGCTGCCGGGGAAAGGCGGGGTTTGGGCTGGAAATGCAGGTATCATCTAGTGCCTCCCCCTGGACAGCGTAGGCAATTAGCGGATTTCCCCATGCCAGGGAACACCTTTGACACCACTTAACTGCGTGGAGTGCGGCCCCGAACCTCCCCCACACAGTCAGCCGTGTTCCGGTATTGTGAGTGTGGGGAAGTTCCGTCTTCTATTTGCAGCACCTGGGATCTCCTAGGAGCCCTTCTCGTATCTTCCCCTAGTGTCTGCCTCTTCGGGCTGACGGCGAAAGGCGGGGGTTGGGCTGGAAATGCAGGTAGTATCTAGTGCCTCCCCCTGGACTTGGGAGGTAATTTGCCGAATTCCCCCTGCCAGGGAACACCTGTGACACCAGTCAGCTGCGTGGACGGCGGCCCCAAACCTCCCCAAAACAGTCAGCCGTGTTCCGGAATTCTGAGAGTGGGGAGGTTCCGTCTTCTGTCTGCAGCACCCGGGATCACCTAGGAGCCCTTCGCGTGTCTTCCCTGAGTGTCTCCCATTGCGGGCTGCTGGGGAAAGCGGGGGTTGGCTGGAAATGCATGTAGCATCTAGTGCCTCCCCATGGACAGGGTAGGCAATTAGCGGACTTCCCTGTGCCAGGGAACACCTTTGACTCCACTCAGCTGCGTGGAGGGTGGCCCCGAACCTCCCCCACACAGTCAGCCGTGTTCCGGAATTGTGAGTGTGGGGAGGTTCCTTCTTCTTTCTGCAGCACCCGGGATCTCCTAGGAGCCCTTCGCGTGTCTTCCCCGAGTGTCTTCCTTTGCGGGCTGCCGGGAAAAGGCGGGGGTTGGGCTGGAAATGGAGGTATTATCTAGTGCCTCCCCCTGGACTTGGGACGTAATTAGCGGAATTCCCCCTGCCAGGGAATAACTTTGACACCACTCAGCTTCGTGGAAGGCGGCCCCTAACCTCCCCCACACAGTCAGCCGTGTCCGGAATTCTTAGAGTGAGGAGGTTCCGTCTTCTGTCTGCAGCACCCGGGATCTCCTAGGAGCCCTTCGCTAATCTTCCCCGAGTGTCTGCCTGTGCGGCCTGATGGGGAAAGGCAGGGGTTGGGCTGGAATGCAGGTAGTATCTAGTGCCTCCCCCTGGACTTGGGAGGTAATTTGCCGACTTCCCCCTGCCAGGGAACACCTGTGACACCAGTCAGCTGCGTGGACGGCGTCCCCAAACCTCCCCCACACAGTCAGCGGTGTTCCGGAATTCTGAGAGTGGGGAGGTTCCGTCTTCTGTCTGCAGCACCCGGGATCTCCTAGGAGCCCTTCGCGTGTCTTCCCCGAGTGTCTGCATGTGCGGGCTGCCAGGGAAAGGCGGGGGTTGGGCTGGAAATGCAGGTCGCATTTAGTGCCTCCCCCTGGACTTGGGAGGTAATTAGCGGACTTCCCCATGTCAGGGAACACATTTGACACCACTTGGCTGCGTGGAGGGCGGCCCCGAACTTCCCCCACACAGTCAGCCGTGTTCCGGAATTCTGAGGGTGGGGAGGTTCCGTCTTCTGTCTGCAGCACCCGTGATCTCCTAGGAGCATTTCGCGTGTCTTCCCCGAGTGTATGCATGTGCGGGCTACAGGGGAAAGGCGGGTTTGGGCTGGAAATGCAGGTAGCATATAGTGCCTCCCCCTGGAAAGGGTAGGCAATTAGCGGATTTCCCCATGCCAGGGAACACCTTTGACACCACTTACCTGCGTGGAGGGCGGCCCCGAACCTCCCCCACACAGTCAGCCGTGTTCCGGTATTGTGAGTGTGGGGAAGTTCCGTCTTCTGTCTGCAGCACCCGGGATCTCCTAGGAGCCCTTCGCGTGTCTTGCCCGAGTGTCTATCTGTGCGGGCTGCCGGGGAAAGGCGGGGTTTGCGCTGGAAAAGCAGGTAGTATCTAGTGCTTCTACCTGGACATGGGACGAAATTAGCGGAAATCCCCCTGCAAGGCAATAACTTTGAAACCACTCAGCTGCGTGGAGGGCGGCCCCTAACCTCCCCCACACAGTCAGCCGTGTTCCGGAATTGTGAGTATGGGGAGGATCTGTCTTCTGTCTGCAGCACCCGGGATCACCTAGGAGCACTTCGCGTGTCTTCCCCGAGTGTATCCCATTGCGGGCTGCCGGGGAAAGGCGGGGTTTGGGCTGGAAATGCAGGTAGCATGTAGTGCCTCCCCCTGGAAAGGGTAGGCAATTAGCGGATTTCCCCATGCCAGGGAACACCTTTGACACCACTTAACTGCGTGGAGGGCGGCCCCGAACCTCCCCCACACAGTCAGCCGTGTTCCGGTATTGTGAGTGTGGGGAAGTTCCGTCTTCTGTCTGCAGCACCCAGGATCTCCTAGGAGCACTTCGCATATCTTCCCCGAGTGTCTGCCTGTGCAGGCTAACGGGGAAAGGTGGGGGTTGGGCTGGAAATGCAGGTAGTATCTAGTGCCTCCCCCTGGACTTGGGAGGTAATTTGCCGACTTCCCCCTGCCAGGGAACACCTGTGACACCAGTCAGCTGCGTGGACGGAGGCCACAAACCTCCCCCACACAGTCAGCCGTGTTCCGGAATTCTGAGAGTGGGGATGTTCCGTCTTCTGTTTGCAGCACCCGGGATCTCCTAGGAGCCCTTCGCGTGTCTTCCCCGAGTGTTTGCATGTGCGGGCTGCCGGGGAAAGGCGGGGGTTTGGCTGGAAATGCAGGCCGCATTTAGTGCCTCCCCTTGGACTTGGGAGCTAATTTGCGGACTTCCCCATGTCAGGGAACACATTGGACACCATTCTCCTGCGTGGAGGGCGGCCCCAAACCTCCCAAACACAGTCAGCCGTGTTCCGAAATTGTGAGTGTGGGGAGGTTCCGTTTTCTGTCTGCAGCACCCGGGATCTCCTAGGAGCACTTCGCGTGTCTTCCCCGAGTGTCTCCCATTGCGGGCTGCTGGGGAAAGCGGGGGTTGGCTGGAAATGCATGTAGCATCTAGTGCCTCCCCCTGGACAGGGTAGGCAATTAGCGGACTTCCCTGTGCCAGGGAACACCTTTGACTCCACTCAGCTGCGTGGAGGGCGGCCCCGAACCTCCCCCACACAGTCAGCCGTGTTCCGGAATTGTGAGTGTGGGGAGGTTCCTTCTTCTTTCTGCAGCACCCGGGATCTCCTAGGAGCCCTTCGCGTGTCTTCCCCGAGTGTCTTCCTTTGCGGGCTGCCGGGAAAAGGCGGGGGTTGGGCTGGAAATGGAGGTATTATCTAGTGCCTCCCCCTGGACTTGGGACGTAATTAGCGGAATTCCCCCTGCCAGGGAATAACTTTGACACCACTCAGCTGCGTGGACGGCGGCCCCAAACCTCCCCAACACAGTCAGCCGTGTTCCGGAATTCTGAGAGTGAGGAGGTTCCGTCTTCTGTCTGCAGCACCCGAGATCTCCTAGGAGCATTTCGCGTGTCTTCCCCGAGTGTATGCATGTGCGGGCTACCGGGGAAAGGCGGGTTTGGGCTGGAAATGCAGGTAGCATATAGTTCCTCCCCCTGGAAAGGGTAGGCAATTAGCGGATTTCCCCATGCCAGGGAACACCTTTGACACCACTTAACTGCGTGGAGGGCGGCCCCGAACCTCCCCCACACAGTCAGCCGTGTTCCGGTATTGTGAGTGTGGGGAAGTTCCGTCTTCTGTCTGCAGCACCCGGGATCTCCTAGGAGCCCTTCGCGTGTCTTGCCCGAGTGTCTATCTGTGCGGGCTGCCGGGGAAAGGCGGGGTTTGCGCTGGAAAAGCAGGTAGTATCTAGTGCCTCCACCTGGACATGGGACGAAATTAGCGGAAATCCCCCTGCAAGGGAATACCTTTGAAACCACTCAGCTGCGTGGAGGGCGGCCCCTAACCTCCCCCACACAGTCAGCCGTGTTCCGGAATTGTGAGTATGGGGAGGATCCGTCTTCTGTCTGCAGCACCCGGGATCACCTAGGAGCACTTCGCGTGTCTTCCCCGAGTTTATCCCATTGCTGGCTGCCGGGGAAAGGCGGGGGTTGGGCTGGAAATGCAAGTAGCATCAAGTGCCTCCCCCTGGACAGGGTAGGCAATTAGCGGACTTCCCCGTGCCAGGGAACACCTTTGACACCACTTGGCTGCGTGGAGGGCGGCCCCGAACCTCCCCCACACAGTCAGCCGTGTTCCGGAATTCTGAGGGTGGGGAGGTTCCTTCTTCTGTCTGCAGCACCCGAGATCGCCTAGGAGCATTTCGCGTGTATTCCCCGAGTGTATGCATGTGCGGGCTACCGGGGAAAGGCGGGGTTTGGGCTGGAAATGCAGGTAGCATGTAGTGCCTCCCCCTGGAAAGGGTAGGCAATTAGCGGATTTCCCCATGCCAGGGAACACCTTTGACACCACTTAACTGCGTGGAGGGCGGCCCCGAACCTCCCCCACACAGTCAGCCGTGTTCCGGTATTGTGAGTGTGGGGAAGTTCCGTCTTCTGTCTGCAGCACCCGGGATCACCTAAGAGCCCTTCGCGTGTCTTGCCCGAGTGTCTACCTGTGCGGGCTGCCGGGGAAAGGCGGGGGTTGGACTGGAAATGCAGGTAGCATCTAGTGCCTCCCCCTGGACTTGGGAGGTAATTAGCGGAATTCCCCCTGCCAGGGAACAACTGTGACACCAGTCAGCTGCGTGGAAGGCGGCCCCAAACCTCCCCCACTCAGTCAGTCGTGTTCCGGAATTCTGAGAGAGGGGAGGTTCCGTCTTCTGTCTGCAGCACCCGGGATCTCCTAGGAGCCCTTCGCGTGTCTTCCCCGAGTGTCTGCATGTGCGGGATGCCGGGGAAAGCGGGGTTTGCGCTGGTAATTGAGGTATTATCTAGTGCCTCCCCCTTGACTTGGGACGTAATTAGCGGACTTCCCCCTGCCAGGGAATAACTTTGACACCACTCAGCTGCTTGGAGGGCGGCCCCTAACCTCCCCCACACAGTCAGCCGTGTTCCGGAATTGTGAGTGTGGGGAGGATCCGTCTTCTGTCTGCAGCACCCGGGATCTCCTATGAACCCTTCGCGTGTCTTCCCCGAGTGTATGCATGTGCGGGCTGCCGGGGAAAGGCGGGGTTTGGCCTGGAAATACAAGTAGCATTTAGTGCCTCCCACTGGACAGGGTAGGCAGTTAGCGGATTTACACATGCCAGGGAACACCTTTGACACCGATTAACTGCGTGGAGGGCGGCCGCGAACCTCCCCCACACAGTCAGCCGTGTTCCGGTATTGTGAGTGTGGGGAATTTCCGTCTTCTGTCTGCAGCAACCGTGATCTCCTAGGAGCACTTCGCGTATCTTCCCCGAGTGTCTGCCTGTGCGGGCTGACGGGGAAATGCGGGGGTTGGGCTGGAAATGCAGGTAGTATCTAGTGCCTCCCCCTGGACTTGGGAGGTAATTTGCCGACTTCCCCCTGCCAGGGAACACCTGTGACACCAGTCAGCTGCGTGGACGGCGGCCCCAAACCTCCCCCACACAGTCAGCCGTGTTCCGGAATTCTGAGAGTGGGGATGTTCCGTCTTCTGTCTGCAGCACCCGGGATCTCCTAGGAGCCCTTCGCGTGTCTTCCCCGAGTGTCTGCATGTGCGGGCTGCCGGGGAAAGGCGGGGGTTGGGCTGGAAATGCAGGTAGCATGTAGTGCCTCCCCCTGGAAAGGGTAGGCAATTAGCGGATTTCCCCATGCCAGGGAACACCTTTGACACCACTTAACTGCGTGGAGGGCGGCCCCGGACCTCCCCACACAGTCAGCCGTGTTCCGGTATTGTGAGTGTGGGGAGGTTCCGTCTTCTGTCTGCAGCACCCGGGATCTCCTAGGAGCCCTTCGCGTGTCTTGCCCGAGTGTCTACCTGTGCGGGCTGCCGGGGAAAGGTAGGGTTTGGGCTGGAAATGCAGGTAGTATCTAGTGCCTCCACCTGGACATGGGACGAAATTAGCGGAATTCACCCTGCCAGGGAATACCTTTGACACCACTCAGCTGCGTGGAAGGCGGCCCCTAACCTCCCCCACACTGTCAGCCGTGTTCCGGAATTGTGAGTATGGGGAGGATCCGTCTTCTGTCTGCAGCACCCGGGATCTCCTAGGAGCCCTTCGCGTGTCTTCCCCGAGTGTCTGCATGTGCGGGCTGACGGGGAAACGCGGGGTTTGGGCTGGAAATGCAGGTAGTATCTAGTGCCTCCCCATGGACAATGTAGGCAATTAGCAGACTTCCCCGTGCCAGGGAACACTTTTGACACCACTTAGCTGCGTGGAGGGCGGCCCCTAACCTCCCCCACACAATCAGCCATGTTCTGGAATTGTGAGTGTGGGGAGGTTCCGTCTTCTGTCTGCAGCACCCGGGATCTCCTAGGAGCCCTTCGCGTGTCTTCCCCGAGTGTCTACCTGTGCGGGCTTCCTGAGAAAGGCTGGGGTTGTGCTGGGAATGCAGGTAGCATCTAGTGCCTCCCCCTGGACATGGTAGGCAATTAGCGGACTTCCCCATGCCAGGAAACACCTGTGACACCAGTCAGCTGCGTGGACGGCGGCACCAAACCTCCCCCACAAAGTCAGCCGTGTTCCGGAATTCTGAGAGTGGGGAGGTTCCGTCTTCTGTCTGCAGCACCCGAGATCTCCTAGGAGCATTTCGCGTCTCTTCCCCGAGTGTATGCATGTTCGGGCTGCCGTGGAAAGGCGGGGTTTGGGCTGGAAATGCAGGTAGCATGTAGTGCCTCACCCTGGAAAGGGTAGGCAATTAGCGGATTTCCCCATGCCAGGGAACACCTTTCAAACCACTTAGCTGCGTGGAGGGCGGCCCCGAACCTCCCCCACACAGTCAGCCGTGTTCCGGAATTCTGAGAGTGGGGAGGTTCCGTCTTCTGTCTGCAGCACCCGAGATCTCCTAGGAGCATTTCGCGTGTCTTCCCCGAGTGTATGCATGTGCGGGCTTCCGGGGAAAGGCGGGGTTAGGGCTGGAAATGCAGGTAGCATCTAGTGCCTCCCCCTGGACTTGGGAGGTAATTAGCGGACTTCCCCCTGCCAGGGAACACCTTTGACACCACTCAACTTCGTGGAGGGCGGCCCCAAACCTCCCACACAGCAGTCAGCCGTGTTCCGAAATTGTGAGTGTGGGGAGGTTCCGTCTTCTGTCTGCAGCACCCGGGATCTCCTAGGAGCCCTTCGCGTGTCTTCCACGAGTGTCTCCCATTGCGGGCTGCCGGGGAAAGCGGGGGTTTGGCTGGAAATGCAAGTAGCATCTAGTGCCTCCCCCTGGTTAGGGTAGGCAATTAGCGGACTTCCCCGTGCCAGGGAAAACCTTTGACACCACTTAGCTGCATGGAGGGCGGCCCAGAACCTCCCCCACACAGTCAGCCGTGTTCCGGTATTGTGAGTGTGGGGAAGTTCCGTCTTCTGTCTGCAGCACCCGGAATCTCCTAGGAGCCCTTCGCGTGTCTTCCCCGAGTGTCTGCATGTGCGGGCTGCCGGGGAAAGGCGGGGGTTGGGCTGGAAATGCAGGTAGCATCTAGTGCCTCCCCCTGGACAGGGTAGACAATTAGCGGATTTCCCCGTGCCAGGGAACACCTTTGACCCCACTTAGCTGCGTGGAGGGCGGCCCCAAACCTCCCCCACACAGTCAGCCGTGTTCCGGAATTGTGAGTGTGGGGAGGTTCCGTCTTCTTTCTGCAGCACCCGGGAACTCCTAGGAGCCCTTCGCGTATCTTCCCCGAGTGTCCGACTGTGCGGGCTGATGGGGAAAGGCGGGGGTTGGGCTGGAAATACAGGTCGCATTTAGTGCCTCCGCCTGGACTTGGGAGGTAATTAGCGGACTTCCCCATGCCAGGGAACACCTTTGACACCACACACCTGCGTGGAGGGCGGCCCCAAACCTCCCACACACAGTCAGCCTTGTTCCGAAATTGTGAGTGTAGGGAGGTTCCGTTTTCTGTCTGCAGCACCCGGGATCCCCTAGGAGCACTTCGAGTGTCTTCCCCGAGTGTCTCCCATTGCGGGCGGCCGGGGAAAGCGGGGGTTGTGCTGGAAATGCAAGTAGCATCTAGTGCCTACCCCTGGACAGGGTAGGCAATTAGCGGACTTCCCCGTGCCAGGGAACACCTTTGACACCAGTTAGCTGCGTGGAGGGCGGCCCCGAACCTCCCCCACACAGTCAGCTGTGTTCCGGAATTCTGAGAGTGGGGAGATTCCGTCTTCTGTCTGCAGCACCCGGGATCTCCTAGGAGCCCTTCGCGTGACTTCCCCGAGTGTCTACCATTGCAGGCTACCGGGGAAAGGCGGGGGTTGGGCTGGAAATGCAGGTAATATCTAGTGCCTCCCCCTGGACTTGGGAGGTAATTAGCGGACTTCCCCCTGCCAGGGAACACCTGTGACACCAGTCAGCTGCGTGGACGGCGTCCCCAAACCTCCCACACACAGTCAGCCGTGTTCCGGAATTCTGAGAGTGAGGAGGTTACGTCTTCTGTCTGCAGCACCCGAGATATCCTAGGAGCATTTTGCGTGTCTTCCTCGTGTGTATGAATTTGCGGGCTACCGGGGAAAGGCGGGGTTTGAGCTGGAAATGCAGGTAGCATGTAGTGCCTCACAATGGAAAGGGTAGGCAATTAGCGGATTTCCCCATGCCAGGGAACACCTTTGACACCATTTAGCTGATTGGGGGGCGGCCCAAAACCTTCCACACACAGTCAGCCGTGTTCCGGAATTCTGAGAGTGGGGAGGTTCCGTCTTATGTCTGCAGCACCCGGGATCTCCTAGGAGCCCTTCGCGTGTCTTCCCCGAGTGTCTGCCTGTGCGGGCTGACGGGGAAAGGCGGCGGTTGGGCTGGAAATGCAGGTAGCATCTAGTGCCTCCCCCTGGACAGGGTAGGCAATTAGCGGATTTACCCATGCCAGGGAACACCTTTGACAACACTTAGCGGCGTGGAGGGCGGCCCCAAACCACCCCCACACAGTTAGTCGTGTTCCGGGATTGTGAGTGTGGGGAGGTTCCGTCTACTGTCTGCAGCACCCGGGATATCCTAGGAGAACTTCGCGTGTCTTCCCCGAGTGTCTGCCTGTGCGGACTCCTGGGGAAAGGCGGGGGATGGGCTGGAAATGCAGGTAGCATCTAGTGCCTCCCCCTGGACTTGGGAGGTATTTAGCGGACTTCCCCCTGCCAGGGAACACCTGTGACACCAGTCAGTTGCGTGGACGGCGGCCCAAACCTCCCCCACACAGTCAGCCGTGTTCCGGAATTCTGAGAGTGGGGAGGTTCCGTCTTCTGTCTGCAGCACCCGGGATCTCCTAGGAGCCCTTCGCGTGTATTCCCCGTGTGTCTGCTTGTGCGGGCTACCGGGGAAAGGCGGGGGTTGGGCTGGAAATGCAGGTAGCATCTAGTGCCTCCCCCTGAAGAGGGGAGGTAATTAGCGGAATTCCGCCTGCCAGGGAACACCTGTGTCACCAGTCAGCTGCGTGGAAGGCGGCCCCATTCTTCCCCCACACAGTCAGACGTGTTCCGGAATTGTGAGTGTGGGGAGGTTCCGTCTTCTGTCTGCAGCACCCGGGATCTCCTAGGAGCGCTTCGCGTGTCTTCCCCGAGTGTCTGCATGTGCGGGCTGCCGGGGAAAGGCGGGGGTTGGGCTGGAAATTCAGGTCGCATTTAGTGCCTCCGCCTGGACTTGGGAGGTAATTAGCGGACTTCCCCCTGCCAGGGAACACCTGTGACACCAGTCAGCTGCGTGGACGGCGGCCCCAAACCTCCCACACACAGTCAGCCGTGTTCCGAAATTGTGAGTGTGGGGAGGTTCCGTTTTCTGTCTGCAGCACCCGGGATCTCCTAGGAGCCCTTCGCGTGTCTTCCCCGAGTGTCTCCCATTGCGGGCGGCCTGGGAAAGCGGGGGTTTGGCTGGAAATGCAAGTAGCATCTAGTGCCTCCCCCTGGACAGGGTAGGCAATTAGAGGACTTCCCCGTGCCAGGGAACACCTTTGACACCACTTAGCTGCGTGGAGGGCGGCCCCGAACCTCCCCCACACAGTCACCTGTGTTCCGGAATTCTGAGAGTGGGGAGATTCCGTCTTCTGTCTGCAGCACCCGAGATCTCCTAGGAGCATTTCGCGTGTCTTCCTCGTGTGTATGAATTTGCGGGTACCGGGGAAAGGCGGGGTTTGGGCTGGAAATGCAGGTAGCATGTCGTGACTCCCCCTGGAAAGGGTAGGCAATTAGCGGATTTCCCCATGCCAGGGAACACCATTGACACCACTTAACTGCGTGGAGGGCGGCCCCGAAACTCCCCCACACAGTCAGCCGTGTTCCGGTATTGTGAGTTTGGAACAGTTCCGTCTTCTGTCTGCAGCACCCGGGATCTCCTAGGAGCCCTTCGCGTGTCTTGCCCGAGTGTCTACCTGTGCGGGATGCCGGGGAAAGGCGGGGTTTGGGCTGGAAATGCAGGTAGTATCTAGTGCCTCCACCTGGACATGGGACGAAATTAGCGGACTTCCCCCTGCCAGGGAATACCTTTGACACCACTCAGCTGCGTGGAGGGCGGCCCCTAACTTCCCCCACACAGTCAGCCGTGTTCCGGAATTGCGAGTATGGGGAGGATCCGTCTTCTGTCTGCAGCACCCGGGATCTCCTAGGAGCCCTTAGCGTGTCTTGCCCGAGTGTCTGCATGTGCGGGATGCCGGGGAAAGGCGGGGTTTGGGCTGGAAATACAGGTAGCTTCTAGTGCCTCCCCCTGGACAGGGTAGGCAATTAGAGGATTTACCCATGCCAGGGAACAACTTTGACAACACTTTGAGGCGTGGAGGGCGGCCGCAAACCACCCCCACACAGTTAGCCCTGTTCCGGGATTGTGAGTGTGGGGAGGTTTCGTCTAATGTCTGCAGCACCCGGGATCTCCTAGGAGCCATCGCGTGTCTTCCCCGAGTGTCTGCCTGTGCGGGCTGCCGGGGAAAGGCGGGGGTAGGGCTGGAAATGCAGGTAGCATCTAGGGCCTCCCCCTGGACTTGGGAGGTAATTAGCGGACTTCCCCCTGCCAGGGAACACCTGTGACACCAGTCAGCTGCGTGGACGGCGGCCCCAAACCTCCCATACACAGTCAGCCGTGTTCCGGAATTCTGACAGTGGGGAGGTTCCGTCTTCTGTCTGCAGCACCCGGGATCTCCTAGGAGCCCTTCGCGTGTATTCCCCGTGTGTCTGCTTGTGCGGGCTGCCAGGGAAAGGCGTGGGTTGTGCTGGAAATGCAGGTAGCATCTAGTGCCTCCCCCTGAACAGGGGAGGTAATTAGGGGAATTCTGCCTGCCAGGGAACACCTGTGACACCAGTCAACTGCGTGGAAGGCGGCCCCATTCTAACCCCACACAGTCAGACGTGTTCCGGAATTGTGAGTGTGGGGAGGTTCCGTCTTCAGTCTGCAGCACCCGGGATCTCCTAGGATCCCTTCACGTGTCTTCCCCGAGTGTCTGCATGTGCCGGCTGCCGGGGAAAGGCGGGGGTTGGGCTGGAAATGCAGGTCGCATTTAGTGCCTCCCCCTGGACTTGGGATGTAATTAGCGGACTTCCCCGTGCCAGGGAACACCTTTGACACCACTTACCTGCGTGGAGGGCGGCCCCGAAACTCCCCCACACAGTCAGCCTTGTTCCAGAATTCTGAGAGTGGGGAGGTTCCGTCTTCTGTCTGCAACACCCGGGATCTCCTAGGAGCCCTTCGCGTGTCTTCATCGAGTGTCTCCCATTGCGGGCTGCCGGGGAAAGCGGGGGTTGGGCTGGAAATGCAAGTAGCATCTAGTGCCTCCCCCTGGACAGGGTAAGCAATTAGCGGATTTACCCATGCCAGGGAACACCTTTGACACCACTTAACTGCGTGGAGGGCGGCCACGAACCTCCCCCACACAGTCAGCCGTGTTTCGGTATTGTGAGTGTGGGGAAGTTCCGTCTTCTCTCTGCAGCACCCGAGATCTCCTAGGAGCTTTTCGCGTGTCTTCCCCAATTGTATGCATGTGCGGGCTGCCGGGGAAAGGCGGGAATTGGGCTGGAAATGCAGGTAGTATCTAGTGCCTCCCCCTGGACTTGGGAGGTAATTAGCGGAATTCCCCATTCCAGGGAACACCTGTGACACCAGTCAGCTGCGTGGACGGCGGCAGCAAACCTCCCACACACAGTCAGCCGTGTTCCGGAATTCTGAGAGTGAGGAGGTTCCGTCTTCTCTCTGCAGCACCCGAGATCTCCTAGGAGCATTTCGCGTGTCTTTCCCGATTGTATGCATGTGCGGGCTGCCGGGGAAAGGCGGGGGTTGGGCTGGAAATGCAGGTCGCATTTAGTGCCTCCCCCTGAACTTGGGAGGTAATTAGCGGACTTCCCCATGCCAGGGAACACCTTTGACACCACTCACCTTCGTGGAGTGCGGCCCCGAACCTCCCCCAGACAGTCAGCCGTGTTCCGGAATTCTGAGAGTGGGGAGGTTCCGTCTTCTGTCTGCAGCACCCGGGATCTCCTAGGAGCCCTTCCCGTGTCTTCCCCGAGTGTCTCCCATTGCGTGCTGCAGGAGAAAGCGGGGGTTGGGCTGGAAATGCAAGTAGCATCTAGTGCCTCCCCCTGGACAGTGTAGGGAATTAGCGGACTTCCCCGTGCCAGGGAACACCTTTGACACCACTTAACTGCGTGGAGGGCGGCCCCGAACCTCCCCCACACAGTCAGCCGTGTTCCGGAATTCTGAGAGTGGGGAGGTTCCGTCTTCTGTCTGCAGCAAACGGGATCTCCAAGGAGCATTTCGACTGTCTTCCCCGAGTGTATGCATGTGCGGGCTGCCGGGGAAAGGCGGGGGTTGGGCTGGAAATGCAGGTAGTATCTAGTCCCTCCCCCTGGACTTGGGAGGTAATTAGCGGACTTCCCCCTGCCAGGGAACACCTGAGACACCAGTCAGCTGCGTGGACGGCGTCCCCAAACCTCCCACACACAGTCAGCCGTTTTCCGGAATTCTGAGAGTGAGAAGGTTCCGTCTTCTGTCTGCAGCACCCGAGATCTCCTAGGAGCATTTCGCGTGTCTTCCCCGAGTGTATGCATGTGCGGGCTGCCGGGGAAAGGCGGGGTTTGGGCTGGAAATGCAGGTAGCATGTAGTGCCTCCCGCTGGAAAGGGTAGGCATTTAGCGGATTTCCCCATGCCAGGGAACATCTTTGACACCACTTAGCTGCGTGGATGGCGGCCCCGAACCTTCCCCACACAGTCAGCCGTTGTCCGGAATTGTGAGTGTGGAGAGGTTCCGTCTTCTGTCTGCAGCACCCGGGATCTCCTAGGAGCACTTCGCGTGTCTTCCCCGAGTGTCTGCATGTGCGGGCTGCCGGGGAAAGGCGGGGTTTGGGCTGGAAATGCAGGTAGTATCAAGTGCCTCCCCCTTGACTTGGTAGGTAATTAGCGGACTTCCCCATGCCAGGGAACACCTGTGACACCAGTCAGCAGAGTGGACGGAGGCCCAAAACCTCCCCCACAAAGTCAGCCGTGTTCCGGAATTCTGAGATTGGGGAGGTTCCGTCTTTTGTCTGCAGCACCCGAGATCTCCTAGGAGCATTTCGCGTGTCTTCCCCGAGTGTATGCATGTTCGTGCTGCCGGGGAAAGGCGGGGTTTGAGCTGGAAATGCAGGTAGCATGTAATGCCTCACAATGGAAAGGGTAGGCAGTTAGTGGATTTCCCCATGCCAGGGAACACCTTTGACACCATTTAGCTGATTGGAGGCGGCCCCAAACCTTCCACACACAGTCAGCCGTGTTCCGGAATTCTGAGAGTGGGGAGGTTCCGTCTTATGTCTGCAGCACCCGGGATCTCCTAGGAGCCCTTCGCGTGTAATCACCGAGTGTCTGCCTGTGCGGGCTGACGGGGAAAGGCGGCGGTTGGCCTGGAAATGCAGGTAGCATCTAGTGCCTCCCCCTGGACAGGGTAGGCAATTCGCGGATTAACCCATGCCAGGGAACACCTTTGACAACACTTAGCAGCGTGGAGGGCGGCCCCAAACCACCCCCACACAGTTAGCCGTGTTCCGGGATTGTGAGTGTGGGGAGGTTCCGTCTACTGTCTGCAGGACCCGGGATCTCCTTGGAGCCATTCGCGTGTCTTCCCCGAGTGTCTGCCTGTGCGGACTGCTGGGGAAAGGCGGGGGTTGTGCTGGAAATGCAGGTAGCATCTAGTGCCTCCCCCTGGACTTGGGAGGTAATTAGCGGACTTCCCCCTGCCAGGGAACACCTGTGACACCAGTCAGCTGCGTGGACGGCGGCCCCAAACCTCCCCCACACAGTCAGCCGTGTTCCGGAATTCTGAGAGTGGGGAGGTTCCGTCTTCTGTCTGCAGCACCCGGGATCTCCTAGGAGCCCTTCGCGTGTATTCCCCGTGTGTCTGCTTGTGCGGGCTGCCGGGGAAAGGCGGGGGTTGGGCTGTAAATGCAGGTAGCATCTAGTGCCTCCCCCTGAAGAGGGGAGGTAATTAGCGGAATTCCGCCTGCCAGGGAACACCTGTGTCACCAGTCAGCTGCGTGGAAGGCGGCCCCATTCTTCCCCCACACAGTCAGACGTGTTCCGGAATTGTGAGTGTGGGGAGGTTCCGTCTTCTGTCTGCAGCACCCGGGATCTCCTAGGAGCCCTTCGCGTGTCTTCCCCGAGTGTCTGCATGTGCGGGCTGCCGGGGAAAGGCGGGTGTTGTGCGGGAAATGCAGGTCGCATTTAGTGCCTCCCCCTGGATTTGGGAGGTAATTAGCGGACTTCCCCATGCCAGGGAACACCTTTGACACCACTCACCTGCGTGGAGGTCGGCTCCAAACCTCCCACACACAGTCAGCCGTGTTCCGAAATTGTGAGTGTGGGGAGGTTCCGTTTTCTGTCTGCAGCACCCGGGATCTCCTAGGAGCCTTCGCGTGTCTTCCACGAGTGTCTCAAATTGCGGGCTGCCGGGGAAAGCAGGGGTTGGGCTGGAAATGCAAGTAGCATCTAGTGCCTCCCCCTGGACAGGGTAGGCAATTAGCGGACTTCCCCGTGCCAGGGAACACCTGTGACACCAGTCAGCTGCGTGGACGGCGGCCCCAAACCTCCCACACACAGTCAGCCATGTTCCGGAATTCTGAGAGAGAGGAGGTTCCGTCTTCTGTCTGCTGCACCCGAGATCTCCTAGGAGCATTTCGTGTGTCTTCCCCGAGTGTATGCATGTGCGGGCTACCGGGGAAATGCGGGGTTTGGGCTGGAAATGCAGGTAGCATATAGTGCCTCCCGCTGGAAAGGGTAGGCAATTAGCGGATTTCCCCATGCCAGGGAACACCTTTGACACCACTTAACTGCGAGGAGGGCGGCCCCGAACCTCCCCCACACAGTCAGCCGTGTTCCGGTATTGTGAGTGTGGGGAAGTTCCGTCTTCTGTCTGCAGCACCCGGAATCTCCTAGGAGCCCTTCGCGTGTCTTGCCCGAGTGTCTGCCTGTGCGGGCTGACGGGGAAAGGCGGGGGTTGGGCTGGAAATGCAGGTAGTATCTAGTGCCTCCCCCTTGACTTGGTAGGTAATTTGCCGAATTCCCCCTGCCAGGGAACACCTGTGACACCAGTCAGCTGCGTGGACGGCGGCCCCAAACCTCCCACACACAGTCAGCCGTGTTCCGGAATTGTGAGTGTGGGGAGGTTCCGTCTTCTTTCTGCAGCACCCGGGAACTCCTAGGAGCCCTTCGCGTGTCTTCCCAGAGTGTCTGCATTTGCGGGCTACCGGGGAAAGGCGGGGGTTGGGCTGGAAATGCAGGTCGCATTTAATGCCTCCCCCTGGACTTGGGAGGTAATTAGCGGACTTCCCCATGCCGGGGAACACCTTTGACACCACTCACCTGCGTGGAGTGTGGCCCCAAACCTCCCACACACAGTCAGCCGTGTTCCGGAATTCTGAGAGTGGGGAGGTTCCGTCTTCTGTCTGCAGCAAACGGAATCTCCAAGGAGCATTTCGAGTGTCTTCCCCGAGTGTATGCATGTGCGGGCTGCCGGGGAAAGGCGGGGGTTGGGCTGGAAATGCAGGTAGTATCTAGTGCCTCCTCCTCGACTTGGGAGGTAATTAGCGGACTTCCCCCTGCCAGGGAACACCTGTGACACCAGACAGCTGCGTGGACGGCGTCCCCAAACCTCCCACAAACAGTCAGCCGTGTTCCGGAATTCTGAGAGTGAGGAGGTTCCGTCTTCTGTCTGCAGCACCCGAGATCTCCTAGGAGCATTTCGCGTGTCTTCCTCGTGTGTATGAATTTGCGGGCTACCGTGGAAAGGCGGGGTTTGGGCTGGAAATGCAGGTAGCATGTAGTGCCTCCCCCTGGAAAGGGTAGGCAATTAGCGGATTTCCCCATGCCAGGGAACACCTTTGACACCACTTAACTGCGTGGAGGGCGGCCCCGAAACTACCCCACACAGTCAGCCGTGTTCCGGTATTGTGAGTTTGGAAAAGTTCCGTCTTCTCTCTGCAGCACCCGGGATCTCCTAGGAGCCCTTCGCGTGTCTTGCCCGAGTGTCTACCTGTGTGGGCTGCCGGGGAAATGCGGGGTTTGGGCTGGAAATGCAGGTAGTATCTAGTGCCTCCACCTGGACATGGGACGAAATTAGCGGAATTCCCCCTACCAGGGAATACATTTGACACCACTCAGCTGCGTGGAGGGCGGCCCCTAACCTCCCCCACACAGTCAGCCGTGTTCCGGAATTGCGAGTATGGGGAGGTTCCGTCTTCTGTCTGCTGCAAACGGAATCTCCAAGGAGCATTTCGCGTGTCTTCCCCGAGTGTATGCATGTTCGGGCTGCCGGGGAAAGGCGGGGTTTGGGCTGGAAATGCAGGTAGCATGTAGTGCCTCACCCTGGAAAGGGTAGGCAATTAGCGGATTTCCCCATGCCAGGGAACACCTTTGACACCACTCAGCTGCGTGGAGGGCGGCCCCGAACCTCACCCACACAGTCAGCCGTGTTCCGGAATTGTGAGTGTGGGGAGGTTCCGTCTTCTGTCTGCCGCACCCGGGATCTCGTAGGAACCCTTCGCGTGTCTTGCCCGAGTGTCTACCTGTGCGGGCTGCCGGGGAAAGGCGGGGGTTGGGCTGGAAATGCAGGTAGTATCTAGTGCCTCCCCCTGGACTTGGGAGGTAATTAGCGGACTTCCCCCTGCCAGGGAACACCTGTGACACCAGACAGCTGCGTGGACGGCGTCCCCAAACCTCCCACAAACAGTCAGCCGTGTTCCGGAATTCTGAGAGTGAGGAGGTTCCGTCTTCTGTCTGCAGCACCCGAGATCTCCTAGGAGCATTTCGCGTGTCTTCCTCGTGTGTATGAATTTGCGGGCTACCGGGGAAAGGCGGGGTTTGGGCTGGAAATGCAGGTAGCATGTAGTGCCTCCCCCTGGAAAGGGTAGGCAATTAGCGGATTTCCCCATGCCAGGGAACACCTTTGACACCACTTAACTGCGTGGAGGGCGGCCCCGAAACTACCCCACACAGTCAGCCGTGTTCCGGTATTGTGAGTTTGGAAAAGTTCCGTCTTCTGTCTGCAGCACCCGGGATCTCCTAGGAGCCCTTCGCGTGTCTTGCCCGAGTGTCTACCTGTGTGGGCTGCCGGGGAAATGCGGGGTTTGGGCTGGAAATGCAGGTAGTATCTAGTGCCTCCACCTGGACATGGGACGAAATTAGCGGAATTCCCCCTACCAGGGAATACATTTGACACCACTCAGCTGCGTGGAGGGCGGCCCCTAACCTCCCCCACACAGTCAGCCGTGTTCCGGAATTGCGAGTATGGGGAGGATCCGTCTTCTGTCTGCAGCACCCGAGATCTCCTAGGAGCATTTCGCGTGTCTTTCCCGAGTGTATGCATGTGCGGGCTGCCGGGGAAAGGCGGGATTTGGGCTGGAAATGCAGGAAGCATGTAGTGCCTCCCGCTGGAAAGGGTAGGCATTTAGCGGATTTCCCCATGCCAGGGAACACCTTTGACACCACTTAGCTGCGTGGAGGGCGGCCCCGAACCTTCCCCACACAGTCAGCCGTTGTCCGGAATTGTGAGTGTGGGGAGGTTCCGTCTTCTGTCTGCAGCACCCGGGAACTCCTAGGAGCACTTCGCGTGTCTTCCCCGAGTGTCTGCATGTGCGGGCTGCCGGGAAAAGGCGGGGTTTGGGCTGGAAATGCAGGTAGTATCAAGTGCCTCCCCCTTGACTTGGTAGGTAATTAGCGGACTTCCCCATGCCAGGGAACACCTGTGACACCAGTCAGCTGCGTGGACGGCGGCCCAAAACCTCCCCCACAAAGTCAGCCGTGTTCCGGAATTCTGAGATTGGGGAGGTTCCGTCTTTTGTCTGCAGCACCCGAGATCTCCTAGGAGCATTTCGCGTGTCTTCCCCGAGTGTATGCATGTTCGGGCTGCCGGGGAAAGGCGGGGGTTGGGCTGGAAATGCAGGTAGCATGTAGTGCCTCACAATGGAAAGGGTAGGCAATTAGCGGATTTCCCCATGCCAGGGAACACCTTTGACACCATTTCGCTGATTGGAGGGCGGCCCCAAAACTTCCACACACAGTCAGCCGTGTTCCGGAATTCTGAGAGTGGGGAGGTTCCGTCTTATGTCTGCAGCACCCGGGATCTCCTAGGAGCCCTTCGCGTGTAATCACCGAGTGTCTGCCTGTGCGGGCTGACAGGGAAAGGCGGCGGTTTGGCTGGAAATGCAGGTAGCATCTAGTGCCTCCCCCTGGACAGGGTAGGCAATTAGCGGATTTACCCATGCCAGGGAACACCTTTGACAACACTTAGCGGCGTGGAGGGCGGCCCCAAACCACCCCCACACAGTTAGCCGTGTTCCGGGATTGTGAGTGTGGGGAGGTTCCGTCTACTGTCTGCAGCACCCGGGATCTCCTAGGAGCCCTTCGCGTGTCTTCCCCGAGTGTCTGCCTGTGTGGACTGCTGGGGAAAGGCAGGGGTTGGGCTGGAAATGCAGGTAGCATCTAGTGCCTCCCCCTGGACTTGGGAGGTAATTAGCGGACTTCCCCCTGCCAGGGAACACCTGTGACACCAGTCAGCTGCGTTGACGGCGGCCCCGAACCTCCCCCACACAGTCAGCCGTGTTCCGGAATTCTGAGAGTGGGGAGGTTCCGTCTTCTGTCTGCAGCACCCGGGATCTCCTAGGAGCCCTTCGCGTGTATTCCCCGTGTGTCTGCTTGTGCGGGCTGCCGGGGAAAGGCGGGGGTTGGGCTGTAAATGCAGGTAGCATCTAGTGCCTCCCCCTGAAGAGGGGAGGTAATTAGCGGAATTCCGCCTGCCAGGGAACACCTGTGTCACCAGTCAGCTGCGTGGAAGGCGGCCCCATTCTTCCCCCACACAGTCAGACGTGTTCCGGAATTGTGAGTGTGGGGAGGTTCCGTCTTCTGTCTGCAGCACCCGGGATCTCCTAGGAGCCCTTCGCGTGTCTTCCCCGAGTGTCTGCATGTGCGGGCTGCCGGGGAAAGGCGGGTGTTGGGCTGGAAATGCAGGTCGCATTTAGTGCCTCCCCCTGGATTTGGGAGGTAATTAGCGGATTTCCCCATGCCAGGGAACACCTTTGACACCACTTAACTGCGAGGAGGGCGGCCCCGAACCTCCCCCACACAGTCAGCCGTGTTCCGGTATTGTGAGTGTGGGGAAGTTCCGTCTTCTGTCTGCAGCACCCGGAATCTCCTAGGAGCCCTTCGCGTGTCTTGCCCGAGTGTCTGCCTGTGCGGTCTGACGGGGAAAGGCGGGGGTTGGGCTGGAAATGCAGGTAGTATCTAGTGCCTCCCCCTTGACTTGGTAGGTAATTTGCCGAATTCCCCCTGCCAGGGAACACCTGTGACACCAGTCAGCTGCGTGGACGGCGGCCCCAAACCTCCCACACACAGTCAGCTGTGTTCCGGAATTGTGAGTGTGGGGAGGTTCCGTCTTCTTTCTGCAGCACCCGGGAACTCCTAGGAGCCCTTCGCGTGTCTTCCCCGAGTGTCTGCATTTGCGGGCTACCGGGGAAAGGCGGGGGTTGGGCTGGAAATGCAGGTCGCATTTAGTGCCTCCCCCTGGACTTGGGAGGTAATTAGCGGACTTCCCCATGCCAGGGAACACCTTTGACACCACTCACATGCGTGGAGGGTGGCCCCAAACCTCCCACACACAGTCAGCCGTGTTCCGGAATTCTGAGAGTGGGGAGGTTCCGTCTTCTGTCTGCAGCAAACGGAATCTCCAAGGAGCATTTCGCGTGTCTTCCCCGAGTGTATGCATGTTCGGGCTGCCGGGGAAAGGCGGGGTTTGGGCTGGAAATGCAGGTAGCATGTAGTGCCTCACCCTGGAAAGGGTAGGCAATTAGCGGATTTCCCCATGCCAGGGAACACCTTTGACACCACTCAGCTGCGTGGAGTGCGGCCCCGAACCTCACCCACACAGTCAGCCGTGTTCCGGAATTGTGAGTGTGGGGAGGTTCCGTCTTCTGTCTGCCGCACCCGGGATCTCGTAGGAACCCTTCGCGTGTCTTGCCCGAGTGTCTACCTGTGCGGGCTGCCGGGGAAATGCGGGGTTTGTGCTGGAAATGCAGGTAGTATCTAGTGCCTCCCCCTGGACATGGGAAGAAATTAGCGGACTTCCCCCTGCCAGGGAACACCTGTGACAACAGTCAGCTGTGTGGACGGCGGCCCCAAACCTCCCCCACACAGTCAGCCGTGTTCCGGAATTCTGAGAGTGGGGAGGTTCCGTCTTCTGTCTGCAGCACCCGGGATCTCCTATGAGCACTTCGCGGTTCTTCCCCGAGTGTCTGCATGTGCGGGCTGCCGGGGAAAGGCGGGGTTTGGGCTGGAAATGCAGGTAGCATCTAGTGCCTCCCCCTGGGCAGGGTAGGCAATTAGCGGAATTCCCCGTGCCAGGTAACACCTTTGACAACACTTAGCGGCGTGGAGGACGGCCCCAAACCACCCCCACACAGTTAGCCATGTTCCGGGATTGTGAGTGTGGGTAGGTTCCGTCTTCTGTCTGCAGCACCCGGGATCTCCTAGGAGCCCTTCGCGTGTCTTCCCCGATTGTCTCCCATTGCGGGCTGCCGGGGAAACGCGTGGGTTGTGCTGGGAATTTAGGTAGCATCTAGTGCCTCCCGCTGGACTGGGTAGGCAATTAGCGGACGTCCCCATGCCAGGGAACACCTGTGACACCAGTCAGCTGCGTGGACGGCGGCCCCAAACCTCCCCCACAAAGTCAGCCGTGTTCCGGAATTCTGAGTGTGGGGAGATTCCGTCTTCTGTCTGCAGCACCCGCGATCTCCTAGGAGCACTTCACGTGTCTTTCCCAAGTGTCTGCATGTGCGGGCTGCCGGGGACAGGCGGGGTTTGGGCTGGAAATGCAGGTAGTAACTAGTGCCTACCCCTTGACTTGGGAGGTAGTTAGCGGTATTCCCCACGCCAGGGAACACCTTTGACACCACTCAGCTGCGTGGAGGGCGGCCCCGAACCTCACCCACACAGTCAGCCGTGTTCCGGAATTGTGAGTGTGGGGAGGTTCCGTCTTCTGTCTGCCGCACCCGGGATCTCCTAGGAACCCTTCGCTTGTCTTGCCCGAGTGTCTACCTGTGCGGGCTGCCGGGGAAAGGCGGGGTTTGGGCTGGAAATGCAGGTAGTATCTAGTGCCACCCCTGGACATGGGAAGAAATTAGCGGACTTCCCCCTGCCAGGGATCACCTGTGACAACAGTCAGCTGCGTGGACGGCGGCCCCAAACCTCCCCCACACAGTCAGCCGTGTTCCGGAATTCTGAGAGTGGGGAGGTTCCGTCTTCTGTCTGCAGCACCCGGGATCTCCTAGGAGCCCTTCGCGTGTCGTCCCCGAGTGTCTGCGTGTGCGGGCTGCCGGGGAAAGGCGGGGTTTGGGCTGGAAATGCAGGTATCATCTAGTGCCTCCCCCTGGACAGCGTAGGCAATTAGCGGACTTCCCCGTGACAGGGAACACCTTTGACACCACTTAGCTGCGTGGAGGGCGGCCCCGAACCTCCCCCACACAGTCAGCCGTGTTCCGGAATTCTGAGAGTGAGGAGGTTCCGTCTTCTGTCTGCAGCACCCGGGATCTCCTTGGAGCCCTTCGCGAATCTTCCCCGAGTGTCTCCCTGTGCGGGCTGATGGGGAAAGGCGGGGGTTGGGCTGGAATGCAGGTAGTATCTAGTGCCTCCCCCTGGACTTGGGAGGTAATTTGCCGACTTCCCCCTGCCAGGGAACACCTGTGACACCAGTCAGCTGCGTGGACGGCGTCCCCAAACCTCCCCCACACAGTCAGCCGTGTTCCGGAATTCTGAGAGTGGGGAGGTTCCGTCTTCTGTCTGCAGCACCCGGGATCTCCTAGGAGCATTTCGCGTGTCTTCTCCGAGTGTATCCCATTGCGGGCTGCCAGGGAAAACGGGGGTTGGGCTGGAAATGCAAGTAGCATCTAGTGCCTCCCCCTGGACAGGGTAGGCAATTAGCGGACTTCCCCGTGCCAGGGAACACCTTTGACACCCCTTAGCTGCGTGGAGGGCGGCCCCGAACCTCCCCCACACAGTCAGGCGTGTTCCGGTATTGTGAGTGTGGGGAAGTTCCGTCTTCTGTCTGCAGCACCCGGGATCACCTAGGAGCCCTTCGCTTGTCTTTCCCGAGTGTATACCTGTGCGGCCTGCCGGGGAAAGGCGGGGTTTGGGCTGGAAATGCAGGTAGTATATAGTGCCTCCACCTGGACGTGGGACGAAATTAGCGGACTTCCCCCTGCCAGGGAATACCTTTGACACCACTCAGCTGCTTGGAGGGCGGCCCCTAACCTCCCCCACACAGTCAGCCGTGTTCCGGAATTGTGAGTGTGGGGAGGATCCGTCTTCTGTCTGCAGCACCCGGGATCTCCTATGAACCCTTCGCGTGTCTTCCCCGAGTGTATGCATGTGCGGGCTGCCGGGGAAAGGCGGGGTTTGGCCTGGAAATACAGGTAGCATCTAGTGCCTCCCACTGGACAGGGTAGGCAGTTAGCGGATTTACACATGCCAGGGAACACCTTTGACACCGTTTAACTGCGTGGAGGGCGGCCGCGAACCTCCCCCACACAGTCAGCCGTGTTCCGGTATTGTGAGTGTGGGGAATTTCCGTCTTCTGTCTGCAGCAACCGTGATCTCCTAGGAGCACTTCGCGTATCTTCCCCGAGTGTCTGCCTGTGCGGGCTGACGGGGAAATGCGGGGGTTGGGCTGGAAATGCAGGTAGTATCTAGTGCCTCCCCCTGGACTTGGGAGGTAATTTGCCGACTTCCCCCTGCCAGGGAACACCTGTGACACCAGTCAGCTGCGTGGACGGCGGCCCCAAACCTCCCCCACACAGTCAGCCGTGTTCCGGAATTCTGAGAGTGGGGATGTTCCGTCTTCTGTCTGCAGCACCCGGGATCTCCTAGGAGCCCTTCGCGTGTCTTCCCCGAGTGTCTGCATGTGCGGGCTGCCGGGGAAAGGCGGGGGTTGGGCTGGAAATGCAGGTAGCATGTAGTGCCTCCCCCTGGAAAGGGTAGGCAATTAGCGGATTTCCCCATGCCAGGGAACACCTTTGACACCACTTAACTGCGTGGAGGGCGGCCCCGGACCTCCCCACACAGTCAGCCGTGTTCCGGTATTGTGAGTGTGGGGAGGTTCCGTCTTCTGTCTGCAGCACCCGGGATCTCCTAGGAGCCCTTCGCGTGTCTTGCCCGAGTGTCTACCTGTGCGGGCTGCCGGGGAAAGGTAGGGTTTGGGCTGGAAATGCAGGTAGTATCTAGTGCCTCCACCTGGACATGGGACGAAATTAGCGGAATTCACCCTGCCAGGGAATACCTTTGACACCACTCAGCTGCGTGGAAGGCGGCCCCTAACCTCCCCCACACTGTCAGCCGTGTTCCGGAATTGTGAGTATGGGGAGGATCCGTCTTCTGTCTGCAGCACCCGGGATCTCCTAGGAGCCCTTCGCGTGTCTTCCCCGAGTGTCTGCATGTGCGGGCTGACGAGGAAAGGCGGGGTTTGGGCTGGAAATGCAGGTAGTATCTAGTGCCTCCCCATGGACAATGTAGGCAATTAGCAGACTTCCCCGTGCCAGGGAACACTTTTGACACCACTTAGCTGCGTGGAGGGCGGCCCCTAACCTCCCCCACACAATCAGCCATGTTCTGGAATTGTGAGTGTGGGGAGGTTCCGTCTTCTGTCTGCAGCACCCGGGATCTCCTAGGAGCCCTTCGCGTGTCTTCCCCGAGTGTCTACCTGTGCGGGCTTCCTGAGAAAGGCTGGGGTTGTGCTGGGAATGCAGGTAGCATCTAGTGCCTCCCCCTGGACATGGTAGGCAATTAGCGGACTTCCCCATGCCAGGGAACACCTGTGACACCAGTCAGCTGCGTGGACGGCGGCACCAAACCTCCCCCACAAAGTCAGCCGTGTTCCGGAATTCTGAGAGTGGGGAGGTTCCGTCTTCTGTCTGCAGCACCCGAGATCTCCTAGGAGCATTTCGCGTCTCTTCCCCGAGTGTATGCATGTTCCGGCTGCCGTGGAAAGGCGGGGTTTGGGCTGGAAATGCAGGTAGCATGTAGTGCCTCACCCTGGAAAGGGTAGGCAATTAGCGGATTTCCCCATGCCAGGGAACACCTTTCAAACCACTTAGCTGCGTGGAGGGCGGCCCCGAACCTCCCCCACACAGTCAGCCGTGTTCCGGAATTCTGAGAGTGGGGAGGTTCCGTCTTCTGTCTGCAGCACCCGAGATCTCCTAGGAGCATTTCGCGTGTCTTCCCCGAGTGTATGAATGTGCGGGCTTCCGGGGAAAGGCGGGGTTAGGGCTGGAAATGCAGGTAGCATCTAGTGCCTCCCCCTGGACTTGGGAGGTAATTAGCGGACTTCCCCCTGCCAGGGAACACCTTTGACACCACTCAACTTCGTGGAGGGCGGCCCCAAACCTCCCACACAGCAGTCAGCCGTGTTCCGAAATTGTGAGTGTGGGGAGGTTCCGTCTTCTGTCTGCAGCACCCGGGATCTCCTAGGAGCCCTTCGCGTGTCTTCCACGAGTGTCTCCCATTGCGGGCTGCCGGGGAAAGCGGGGGTTTGGCTGGAAATGCAAGTAGCATCTAGTGCCTCCCCCTGGTTAGGGTAGGCAATTAGCGGACTTCCCCGTGCAAGGGAAAACCTTTGACACCACTTAGCTGCATGGAGGGCGGCCCAGAACCTCCCCCACACAGTCAGCCGTGTTCCGGTATTGTGAGTGTGGGGAAGTTCCGTCTTCTGTCTGCAGCACCCGGAATCTCCTAGGAGCCCTTCGCGTGTCTTCCCCGAGTGTCTGCATGTGCGGGCTGCCGGGGAAAGGCGGGGGTTGGGCTGGAAATGCAGGTAGCATCTAGTGCCTCCCCCTGGACAGGGTAGACAATTAGCGGATTTCCCCGTGCCAGGGAACACCTTTGACACCACTTAGCTGCGTGGAGGGCGGCCCCAAACCTCCCCCACACAGTCAGCCGTGTTCCGGAATTGTGAGTGTGGGGAGGTTCCGTCTTCTTTCTGCAGCACCCGGGAACTCCTAGGAGCCCTTCGCGTATCTTCCCCGAGTGTCCGACTGTGCGGGCTGATGGGGAAAGGCGGGGGTTGGGCTGGAAATACAGGTCGCATTTAGTGCCTCCGCCTGGACTTGGGAGGTAATTAGCGGACTTCCCCATGCCAGGGAACACCTTTGACACCACACACCTGCGTGGAGGGCGGCCCCAAACCTCCCACACACAGTCAGCCTTGTTCCGAAATTGTGAGTGTAGGGAGGTTCCGTTTTCTGTCTGCAGCACCCGGGATCCCCTAGGAGCACTTCGAGTGTCTTCCCCGAGTGTCTCCCATTGCGGGCGGCCGGGGAAAGCGGGGGTTGTGCTGGAAATGCAAGTAGCATCTAGTGCCTACCCCTGGACAGGGTAGGCAATTAGCGGACTTCCCCGTGCCAGGGAACACCTTTGACACCACTTAGCTGCATGGAGGGCGGCCCCGAACCTCCCCCACACAGTCAGCTGTGTTCCAGAATTCTGAGAGTGGGGAGATTCCGTCTTCTGTCTGCAGCACCCGGGATCTCCTAGGAGCCCTTCGCGTGACTTCCCCGAGTGTCTACCATTGCAGGCTACCGGGGAAAGGCGGGGGTTGGGCTGGAAATGCAGGTAATATCTAGTGCCTCCCCCTGGACTTGGGAGGTAATTAGCGGACTTCCCCCTGCCAGGGAACACCTGTGACACCAGTCAGCTGCGTGGACGGCGTCCCCAAACCTCCCACACACAGTCAGCCGTGTTCCGGAATTCTGAGAGTGGGGAGGTTACGTCTTCTGTCTGCAGCACCCGAGATATCCTAGGAGCATTTTGCGTGTCTTCCTCGTGTGTATGAATTTGCGGGCTACCGGGGAAAGGCGGGGTTTGAGCTGGAAATGCAGGTAGCATGTAGTGCCTCACAATGGAAAGGGTAGGCAATTAGCGGATTTCCCCATGCCAGGGAACACCTTTGACACCATTTAGCTGATTGGAGGGCGGCCCAAAACCTTCCACACACAGTCAGCCGTGTTCCGGAATTCTGAGAGTGGGGAGGTTCCGTCTTATGTCTGCAGCACCCGGGATCTCCTAGGAGCCCTTCGCGTGTCTTCCCCGAGTGTCTGCCTGTGCGGGCTGACGGGGAAAGGCGGCGGTTGGGCTGGAAATGCAGGTAGCATCTAGTGCCTCCCCCTGGACAGGGTAGGCAATTAGCGGATTTACCCATGCCAGGGAACACCTTTGACAACACTTAGCGGCGTGGAGGGCGGCCCCAAACCACCCCCACACAGTTAGTCTTGTTCCGGGATTGTGAGTGTGGGGAGGTTCCGTCTACTGTCTGCAGCACCCGGGATATCCTAGGAGAACTTCGCGTGTCTTCCCCGAGTGTCTGCCTGTGCGGACTCCTGGGGAAAGGCGGGGGATGGGCTGGAAATGCAGGTAGCATCTAGTGCCTCCCCCTGGACTTGGGAGGTATTTAGCGGACTTCCCCCTGCCAGGGAACACCTGTGACACCAGTCAGTTGCGTGGACGGCGGCCCAAACCTCCCCCACACAGTCAGCCGTGTTCCGGAATTCTGAGAGTGGGGAGGTTCCGTCTTCTGTCTGCAGCACCCGGGATCTCCTAGGAGCCCTTCGCGTGTATTCCCCGTGTGTCTGCTTGTGCGGGCTACCGGGGAAAGGCGGGGGTTGGGCTGGAAATGCAGGTAGCATCTAGTGCCTCCCCCTGAAGAGGGGAGGTAATTAGCGGAATTCCGCCTGCCAGGGAACACCTGTGTCACCAGTCAGCTGCGTGGAAGGCGGCCCCATTCTTCCCCCACACAGTCAGACGTGTTCCGGAATTGTGAGTGTGGGGAGGTTCCGTCTTCTGTCTGCAGCACCCGGGATCTCCTAGGAGCGCGTCGCGTGTCTTCCCCGAGTGTCTGCCTGTGCGGGCTGATGGGGAAAGGCGGGGGTTGGGCTGGAAATGCAGGTAGTATCTAGTGCCTCCCCCTGGACTTTGGAGGTAATTTGCCGACTTCCCCCTGCCAGGGAACACCTGTGACACCAGTCAGCTGCGTGGACGGCGGCCCCAAACCTCCCCCACACAGTCAGCCGTGTTCCGGAATTCTGAGAGTGGGGATGTTCCGTCTTCTGTCTGCAGCACCCGGGAACTCCTAGGAGCCCTTCGCGTGTCTTCCCCGAGTGTCTGCATGTGCGGGCTGCCGGGGAAAGGCGGGGGTTGGGCTGGAAATTCAGGTCGCATTTAGTGCCTCCGCCTGGACTTGGGAGGTAATTAGCGGACTTCCCCCTGCCAGGGAACACCTGTGACACCAGTCAGCTGCGTGGACGGCGGCCCCAAACCTCCCACACACAGTCAGCCGTGTTCCGAAATTGTGAGTGTGGGGAGGTTCCGTTTTCTGTCTGCAGCACCCGGGATCTCCTAGGAGCCCTTCGCGTGTCTTCCCCGAGTGTCTCCCATAGCGGGCGGCCTGGGAAAGCGGGGGTTTGGCTGGAAATGCAAGTAGCATCTAGTGCCTCCCCCTGGACAGGGTAGGCAATTAGAGGACTTCCCCGTGCCAGGGAACACCTTTGACACCACTTAGCTGCGTGGAGGGCGGCCCCGAACCTCCCCCACACAGTCACCTGTGTTCCGGAATTCTGAGAGTGGGGAGATTCCGTCTTCTGTCTGCAGCACCCGAGATCTCCTAGGAGCATTTCGCGTGTCTTCCTCGTGTGTATGAATTTGCGGGTACCGGGGAAAGGCGGGGTTTGGGCTGGAAATGCAGGTAGCATGTCGTGACTCCCCCTGGAAAGGGTAGGCAATTAGCGGATTTCCCCATGCCAGGGAACACCATTGACACCACTTAACTGCGTGGAGGGCGGCCCCGAAACTCCCCCACACAGTCAGCCGTGTTCCGGTATTGTGAGTTTGGAACAGTTCCGTCTTCTGTCTGCAGCACCCGGGATCTCCTAGGAGCCCTTCGCGTGTCTTGCCGAGTGTCTACCTGTGCGGGATGCCGGGGAAAGGCGGGGTTTGGGCTGGAAATGCAGGTAGTATCTAGTGCCTCCACCTGGACATGGGACGAAATTAGCGGACTTCCCCCTGCCAGGGAATACCTTTGACACCACTCAGCTGCGTGGAGGGCGGCCCCTAACTTCCCCCACACAGTCAGCCGTGTTCCGGAATTGCGAGTATGGGGAGGATCCGTCTTCTGTCTGCAGCACCCGGGATCTCCTAGGAGCCCTTAGCGTGTCTTGCCCGAGTGTCTGCATGTGCGGGATGCCGGGGAAAGGCGGGGTTTGGGCTGGAAATACAGGTAGCATCTAGTGCCTCCCCCTGGACAGGGTAGGCAATTAGAGGATTTACCCATGCCAGGGAACAACTTTGACAACACTTTGAGGCGTGGAGGGCGGCCGCAAACCACCCCCACACAGTTAGCCCTGTTCCGGGATTGTGAGTGTGGGGAGGTTTCGTCTAATGTCTGCAGCACCCGGGATCTCCTAGGAGCCATCGCGTGTCTTCCCCGAGTGTCTGCCTGTGCGGGCTGCCGGGGAAAGGCGGGGGTAGGGCTGGAAATGCAGGTAGCATCTAGGGCCTCCCCCTGGACTTGGGAGGTAATTAGCGGACTTCCCCCTGCCAGGGAACACCTGTGACACCAGTCAGCTGCGTGGACGGCGGCCCCAAACCTCCCATACACAGTCAGCCGTGTTCCGGAATTCTGACAGTGGGGAGGTTCCGTCTTCTGTCTGCAGCACCCGGGATCTCCTAGGAGCCCTTCGCGTGTATTCCCCGTGTGTCTGCTTGTGCGGGCTGCCAGGGAAAGGCGTGGGTTGTGCTGGAAATGCAGGTAGCATCTAGTGCCTCCCCCTGAACAGGGGAGGTAATTAGGGGAATTCTGCCTGCCAGGGAACACCTGTGACACCAGTCAACTGCGTGGAAGGCGGCCCCATTCTAACCCCACACAGTCAGACGTGTTCCGGAATTGTGAGTGTGGGGAGGTTCCGTCTTCAGTCTGCAGCACCCGGGATCTCCTAGGATCCCTTCACGTGTCTTCCCCGAGTGTCTGCATGTGCCGGCTGCCGGGGAAAGGCGGGGGTTGGGCTGGAAATGCAGGTCGCATTTAGTGCCTCCCCCTGGACTTGGGATGTAATTAGCGGACTTCCCCGTGCCAGGGAACACCTTTGACACCACTTACCTGCGTGGAGGGCGGCCCCGAAACTCCCCCACACAGTCAGCCTTGTTCCAGAATTCTGAGAGTGGGGAGGTTCCGTCTTCTGTCTGCAACACCCGGGATCTCCTAGGAGCCCTTCGCTTGTCTTCATCGAGTGTCTCCCATTGCGGGCTGCCGGGGAAAGCGGGGGTTGGGCTGGAAATGCAAGTAGCATCTAGTGCCTCCCCCTGGACAGGGTAAGCAATTAGCGGATTTACCCATGCCAGGGAACACCTTTGACACCACTTAACTGCGTGGAGGGCGGCCACGAACCTCCCCCACACAGTCAGCCGTGTTTCGGTATTGTGAGTGTGGGGAAGTTCCGTCTTCTCTCTGCAGCACCCGAGATCTCCTAGGAGCTTTTCGCGTGTCTTCCCCGATTGTATGCATGTGCGGGCTGCCGGGGAAAGGCGGGGGTTGGGCTGGAAATGCAGGTAGTATCTAGTCCCTCCCCCTGGACTTGGGAGGTAATTAGCGGACTTCCCCCTGCCAGGGAACACCTGAGACACCAGTCAGCTTCGTGGACGGCGTCCCCAAACCTCCCACACACAGTCAGCCGTTTTCCGGAATTCTGAGAGTGAGAAGGTTCCGTCTTCTGTCTGCAGCACCCGAGATCTCCTAGGAGCATTTCGCGTGTCTTCCCCGAGTGTATGCATGTGCGGGCTGCCGGGGAAAGGCGGGGTTTGGGCTGGAAATGCAGGTAGCATGTAGTGCCTCCCGCTGGAAAGGGTAGGCATTTAGCGGATTTCCCCATGCCAGGGAACATCTTTGACACCACTTAGCTGCGTGGATGGCGGCCCCGAACCTTCCCCACACAGTCAGCCGTTGTCCGGAATTGTGAGTGTGGAGAGGTTCCGTCTTCTGTCTGCAGCACCCGGGATCTCCTAGGAGCACTTCGCGTGTCTTCCCCGAGTGTCTGCATGTGCGGGCTGCCGGGGAAAGGCGGGGTTTGGGCTGGAAATGCAGGTAGTATCAAGTGCCTCCCCCTTGACTTGGTAGGTAATTAGCGGACTTCCCCATGCCAGGGAACACCTGTGACACCAGTCAGCAGAGTGGACGGAGGCCCAAAACCTCCCCCACAAAGTCAGCCGTGTTCCGGAATTCTGAGATTGGGGAGGTTCCGTCTTTTGTCTGCAGCACCCGAGATCTCCTAGGAGCATTTCGCGTGTCTTCCCCGAGTGTATGCATGTTCGGGCTGCCGGGGAAAGGCGGGGTTTGAGCTGGAAATGCAGGTAGCATGTAATGCCTCACAATGGAAAGGGTAGGCAGTTAGTGGATTTCCCCATGCCAGGGAACACCTTTGACACCATTTAGCTGATTGGAGGCGGCCCCAAACCTTCCACACACAGTCAGCCGTGTTCCGGAATTCTGAGAGTGGGGAGGTTCCGTCTTATGTCTGCAGCACCCGGGATCTCCTAGGAGCCCTTCGCGTGTAATCACCGAGTGTCTGCCTGTGCGGGCTGACGGGGAAAGGCGGCGGTTGGCCTGGAAATGCAGGTAGCATCTAGTGCCTCCCCCTGGACAGGGTAGGCAATTCGCGGATTAACCCATGCCAGGGAACACCTTTGACAACACTTAGCAGCGTGGAGGGCGGCCCCAAACCACCCCCACACAGTTAGCCGTGTTCCGGGATTGTGAGTGTGGGGAGGTTCCGTCTACTGTCTGCAGGACCCGGGATCTCCTTGGAGCCATTCGCGTGTCTTCCCCGAGTGTCTGCCTGTGCGGACTGCTGGGGAAAGGCGGGGGTTGTGCTGGAAATGCAGGTAGCATCTAGTGCCTCCCCCTGGACTTGGGAGGTAATTAGCGGACTTCCCCCTGCCAGGGAACACCTGTGACACCAGTCAGCTGCGTGGACGGCGGCCCCAAACCTCCCCCACACAGTCAGCCGTGTTCCGGAATTCTGAGAGTGGGGAGGTTCCGTCTTCTGTCTGCAGCACCCGGGATCTCCTAGGAGCCCTTCGCGTGTATTCCCCGTGTGTCTGCTTGTGCGGGCTGCCGGGGAAAGGCGGGGGTTGGGCTGTAAATGCAGGTAGCATCTAGTGCCTCCCCCTGAAGAGGGGAGGTAATTAGCGGAATTCCGCCTGCCAGGGAACACCTGTGTCACCAGTCAGCTGCGTGGAAGGCGGCCCCATTCTTCCCCCACACAGTCAGACGTGTTCCGGAATTGTGAGTGTGGGGAGGTTCCGTCTTCTGTCTGCAGCACCCGGGATCTCCTAGGAGCCCTTCGCGTGTCTTCCCCGAGTGTCTGCATGTGCGGGCTGCCGGGGAAAGGCGGGTGTTGGGCGGGAAATGCAGGTCGCATTTAGTGCCTCCCCCTGGATTTGGGAGGTAATTAGCGGACTTCCCCATGCCAGGGAACACCTTTGACACCACTCACCTGCGTGGAGGTCGGCCCCAAACCTCCCACACACAGTCAGCCGTGTTCCAAAATTGTGAGTGTGGGGAGGTTCCGTTTTCTGTCTGCAGCACCCGGGATCTCCTAGGAGCCTTCGCGTGTCTTCCACGAGTGTCTCAAATTGCGGGCTGCCGGGGAAAGCGGGGGTTGGTCTGGAAATGCAAGTAGCATCTAGTGCTTCCCCCTGGACAGGGTAGGCAATTAGCGGACTTCCCCGTGCCAGGGAACACCTGTGACACCAGTCAGCTGCGTGGACGGCGGCCCCAAACCTCCCACACACAGTCAGCCATGTTCCGGAATTCTGAGAGAGAGGAGGTTCCGTCTTCTGTCTGCTGCACCCGAGATCTCCTAGGAGCATTTCGTGTGTCTTCCCCGAGTGTATGCATGTGCGGGCTGCCGGGGAAAGGCGGGGTTTGGGCTGGAAATGCAGGTAGCATATAGTGCCTCCCGCTGGAAAGGGTAGGCAATTAGCGGATTTCCCCATGCCAGGGAACACCTTTGACACCACTTAACTGCGAGGAGGGCGGCCCCGAACCTCCCCCACACAGTCAGCCGTGTTCCGGTATTGTGAGTGTGGGGAAGTTCCGTCTTCTGTCTGCAGCACCCGGAATCTCCTAGGAGCCCTTCGCGTGTCTTGCCCGAGTGTCTGCCTGTGCGGGCTGACGGGGAAAGGCGGGGGTTGGGCTGGAAATGCAGGTAGTATCTAGTGCCTCCCCCTTGACTTGGTAGGTAATTTGCCGAATTCCCCCTGCCAGGGAACACCTGTGACACCAGTCAGCTGCGTGGACGGCGGCCCCAAACCTCCCACACACAGTCAGCCGTGTTCCGGAATTGTGAGTGTGGGGAGGTTCCGTCTTCTTTCTGCAGCACCCGGGAACTCCTAGGAGCCCTTCGCGTGTCTTCCCCGAGTGTCTGAATTTGCGGGCTACCGGGGAAAGGCGGGGGTTGGGCTGGAAATGCAGGTCGCATTTAATGCCTCCCCCTGGACTTGGGAGGTAATTAGCGGACTTCCCCATGCCAGGGAACACCTTTGACACCACTCACCTGCGTGGAGTGTGGCCCCAAACCTCCCACACACAGTCAGCCGTGTTCCGGAATTCTGAGAGTGGGGAGGTTCCGTCTTCTGTCTGCAGCAAACGGAATCTCCAAGGAGCATTTCGAGTGTCTTCCCCGAGTGTATGCATGTGCGGGCTGCCGGGGAAAGGCGGGGGTTGGGCTGGAAATGCAGGTAGTATCTAGTGCCTCCTCCTCGACATGGGAGGTAATTAGCGGACTTCCCCCTGCCAGGGAACACCTGTGACACCAGACAGCTGCGTGGACGGCGTCCCCAAACCTCCCACAAACAGTCAGCCGTGTTCCGGAATTCTGAGAGTGAGGAGGTTCCGTCTTCTGTCTGCAGCACCCGAGATCTCCTAGGAGCATTTCGCGTGTCTTCCTCGTGTGTATGAATTTGCGGGCTACCGTGGAAAGGCGGGGTTTGGGCTGGAAATGCAGGTAGCATGTAGTGCCTCCCCCTGGAAAGTGTAGGCAATTAGCGGATTTCCCCATGCCAGGGAACACCTTTGACACCACTTAACTGCGTGGAGGGCGGCCCCGAAACTACCCCACACAGTCAGCCGTGTTCCGGTATTGTGAGTTTGGAAAAGTTCCGTCTTCTCTCTGCAGCACCCGGGATCTCCTAGGAGCCCTTCGCGTGTCTTGCCCGAGTGTCTACCTGTGTGGGCTGCCGGGGAAATGCGGGGTTTGGGCTGGAAATGCAGGTAGTATCTAGTGCCTCCACCTGGACATGGGACGAAATTAGCGGAATTCCCCCTACCAGGGAATACATTTGACACCACTCAGCTGCGTGGAGGGCGGCCCCTAACCTCCCCCACACAGTCAGCCGTGTTCCGGAATTGCGAGTATGGGGAGGATCCGTCTTCTGTCTGCAGCACCCGAGATCTCCTAGGAGCATTTCGCGTGTCTTTCCCGAGTGTATGCATGTGCGGGCTGCCGGGGAAAGGCGGGATTTGGGCTGGAAATGCAGGTAGCATGTAGTGCCTCCCGCTGGAAAGGGTAGGCATTTAGCGGATTTCCCCATGCCAGGGAACACCTTTGACAACACTTAGCTGCGTGGAGGGCGGCCCCGAACCTTCCCCACACAGTCAGCCGTTGTCCGGAATTGTGAGTGTGGGGAGGTTCCGTCTTCTGTCTGCAGCACCCGGGATCTCCTAGGAGCACTTCGCGTGTCTTCCCCGAGTGTCTGCATGTGCGGGCTGCCGGGAAAAGGCGGGGTTTGGGCTGGAAATGCAGGTAGTATCAAGTGCCTCCCCCTTGACTTGGTAGGTAATTAGCGGACTTCCCCATGCCAGGGAACACCTGTGACACCAGTCAGCTGCGTGGACGGCGGCCCAAAACCTCCCCCACAAAGTCAGCCGTGTTCCGGAATTCTGAGATTGGGGAGGTTCCGTCTTTTGTCTGCAGCACCCGAGATCTCCTAGGAGCATTTCGCGTGTCTTCCCCGAGTGTATGCATGTTCGGGCTGCCGGGGAAAGGCGGGGGTTGGGCTGGAAATGCAGGTAGCATGTAGTGCCTCACAATGGAAAGGGTAGGCAATTAGCGGATTTCCCCATGCCAGGGAACACCTTTGACACCATTTCGCTGATTGGAGGGCGGCCCCAAAACTTCCACACACAGTCAGCCGTGTTCCGGAATTCTGAGAGTGGGGAGGTTCCGTCTTATGTCTGCAGCACCAGGGATCTCCTAGGAGCCCTTCGCGTGTAATCACCGAGTGTCTGCCTGTGCGGGCTGACGGGGAAAAGCGGCGGTTGGGCTGGAAATGCAGGTAGCATCTAGTGCCTCCCCCTGGACTGGGTAGGCAATTAGCGGATTTACCCATGCCAGGGAACACCTTTGACAACACTTAGCGGCGTGGAGGGCGGCCCCAAACCACCCCCACACAGTTAGCCGTGTTCCGGGATTGTGAGTGTGGGGAGGTTCCGTCTACTGTCTGCAGCACCCGGGATCTCCTAGGAGCCCTTCGCGTGTCTTCCCCGAGTGTCTGCCTGTGCGGACTGCTGGGGAAAGGCAGGGGTTGGGCTGGAAATGCAGGTAGCATCTAGTGCCTCCCCCTGGACTTGGGAGGTAATTAGCGGACTTCCCCCTGCCAGGGAACACCTGTGACACCAGTCAGCTGCGTTGACGGCGGCCCCGAACCTCCCCCACACAGTCAGCCTTGTTCCGGAATTCTGAGAGTGGGGAGGTTCCGTCTTCTGTCTGCAGCACCCGGAATCTCCTAGGAGCCCTTCGCGTGTCTTGCCCGAGTGTCTGCCTGTGCGGTCTGACGGGGAATGGCGGGGGTTGGGCTGGAAATGCAGGTAGTATCTAGTGCCTCCCCCTTGACTTGGTAGGTAATTTGCCGAATTCCCCCTGCCAGGGAACACCTGTGACACCAGTCAGCTGCGTGGTCGGCGGCCCCAAACCTCCCACACACAGTCAGCCGTGTTCCGGAATTGTGAGTGTGGGGAGGTTCCGTCTTCTGTCTGCAGAACCCGGGAACTAATAGGAGCCCTTCGCGTGTCTTCCCCGAGTGTCTGCATTTGCGGGCTACCGGGGAAAGGCGGGGGTTGGGCTGGAAATGCAGGTCGCATTTAGTGCCTCCCCCTGGACTTGGGAGGTAATTAGCGGACTTCCCCATGCCAGGGAACACCTTTGACACCACTCACCTGCGTGGAGGGTGGCCCCAAACCTCCCACACACAGTCAGCCGTGTTCCGGAATTCTGAGAGTGGGGAGGTTCCGTCTTCTGTCTGCAGCAAACGGAATCTCCAAGGAGCATTTCGCGTGTCTTCCCCGAGTGTATGCATGTTCGGGCAGCCGGGGAAAGGCGGGGTTTGGGCTGGAAATGCAGGTAGCATGTAGTGCCTCACCCTGGAAAGGGTAGGCAATTAGCGGATTTCCCCATGCCATGGAACACCTTTGACACCACTCAGCTGCGTGGAGGGCGGCCCCGAACCTCACCCACACAGTCAGCCGTGTTCCGGAATTGTGAGTGTGGGGAGGTTCCGTCTTCTGTCTGCCGCACCCGGGATCTCGTAGGAACCCTTCGCGTGTCTTGCCCGAGTGTCTACCTGTGCGGGCTGCCGGGGAAAGGCGGGGGTTGGGCTGGAAATGCAGGTAGTATCTAGTGCCTCCCCCTGGACTTGGGAGGTAATTAGCGGACTTCCCCCTGCCAGGGAACACCTGTGACACCAGACAGCTGCGTGGACGGCGTCCCCAAACCTCCCACAAACAGTCAGCCGTGTTCCGGAATTCTGAGAGTGAGGAGGTTCCGTCTTCTGTCTGCAGCACCCGAGATCTCCTAGGAGCATTTCGCGTGTCTTCCTCGTGTGTATGAATTTGCGGGCTACCGGGGAAAGGCGGGGTTTGGGCTGGAAATGCAGGTAGCATGTAGTGCCTCCCCCTGGAAAGGGTAGGCAATTAGCGGATTTCCCCATGCCAGGGAACACCTTTGACACCACTTAACTGCGTGGAGGGCGGCCCCGAAACTACCCCACACAGTCAGCCGTGTTCCGGTATTGTGAGTTTGGAAAAGTTCCGTCTTCTGTCTGCAGCACCCGGGATCTCCTAGGAGCCCTTCGCGTGTCTTGCCCGAGTGTCTACCTGTGTGGGCTGCCGGGGAAATGCGGGGTTTGGGCTGGAAATGCAGGTAGTATCTAGTGCCTCCACCTGGACATGGGACGAAATTAGCGGAATTCCCCCTACCAGGGAATACATTTGACACCACTCAGCTGCGTTGAGGGCGGCCCCTAACCTCCCCCACACAGTCAGCCGTGTTCCGGAATTGCGAGTATGGGGAGGATCCGTCTTCTGTCTGCAGCACCCGAGATCTCCTAGGAGCATTTCGCGTGTCTTTCCCGAGTGTATGCATGTGCGGGCTGCCGGGGAAAGGCGGGATTTGGGCTGGAAATGCAGGTAGCATGTAGTGCCTCCCGCTGGAAAGGGTAGGCATTTAGCGGATTTCCCCATGCCAGGGAACACCTTTGACACCACTTAGCTGCGTGGAGGGCGGCCCCGAACCTTCCCCACACAGTCAGCCGTTGTCCGGAATTGTGAGTGTGGGGAGGTTCCGTCTTCTGTCTGCAGCACCCGGGAACTCCTAGGAGCACTTCGCGTGTCTTCCCCGAGTGTCTGCATGTGCGGGCTGCCGGGAAAAGGCGGGGTTTGGGCTGGAAATGCAGGTAGTATCAAGTGCCTCCCCCTTGACTTGGTAGGTAATTAGCGGACTTCCCCATGCCAGGGAACACCTGTGACACCAGTCAGCTGCGTGGACGGCGGCCCAAAACCTCCCCCACAAAGTCAGCCGTGTTCCGGAATTCTGAGATTGGGGAGGTTCCGTCTTTTGTCTGCAGCACCCGAGATCTCCTAGGAGCATTTCGCGTGTCTTCCCCGAGTGTATGCATGTTCGGGCTGCCGGGGAAAGGCGGGGGTTGGGCTGGAAATGCAGGTAGCATGTAGTGCCTCACAATGGAAAGGGTAGGCAATTAGCGGATTTCCCCATGCCAGGGAACACCTTTGACACCATTTCGCTGATTGGAGGGCGGCCCCAAAACTTCCACACACAGTCAGCCGTGTTCCGGAATTCTGAGAGTGGGGAGGTTCCGTCTTATGTCTGCAGCACCCGGGATCTCCTAGGAGCCCTTCGCGTGTAATCACCGAGTGTCTGCCTGTGCGGGCTGACAGGGAAAGGCGGCGGTTTGGCTGGAAATGCAGGTAGCATCTAGTGCCTCCCCCTGGACAGGGTAGGCAATTAGCGGATTTACCCATGCCAGGGAACACCTTTGACAACACTTAGCGGCGTGGAGGGCGGCCCCAAACCACCCCCACACAGTTAGCCGTGTTCCGGGATTGTGAGTGTGGGGAGGTTCCGTCTACTGTCTGCAGCATCCGGGATCTCCTAGGAGCCCTTCGCGTGTCTTCCCCGAGTGTCTGCCTGTGTGGACTGCTGGGGAAAGGCAGGGGTTGGGCTGGAAATGCAGGTAGCATCTAGTGCCTCCCCCTGGACTTGGGAGGTAATTAGCGGACTTCCCCCTGCCAGGGAACACCTGTGACACCAGTCAGCTGCGTTGACGGCGGCCCCGAACCTCCCCCACACAGTCAGCCGTGTTCCGGAATTCTGAGAGTGGGGAGGTTCCGTCTTCTGTCTGCAGCACCCGGGATCTCCTAGGAGCCCTTCGCGTGTATTCCCCGTGTGTCTGCTTGTGCGGGCTGCCGGGGAAAGGCGGGGGTTGGGCTGTAAATGCAGGTAGCATCTAGTGCCTCCCCCTGAAGAGGGGAGGTAATTAGCGGAATTCCGCCTGCCAGGGAACACCTGTGTCACCAGTCAGCTGCGTGGAAGGCGGCCCCATTCTTCCCCCACACAGTCAGACGTGTTCCGGAATTGTGAGTGTGGGGAGGTTCCGTCTTCTGTCTGCAGCACCCGGGATCTCCTAGGAGCCCTTCGCGTGTCTTCCCCGAGTGTCTGCATGTGCGGGCTGCCGGGGAAAGGCGGGTGTTGGGCTGGAAATGCAGGTCGCATTTAGTGCCTCCCCCTGGATTTGGGAGGTAATTAGCGGATTTCCCCATGCCAGGGAACACCTTTGACACCACTTAACTGCGAGGAGGGCGGCCCCGAACCTCCCCCACACAGTCAGCCGTGTTCCGGTATTGTGAGTGTGGGGAAGTTCCGTCTTCTGTCTGCAGCACCCGGAATCTCCTATGAGCCCTTCGCATGTCTTGCCCGAGTGTCTGCCTGTGCGGTCTGACGGGGAAAGGCGGGGGTTGGGCTGGAAATGCAGGTAGTATCTAGTGCCTCCCCCTTGACTTGGTAGGTAATTTGCCGAATTCCCCCTGCCAGGGAACACCTGTGACACCAGTCAGCTGCGTGGACGGCGGCCCCAAACCTCCCACACACAGTCAGCTGTGTTCCGGAATTGTGAGTGTGGGGAGGTTCCGTCTTCTTTCTGCAGCACCCGGGAACTCCTAGGAGCCCTTCGCGTGTCTTCCCCGAGTGTCTGCATTTGCGGGCTACCGGGGAAAGGCGGGGGTTGGGCTGGAAATGCAGGTCGCATTTAGTGCCTCCCCCTGGACTTGGGAGGTAATTAGCGGACTTCCCCATGCCAGGGAACACCTTTGACACCACTCACATGCGTGGAGGGTGGCCCCAAACCTCCCACACACAGTCAGCCGTGTTCCGGAATTCTGAGAGTGGGGAGGTTCCGTCTTCTGTCTGCCGCACCCGGGATCTCCTAGGAACCCTTCGCTTGTCTTGCCCGAGTGTCTACCTGTGCGGGCTGCCGGGGAAAGGCGGGGTTTGGGCTGGAAATGCAGGTAGTATCTAGTGCCACCCCTGGACATGGGAAGAAATTAGCGGACTTCCCCCTGCCAGGGATCACCTGTGACAACAGTCAGCTGCGTGGACGGCGGCCCCAAACCTCCCCCACACAGTCAGCCGTGTTCCGGAATTCTGAGAGTGGGGAGGTTCCGTCTTCTGTCTGCAGCACCCGGGATCTCCTAGGAGCACTTCGCGTGTCTTCCCCGAGTGTCTGCATGTGCAGGCTGCCGGGGAAAGGCGGGGTTTGGGCTGGAAATGCAGGTAGCATCTAGTGCCTCCCCCTGGACAGGGTAGGCAATTAGCGGACTTCCCCGTGCCAGGGAACACCTTTGACAACACTTAGCTGCGTGGAGGACGGCCCCAAACCACCCCCACACAGTTAGCCATGTTCCGGGATTGTGAGTGTGGGGAGGTTCCGTCTTCTGTCTGCAGCACCCGGGATCTCCTAGGAGTCCTTCGCGTGTCTTCCACGAGTGTCTGCCTGTGCGGGCTGCCGGGGAATGGCGGGGGTTGGGCTGGAAATGCAGGTAGCATCTAGTGCCTCCCCCTGGACTTGGGAGGAAATTAGCGGACTTCCCCCTGCAAGGGAACACCTGTGACACCAGTCAGCTGCGTGGACTGCGGCCCCAAACCTCCCCCACACAGTCAGCCGTGTTCCGGAATTCTGAGAGTGGGGAGGTTCCGTCTTCTGTCTGCAGCACCCGGGATCTCCTAGGAGCCCTTCGCGTGTAATCCCCGAGTGTCTGCCTGTGCGGGCTGACGGGGAAAGGCGGGGGATGGGCTGGAAATGCAGGTAGTATCTACTGCCTCCCCCTGGATTTGGGAGGTAATTTGCCGACTTCTCCATGCCAGGGAACACCTGTGACACCAGTCAGCTGCGTGGACGGCGGCCCCAAACCTCCCCCACACAGTCAGCCGTGTTCCGGAATTCTGAGAATGGGGAGGTTCCGTCTTCTGTCTGCAGCACCCGGGATCTCCTAGGAGCCCTTCGCGTGTCTTCCCCGAGTGTCTGCATGTGCGGGCTGCCGGGGAAAGGCGGGGGTTGGGCTGGAAATGAAGGTCGCATTTAGTGCCTCCCCCTGGACTTGGGAGGTAATTAGCGGAATTCCCTATGTCAGAGAACACCTTTGACACCACTCACCTGCGTGGAGTGCGGCCCCAAACCTCCCACACACAGTCAGCCGTGTTCCGAAATTGTGAGTGTGGGGAGGTTCCGTTTTCTGTCTGCAGGACCCGGGATCTCCTAGGAGCCCTTAGCGTGTCTTCCGCGAGTGTCTCCAATTGCGGGCTGCCGGGGAAAGCGGGGGTTGGCCTGGAAATGCAAGTAGCATCTAGTGCCTCCCCCTGGACAGTGTAGGCAATTAGCGGAATTCCCCATGCCAGGAAACACCTGTGACACCAGTCAGCTGCGTGGACGGAGCCCCAAACCTCCCCCACAATGTCACCCGTGTTCCGGAATTCTGAGAGTGGGGAGGTTCCGTCTTCTGTCTGCATAACCTGGGATCTACTTGGAGCCCTTCGCGCGTCTTCCCCGAGTGTCTGCATGTGCGGTCTGCCGGGGAAAGGCTGGCTTTGGGCTGGAAATGCAGGTAGCATCTAGTGCCTCCCCATGGACAGGGTAGGCAATTAGCGGAATTCCCCATGCCAGGGAACACCTTTCACAACACTTAGCTGCGTGAAGGGCGGCCCCGAACCTCCCCCACACAGTCAGCCATGTTCCGGAATTGTGAGTGTTGGGAGGTTCCGTCTTCTGTCTGCAGCACCCGGGATCTCATAGGAGCCCTTCGCGTGTCTTCCCCGAGTGTCTGCATGTGCGGGCTTCCGGGGAAATGCGGGGGTTGGGCTGGAAATGCAGGTAGTACCTAGTGCCTCCCCCTTTACTTGGTAGGTAATTAGCGGACTTCCCCCTGCCAGGGAATAATTTTGACACCACTCAGCTACGTGGATGGCGGCCCCTAACCTCCCCCACACAGTCAGCCATGTTCCGGAATTGTGAGTGTGGGGAGGTTCCGTCTTCTGTCTGCAGCACCCGGGATCTCCTAGGAGCCCTTCGCGTGTCTTCCCCGAGTGTCTAACTGTGCGGGCTTCCGGAGAAAGGCGGGGGTTGTGCTGGGAATGCAGGTAGCATCTAGTGCCTCCCCCTGGACAGGGTAGGCAATTAGCGGACTTCCCCATGCCAGGGAACACCTGTGACACCAGTCAGCTGCGTGGACGGCGGCCCCAAACTTTCCCCACAAAGTCAGCCGTGTTCCGGAATTCTGAGAGTGGGGAGGTTCCGTCTTCTGTCTGCAGCACCCGAGATCTCTTAGGAGCATTTCGCGTGTCTTCCCCGAGTGTATGCATGTTCGGGCTGCCGGGGAAAGGCGGGGTTTGGGCTGGAAATGCAGGTAGCATGTAGTGCCTCCCCCTGGAAAGGGTAGGCAATTAGCGGATTTCCCCATGCCAGGGAACACCTTTGACACCACTTAGCTGCGTGGAGTGCGGCCCCGAAACTTCCCCACACAGTCAGCCGTGTTCCGGAATTCTGAGAGTGGGGAGGTTCCGTCTTCTGTCTGCAGCACCCGGGATCTCCTAGGAGCCCTTCGCGTGTCTTCCCCGAGTGTCTCCCTGTGCGGGCTGCCGGGGATAGTCGGGGGTTTGGCTGGAAATGCAGGTAGCATCTAGTGCCTCCCCCTGGACTTGGGAGGTAATTAGCGGACTTCCCCCTGCCAGGGAACACCTTAGACACCAGTCAGCTGCGTGGACAGCGGCCCCAAACCTCCCCCACACAGTCAGCCGTGTTCCGGAAGTCTGAGAGTGGGGAGGTTCCGTCTTCTGTCTGCAGCACCCGGGATCTCCTAGGAGCCCTTCGCGTTTATTCCCCGTGTGACTGCTTGTGCGAGCTGCCGGGGAAAGGCGGGGGTTGGGCTGGAAATGCAGGTAGCATCTATTGCCTCCCCATGGACAGGGTAGGCAATTAGCGGAATTCCCCATGCCAGGGAAAACCTTTGACACCACTTAGCTGCGTGGAGGGCGGCCCCGAACCTCCCCCACACAGTCAGCCGTGTTCCGGAATTCTGAGATTGGGGAGGTTCCGTCTTCTGTCTGCAGCACCCGGGATCTCCTAGGAGCCCTTCGCGTGTCTTCCCCGAGTGTCTCACATTGCGGGCTGCCGGGGAAAGGCGGGGTTTGGGCTGGAAATGCAGGTAGTATCTAGTGCCTCCCCCTGGACTTGGGAGGTAATTAGCTGAATTACCCCTGCCAGGGAACACCTGTGACACCAGTCAGCTTCGTGGACGGCGGCCCCAAACCTCCCACACACAGTCAGCCGTGTTCCGGAATTCTGAGAGTGAGGAGGTTCCGTCTTCTGTCTGCAGCACCCGAGATCTCCTAGGAGCATTTCGCGTGTCTTCCCCGAGGGTATGCATGTGCGGGCTAACGGGGAAAGGCGGCGTCGGTCTGGAAATACAGGTAGCATGTAGTGCCTCCCCCTGGACATTGTAGGCAATTAGCGGACTTCCCCCTGCCAGGGAATACCTTTGACATCACTTAGCTGCGTGGAGGGCGGCCCTGAACCTCCCCCACACAGTCAGCCGTGTTCCGGTATTGTGAGTGTGGGGAAGTTCCGTCTTCTGTCTGCAGCACCCGGAATCTCCTAGGAGCCCTTCGCGTGTCTTCCCCTAGTGTATACCATTGCGGGCTGCCGGGGAAAGCGGGGGTTGGGCTGGAATTGCAAGTAGCTTCTAGTGCCTCCCCCTGGACTTGGGAGGTGATTAGCGGACTTCCCCCTGCCAGGGAACACCTTTGACACCACTCAACTGCGTGGAGGGCGGCCCCAAACCTCCCACACACAGTCAGCCGTGTTCCGGAATTCTGAGAGTGAGGAGGTTCCGTCTTCTGTCTGCTGCACCCGGGATCTCCTAGGAGCCCTTCGCGTGTCTTCCCCGAGTGTATCCCATTGCGGGCTGCCGGGGAAAGCGGGGGTTGGGCTGGAAATGCAAGTAGCTTCTAGTGCCTTCCCCTGGACAGGGTAGGCAATTAGCGGACTTCCCCGTGCCAGGGAACACCTTTGACACCACTTAGCTGCGTGGAGGGCGGCCCCGAACCTCTCCGATACAGTCAGCCGTGTTCCGGAATTCTGAGAGTGGGGATGTTCCGTCTTCTCTCTGCAGCACCCGGGATCTCCTAGGAGCCCTTCGCGTGTCTTCCCCGAGTGTCTGCATGTGCGGGCTGCCGGGGAAAGGCGGGGGTTGGGCTGGAAATGCAGGTCATATTTAGTGCCTCCCCCTGGACTTGGGAGGTAATTAGCGGACTTCCCCATGCCAGGGAACACCTTTGACACCACTCACCTGCGTGGAGGGCGGCCCCAAACCTCCCACACACAGTCAGCCGTGTTCCGGAATTCTGAGAGTGAGGAGGTTCCGTCTTCTGTCTGCTGCACCCGAGATCTCCTAGGAGCATATCGCGTGTCTTCCCCGAGTGTATGCATGTGCAGGCTGCTGGGGAAAGTCGGGGTTTGTGCTGGAAATGCAGGTAGCATCTAGTGCCTCCCCCTGGACTTGGGAGGTAATTAGCGGACTTCCCCCTGCCAGGGAATACCTTTGACACCACTCAGCTGCGTGGAGTGCGGCCCCTAACCTCCCCAACACAGTCAGCCGTGTTCCGGGATTGTGAGTGTGGGGAGGATCCGTCTTCTGTCTGCAGCACCCGGGATCTCCTAGGAGCCTTTCGCGTGTCTTCCCCGAGTATCTGCATGTGAGGGCTACCCGGGAAAGACGGGGTTTGGGCTGGAAATGCAGGTAGGATTTAGTGCCTCCCCCTGGACAGTGTAGGCAATTAGCGGATTTACCCATGCCAGGGAACACCTTTGACACCACTTAACTGCGTGGATGGCGGCCCCGAACCTCCCCAACACAGTCAGCCGTGTTCCGGTATTGTGAGTGTGGGGAAGTTCCGTCTTCTGTCTGCAGCACCCGGGATCTCCTAGGAGCCCTTCGCGTGTCTTCCCCGAGTGTCTGCCTGTGCGGGCTGACGGGGAAAGGCGGGGGTTGGGCTGGAAATGCAGGTAGTATCTAGTGCCTCACCCTGGACTTGGGAGGTAATTTGCCGACTTCCCCCTGCCAGGGAACACCTGTGACACCAGTCAGCTGCGTGGACGGCGGCCCCAAACCTCCCCCACACAGTCAGCCGTGTTCCGGAATTCTGAGAGTGGGGATGTTCCGTCTTCTGTCTGCAGCACCCGGGATCTCCTAGGAGCCCTTCGCGTGTCTTCCCCGAGTGTCTGCATCTGCGGGCTGCCGGGGAAAGGCGGGGGTTGGGCTGGAAATGCAGGTCGCATTTAGTGCCTCCCCCTGGACTTGGGAGGTAATTAGCGGACTTCCCCATGCCACGGAACACCTTTCACTCCATTCACCTGCGTGGAGGGCGGCCCCAAACCTCCCACACACAGTCAGCCGTGTTCCGAAATTGTGAGTGTGGGGAGGTTCCGTTTTCTGTCTGCAGCACCCGGGATCTCCTAGGAGCCCTTCGCGTGACTTCCACGAGTGTCTCCCATTGCGGGCTGCCGGGGAAAGCGGGGGTTGGGCTGGAAATGCAAGTAGCATCTAGTGCCTCCCCCTGGACAGGGTAGGCAATTAGCGGACTTCCCCGTGCCAGGGAACACCTTTGACACCACTTAGCTGCGTGGAGGGCGGCCCCGAACCTCCCCCACACAGTCAGCCGTGTTCCGGAATTCTGAGAGTGGGGAGGTTCCGTCTTCTGTCTGCAGCACCCGAGATCTCCTAGGAGCATTTCGCGTGTCTTCCCCGAGTGTATGCATGTGCGGGCTGCCGGGGAAAGGCTGGGTTTGGGCTGGAAATGCAGGTAGCATGTATGCCTCCCGCTGGAAAAGGTAGGCAATTAGCGGATTTCCCCATGCCAGGGAACACCTTTCATACCACTTAGCTGCGTGGAGTGCGGCCCCGAACCTTCCCCACACAGTCAGCCGTGTTCCGGAATTGTGAGTGTGGGGAGGTTCCGTCTTCTGTCTGCAGCACCCGGGATCTCCTAGGAGCACTTCGCGTGTCTTCCACGAATTTCTGCATGTGCGGGCTGCCTGGGAAAGGCGGGGATTGGGCTGGAAATGTAGGTAGTATCTAGTGCCTCCCCCTTGACTTGGTAGGTAATTAGCGGAATTCCCCCTGCCAGGGAATAAGTTTGACACCACTCAGCTACATGGAGTGCGGCCCCTAACCTCCCCCACACAGTCAGCCATGTTCCGGAATTGTGAGTGTGGGGAGGTTCCGTCTTCTGTCTGCAGAACCCGGGATCTCCTAGGAGCCCTTTGCGTGTCTTCCCCGAGTGTCTACCTGTGCGGGCTTCCGGAGAAAGGCGGGGGTTGGCCTGGAAATGCAGGTAGTAACTAGTGCCTCCCCCTGGACTTGGGAGGTAATTAGCGGACTTCCCCATGCCAGGGAACACCTTTGACACCACTCACCTGCGTGGAGGGCGGCACCAAACCTCCCACACACAGTCAGCCGTGTTCCGAAATTGTGATTGTGGGGAGGTTCCGTTTTTTGTCTGCAGCACCCGGGATCTCCTAGGAGCTCTTCCCGTGTCTTCCCCGAGTGTCTCCCATTGCGGGCTGCCGGAGAAAGCGGGGGTTGGGCTGGAAATGCAAGTAGCATCTAGTGCCACCCCCTGGACAGTGTAGGCAATTAGCGGACTTCCCCGTGCCAGGGAACACCTTTGAAACCCCTAAGCTGCGTGGAGGGCGGCCCCGAACCTCCCCCACTCAGTCAGCCGTGTTCCGGAATTCTGAGAGTGGGGAGGTTCCGTCTTCTGTCTGCAGCACCCGAGATCTCTTAGGAGCATTTCGCGTGTCTTCCCCGAGTGTATGCATGTGCGGGCTGCCGGGTAAAGGCTGGGTTTGGGCTGGAAATGCAGGTAGCATGTATGCCTCCCGCTGGAAAGGGTAGGCAATTAGCGGATTTCCCCATGCGAGGGAACACCTTTGACACCACTTAGCTGCGTGGAGGGCGGCCCCGAACCTCCCCCACACAGTCAGCCGTGTTCCGGAATTGTGAGTGTGGGGTGGTTCCGTCTTCTGTCTGCAGCACCCGGGATCTCCTAGGAGCACTTCGCGTGTCTTCCCCGAGTTTCCGCATGTGCGGGCTGCCGGGGAAAGGCGGGATTGGGCTGGAAATGCAGGTAGTATCTAGTGCCTCCCCCTTAACTTGGTAGGTAATTAGCGGACTTCCCCAAGCCAGGGAATAATTTTGAAACCAGTCATCTGCGTGGACGGCGGCCCCAAACCTACCCCACACAGTCAGCCGTGTTCCGGAATTCTGAGAGTGGGGATGTTCCGTCTTCTGTCGGCAGCACCCGGGATCTCCTAGGAGCCTTTCGCGTGTCTTCCCCGAGTGTCTGCATATGCGGGCTGCCGGGGAAAGGCGGGGGTTGGGCTGGAAATGCAGGTCGCATTTAGTGCCTCCCCCTGAACTTGGGAGGTAATTAGCGGACTTCCCCATGCCAGGGAACACCTTTGACACCACTCACCTGCGTGGAGGGCGGTCCCAAACCTCCCACACAGTCAGCCCTGTTCCGAAATTGTGAGTGTGGGGAGGTTCCGTTTTCTGTCTGCAGCACCCGTGATCTCCTAGGAGCCCTTCCCGTGTCTTCCACAAGTGTCTGCATGTGCGGGCTGCCGGGGAAAGGCGGGGGTTGGGCTGGAAATGCAGGTCGCATTTAGTGCCTCACCCTGAACTTGGGAGGTAATTAGCGGACTTCCCCATGCCAGGGAACACCTTTGACAACACTCACCTGCGTGGAGGGCGGCCCCGAACCTCCCCCACACAGTCAGCCGTGTTCCGGAATTCGGAGAGTGGGGAGGTTCCGTCTTCTGTCTGCAGCACCCGAGATCTCCTAGGAGCATTTCGCGTGTCTTCCCCGAGTGTATGCATGTGCGGGCTGCCGGGGAAAGGCTGGGTTTGGGCTGGAAATGCAGGTAGCATTTATGCCTCCCGCTGGAAAGGGTGGGCAATTAGCGGATTTCCCCATGCCAGGGAACACCTTTGACACCACTTAGCTGCGTGGAGGGCGGCCCCGAACCTCCCCCACACAGTCAGCCGTGTTTCGGAATTGTGAGTGTGGGGAGCTTCCGTCTTCTGTCTGCAGCACCCGGGATCTCCTAGGAGCACTTCGCGTGTCTTCCCCGAGTTTCTGCATGTGCGGGCTGCCGGGGAAAGGCGGGGTTTGGGCTGGAAATGCAGGTAGTATCTAGTGCCTCCCCCTTGACTTGGTAGGTAATTAGCGGACTTCCCCAAGCCAGGGAATAATTTTGACACCAGTCATCTGCGTGGACGGCGGCCCCAAACCTACCCCACACAGTCAGCCGTGTTCCGGAATTCTGAGAGTGGGGATGTTCCGTCTTCTGTCGGCAGCACCCGGGATCTCCTAGGAGCCCTTCGCGTGTCTTCCCCGAGTTTCTCCCATTGCGGGCTGCCGGAGAAAGCGGGGGTTGGGCTGGAAATGCAAGTAGCATCTAGTGCCTCCCCCTGGACAGTGTAGGCAATTAGCGGACTTCCCCGTGACAGGGAACACCTTTGACACCACTTAGCTGCGTGGAGGGCGACCCCGAACCTCCCCCACACAGTCAGCCGTGTTCCGGAATTCTGAGAGTGGGGAGGTTCCGTCTTCTGTCTGCAGCACCCGAGATCTCCTAGGAGCATTTCGCGTGTCTTCCCCGAGTGTATGCATGTGCGGGCTGCCGGGGAAAGGCTGGGTTTGGGCTGGAAATGCAGGTAGCATTTATGCCTCCCGCTGGAATGGGTAGGCAATTAGCGGATTTCCCCATGCCAGGGAACACCTTTGACACCACTTAGCTGCGTGGAGGGCGGCCCCGAACCTCCCCCACACAGTCAGCCGTGTTCCGGAATTGTGAGTGTGGGGAGGTTCCGTCTTCTGTCTGCAGCACCCGGGATCTCCTAGGAACACTTCGCGTGTCTTCCCCGAGTTTCTGCATGTGCGGGCTGCCGGGGAAAGGCGGGGATTGGGCTGGAAATGTAGGTAGTATCTAGTGCCTCCCCCTTGACTTGGTAGGTAATTAGCGAACTTCCCCCTGCCAGGGAATAAGATTGACACCACTCAGCTACGTGGAGGGCGGCCCCTAACCTCCCCCACACTGTCAGCCATGTTCCGGAATTGTGAGTGTGGGGAGGTTCCGTCTTCTGTCTGCAGAACCCGGGATCTCCTAGGAGCCCTTTGGGTGTCTTCCCCGAGTGTCTACCTGTGCGGGCTTCCGGAGAAAGGCGGGGGTTGGGCTGGAAATGCAGGTAGTAACTAATGCCTCCCCCTGGACTTGGGAGGTAATTAGCGGACTTCCCCATGCCAGGGAACACCTTTGACACCACTCACCTGCGTGGAGGGCGGTCCCAAACCTCCCACACACAGTCAGCCGTGTTCCGAAATTGTGAAAGTGGGGAGGTCCCGTTTTTTGTCTGCAGCACCCTGGATCTCCCAGGAGCCTTTCGCGTGTCTTCCCCGAGTGTATGAATATGCGGGCTACCGGGTAAAGGCGGGGTTTGGGCTGGAAATGCAGGTAGCATGTACTGCCTCCCCCTGGAAAGGGTAGGCAATTAGCGGATTTCCCCATGCCAGGGAACACCTTTGACACCACTTAACTGCGTGGAGGGCGGCCCCGAACCTCCCCCACACAGTCAGCCGTGTTCCGGTATTGTGAGTGTGGGGAAGTTCCGTCTTCTGTCTGCAGCAAACGGGATCTCCTAGGAGCCCTTCGTGTGTCTTCCCCGAGTGTCTGCATGTGCGGGCTGCCGGGGAAAGGCGAGGGTTGGGCTGGAAATGCAGGTCGCATTTAGTGCCTCCCCCTGAACTTGGGAGGTAATTAGCGGACTTCCCCATGCCAGGGAACACTTTTGACACCACTCACCTGCGTGGAGGGCGGCCCCGAACCTCCCCCACACAGTCAGCCGTGTTCCGGAATTCTGAGAGTGGGGAGGTTCCGTCTTCTGTCTGCAGCACCCGAGATCTAATAGGAGCATTTCGCGTGTCTTCCCCGAGTGTATGCATGTGCGGGCTGCCGGGGAAAGGCTGGGTTTGGGCTGGAAATTCAGGTAGCATTTATGCCTCCCGCTGGAAAGGGTAGGCAGTTAGCGGATTTCCCCATGCCACGGAACACCTTTGACACCACTTAGCAGCGTGGAGTGCGGTCCCGTACCTCCCCCACACAGTCAGCCGTGTTCCGGAATTGTGAGTGTGGGGAGGTTCCGTCTTCTGTCTGCAGCACCCGGGATCTCCTAGGAGCACTTCGCGTGTCTTCCCCGAGTTTCTGCATGTGCGGGCTGCCGGGGAAAGGCGGGGTTTGTGCTGGAAATGCAGGTAGTATCTAGTGCCTCCCCCTTGACTTGGTAGGTAATTAGCGGACTACCCCAAGCCAGGGAATAATTTTGACACCAGTCATCTGCGTGGACGGCGGCCCCAAACCTACCCCACACAGTCAGCCGTGTTCCGGAATTCTGAGAGTGGGGATGTTCCGACTTCTGTCGTCAGCACCCGGGATCTCCTAGGAGCAATTCGCGTGTCTTCCCCGAGTGTCTCCCATTGCGGGCTGCCGGAGAAAGCGGGGGTTGGGCTGGAAATGCAAGTAGCATCTAGTGCCTCCCCCTGGACAGTGTAGGCAATTAGCGGACTTCCCCGTGACAGGGAACACATTTGACACCACTTAGCTGCGTGGAGGGCGGCCCCGAACCTCCCCCACACAGTCAGCCGTGTTCCGGAATTCTGAGAATGGGGAGGTTTCGTCTTCTGTCTGCAGCACCCGAGATCTCCTAGGAGCATTTCGCGTGTCTTCCCCGAGTGTATGCATGTGCGGGCTGCCGGGGAAAGGCTGGGTTTGGGCTGGAAATGCAGGTAGCATTTATGCCTCCCGCTGGAATGGGTAGGCAATTAGCGGATTTCCCCATGCCAGGGAACACCTTTGACACCACTTAGCTGCGTGGAGGGCGGCCCCGAACCTCCCCCACACAGTCAGCCGTGTTCCGGAATTGTGAGTGTGGGGAGGTTCCGTCTTCTGTCTGCAGCACCCGAGATCTACTAGGAGCACTTCGCGTGTCTTCCCCGAGTTTCTGCATTTGCGGGCTGCCGGGGAAAGGCGGGGATTGGGCTGGAAATGTAGGTAGTATCTAGTGCCTCCCCCTTGACTTGGTAGGTAATTAGCGGACTTCCCCCTGCCAGGGAATAAGTTTGACACCACTCAGCTACGTGGAGGGCGGACCCTAACCTCCCCCACACTGTCAGCCATGTTCCGGAATTGTGAGTGTGGGGAGGTTCCGTCTTCTGTCTGCAGAACCCGGGATCTCCTAGGAGCCCTTCCCGTGTCTTCCCCAAGTGTCTGCATGTGCGGGCTGCCGGGGAAATGCGGGGGTTTGGCTGGAAATGCAGGTCGCATTTAGTGCCTCACCCTGAACTTGGGAGGTAATTAGCGGACTTCCCCATGCCAGGGAACACCTTTGACACCACTCACCTGCGTGGAGTGCGGCCCCGAACCTCCCCCACACAGTCAGCCGTGTTCCGGAATTGTGAGTGTGGGGAGGTTCCGTCTTCTGTCTGCAGCACCCGGGATCTCCTAGGAGCACTTCGCGTGTCTTCCCCGAGTTTCTGCATGTGCGGGCTGCCGGGGAAAGGCGGTGTTTGGGCTGGAAATGCAGGTAGTATCTAGTGCCTCCCCCTTGACTTGGTAGGTAATTAGCGGACTTCCCCAAGCCAGGGAATAATTTTGACACAAGTCATCTGCGTGGACGGCGGCCCCAAACCTACCCCACACAGTCAGCCATGTTCCGGAATTCTGAGAGTGGGGTTGTTCCGTCTTCTGTCGGCAGCACCCGGGATCTCCTAGGAGCCCTTCGCGTGTCTTCCCCGAGTGTCTCCCATTGCGGGCTGCCGGAGAAAGCGGGGGTTGGGCTGGAAATGCAAGTAGCATCTTGTGCCTCCCCCTGGACAGTGTAGGCAATTAGCGGACTTCCCCGTGACAGGGAACACCTTTGACACCACTTAGCTGCGTGGAGGGCGGCCCCGAACCTCCCCCACACAGTCAGCCGTGTTCCGGAATTCTGAGAGTGGGGAGGTTCCGTCTTCTGTCTGCAGCACCCGAGATCTCCTAGGAGCATTTCGCGTGTCTTCCCCGAGTGTATGCATGTGCGGGCTGCCGGGGAAAGGCTGGGTTTGGGCTGGAAATGCAGGTAGCATTTATGCCTCCCGCTGGAATGGGTAGGCAATTAGCGGATTTCCCCATGCCAGGGAACACCTTTGACACCACTTAGCTGCGTGGAGGGCGGCCCCGAACCTCCCCCACACAGTCAGCCGTGTTCCGGAATTGTGAGTGTGGGGAGGTTCCGTCTTCTGTCTGCAGCACCCGGGATCTCCTAGGAACACTTCGCGTGTCTTCCCCGAGTTTCTGCATGTGCGGGCTGCCGGGGAAAGGCGGGGATTGGGCTGGAAATGTAGGTACTATCTAGTGCCTCCCCCTTGACTTGGTAGGTAATTAGCGGACTTCCCCCTGCCAGGGAATAAGATTGACACCACTCAGCTACGTGGAGGGCGGCCCCTAACCTCCCCCACACTGTCAGCCATGTTCCGGAATTGTGAGTGTGGGGAGGTTCCGTCTTCTGTCTGCAGAACCCGGGATCTCCTAGGAGCCCTTTGGGTGTCTTCCCCGAGTGTCTACCTGTGCGGGCTTCCGGAGAAAGGCGGGGGTTGGGCTGGAAATGCAGGTAGTAACTAATGCCTCCCCCTGGACTTGGGAGGTAATTAGCGGACTTCCCCATGCCAGGGAACACCTTTGACACCACTCACCTGCGTGGAGGGCGGTCCCAAACCTCCCACACACAGTCAGCCGTGTTCCGAAATTGTGAAAGTGGGGAGGTCCCGTTTTTTGTCTGCAGCACCCTGGATCTCCCAGGAGCCTTTCGCGTGTCTTCCCCGAGTGTATGAATATGCGGGCTACCGGGGAAAGGCGGGGTTTGGGCTGGAAATGCAGGTAGCATGTACTGCCTCCCCCTGGAAAGGGTAGGCAATTAGCGGATTTCCCCATGCCAGGGAACACCTTTGACACCACTTAACTGCGTGGAGGGCGGCCCCGAACCTCCCCCACACAGTCAGCCGTGTTCCGGTATTGTGAGTGTGGGGAAGTTCCGTCTTCTGTCTGCAGCAAACGGGATCTCCTAGGAGCCCTTCGCGTATCTTCCCCGAGTGTCTGCCTGTGCGGGCTGACGTGAAAGTCGGGGGTTGGGCTGGAAATGCAGGTAGTATCTTGTGCCTCCCCCTGGACTTGGGAGGTAATTAGCGGACTTCCCCATGCCAGGGAACACCTGTGACACCAGTCAGCTGCGTGGACGGCGGCCCCAAACCTCCCACACACAGTCAGCCGTGTTCCGGAATTCTGAGTGTGAGGAGGTTCCGTCTTCTCTCTGCAGCACCCGGGATCTCCTAGGAGCCTTTCGCGTGTCTTCCCCGAGTGTCTGCATGTGCGGGCTGCCGGGGAAAGGCGGGGGTTGGGCTGGAAATGCAGGTCGCATTTAGTGCCTCCCCCTGAACTTGGGAGGTAATTAGCGGACTTCCCCATGCCAGGGAACACTTTTGACACCACTCACCTGCGTGGAGGGCGGCCCCGAACCTCCCCCACACAGTCAGCCGTGTTCCGGAATTCTGAGAGTGGGGAGGTTCCGTCTTCTGTCTGCAGCACCCGAGATCTAATAGGAGCATTTCGCGTGTCTTCCCCGAGTGTATGCATGTGCGGGCTGCCGGGGAAAGGCTGGGTTTGGGCTGGAAATTCAGGTAGCATTTATGCATCCCGCTGGAAAGGGTAGGCAATTAGCGGATTTCCCCATGCCAGGGAACACCTTTGACACCACTTAGCAGCGTGGAGTGCGGTCCCGTACCTCCCCCACACAGTCAGCCGTGTTCCGGAATTGTGAGTGTGGGGAGGTTCCGTCTTCTGTCTGCAGCACCCGGGATCTCCTAGGAGCACTTCGCGTGTCTTCCCCGAGTTTCTGCATGTGCGGGCTGCCGGGGAAAGGCGGGGTTTGGGCTGGAAATGCAGGTAGTATCTAGTGCCTCCCCCTTGACTTGGTAGGTAATTAGCGGACTACCCCAAGCCAGGGAATAATTTTGACACCAGTCATCTGCGTGGACGGCGGCCCCAAACCTACCCCACACAGTCAGCCGTGTTCCGGAATTCTGAGAGTGGGGATGTTCCGTCTTCTGTCGTCAGCACCCGGGATCTCCTAGGAGCCCTTCGCGTGTCTTCCCCGAGTGTCTCCCATTGCGGGCGGCCGGAGAAAGCGGGGGTTGGGCTGGAAATGCAAGTAGCATCTAGTGCCTCCCCCTGGACAGTGTAGGCAATTAGCGGACTTCCCCGTGACAGGGAACACATTTGACACCACTTAGCTGCGTGGAGGGCGGCCCCGAACCTCCCCCACACAGTCAGCCGTGTTCCGGAATTCTGAGAGTGGGGAGGTTCCGTCTTCTGTCTGCAGCACCCGAGATCTCCTAGGAGCATTTCGCGTGTCTTCCCCGAGTGTATGCATGTGCGGGCTGCCGGGGAAAGGCTGGGTTTGGGCTGGAAATGCAGGTAGCATTTATGCCTCCCGCTGGAATGGGTAGGCAATTAGCGGATTTCCCCATGCCAGGGAACACCTTTGACACCACTTAGCTGCGTGGAGGGCGGCCCCGAACCTCCCCCACACAGTCAGCCGTGTTCCGGAATTGTGAGTGTGGGGAGGTTCCGTCTTCTGTCTGCAGCACCCGGGATCTCCTAGGAGCACTTCGCGTGTCTTCCCCGAGTTTCTGCATGTGCGGGCTGCCGGGGAAAGGCGGGGATTGGGCTGGAAATGTAGGTAGTATCTAGTGCCTCCCCCTTGACTTGGTAGGTAATTAGCGGACTTCCCCCTGCCAGGGAATAAGTTTGACACCACTCAGCTACGTGGAGGGCGGACCCTAACCTCCCCCACACTGTCAGCCATGTTCCGGAATTGTGAGTGTGGGGAGGTTCCGTCTTCTGTCTGCAGAACACGGGATCTCCTAGGAGCCCTTTGCGTGTCTTCCCCGAGTGTCTACCTGTGCGGGCTTCCGGAGAAAGGCGGGGGTTGGGCTGGAAATTCAGGTAGTAACTAGTGCCTCCCCCTGGACTTGGGAGGTAATTAGCGGACTTCCCCATGCCAGGGAACACCTTTGACACCACTAACCTGCGTGGAGTGCGGCCCCAAACCTCCCCCACACAGTCAGCCGTGTTCCGGAATTGTGAGTGTGGGGAGGTTCCGTCTTCTGTCTGCAGCACCCGGGATCTCCTAGGAGCCCTTTGCGTGTCTCTCCCCGAGTGTCTGCATGTGCGGGCTTCCGGGGAAATGCGGGGGTTGGGCTGGAAATGCTGGTAGTATCTAGTGCCTCCCCCTAGACTTGGGAGGTAATTAGCGGAATTCCTCCTGCCAGGGAACACCTGTGACACCAGTCAGCTGCGTGGACGTCGGCCCCGAACCTCCCCCACACAGTCAGCCGTGTTCCAGAATTCTGAGAGTGGGGAGGTTCCGTCTTCTTTCTGCAGAACCCGAGATCTCCTAGGAGCATTTCGCGTGTCTTCCCCGAGTGTCTGCATGTGCGGGCTGCCGGGGAAAGGAGGGGTTTGGGCTGGAAATGCAGGTAGCATCTAGTGCCTCCCCCTGGACAGGGTAGGCAATTAGCGGATTTCCCCATGCCAGGGAACACCTTTGACACCACTTAACTGCGTGGAGGGCGGCCCCGAACCTCCCCCACACAGTCAGCCGTGTTCCGGTATTGTGAGTGTGGGGAAGTTCCGTCTTCTGTCTGCAGGACCCGGGATCTCCTAGGAGCCCTTCGCGTATCTTCCCCGAGTGTCTGCCTGTGCGGGCTGACTGGGAAAGTTGGGGGTTGGGCTGGAAATGCAGGTAGTATCTAGTGCCTCCCCCTGGACTTGGGAGGTAATTTGCCGACTTCCCCCTGCCAGGGAACACCTGTGACACCAGTCAGCTGCGTGGACGGCGGCCCCAAACCTCCCCCACACAGTCAGCCGTGTTCCGGAATTCTGAGAGTGGGGATGTTCCGTCTTCTGTCTGCAGCACCCGGGATCTCCTAGGAGCACTTCGCGTGTCTTCCCCGAGTGTCTGCGTGTGCGGCCTTCCGGGGAAATGCGGGGGTTGGGCTGGAAATGCAGGTAGTATCTAGTGCCTCCCCCTGGACTTGGGAGGTAATTAGCGGACTTCCCCCTGCCAGAGAACACCTGTGACACCAGTCAGCTGCGTGGACGGCGGGCCCAAACCTCCCACACACAGTCAGCCGTGTTCCGGTATTCTGAGAGTGAGGAGGTTCCGTCTTCTGTCTGCAGCACCCGAGATCTCCTAGGAGCATTTCGCGTGTCTTACCCGAGTGTATGCATGTGCGGGCTGCTGGGGAAAGGCGGGGTTTGGGCTGGAAATGCAGGTAGCATGTAGTGCCTCCCCCTGGAAAGGGTAGGCAATTAGCGGATTTCCCCATGCCAGGGAACACCTTTGACACCACTTAGCTGCGTGGAGGGCGGCCCCGAACCTTCCCCACACAGTCAGCCGTGTTCCGGAATTGTGAGTGTGGGGAGGTTCCGTCTTCTGTCTGCAGCACCCGGGATCTCCTAGGAGCCCTTCGCGTGTCTTCCCCGAGTGTCTACCTGTGCGGGCTTCCGGAGAAAGGCGGGGGTTGTGCTGGGAATGCAGGTAGCATCTAGTGCTTTCCCCTGGACAGGGTAGGCAATTAGCGGACTTCCCCATGCCAGGGGACACCTGTGACACCAGTCAGCTGCGTGGACGGCGGCCCCAAACCTCCCACACACAGTCAGCCGTGTTCCGGAATTCTGAGAGTGGGGAGGTTCCGTCTTCTGTCTGCAGCACCCGAGATCTCCTAGGAGCATTTCGCGTGTCTTCCCCGAGTGTATGCATGTTCGGGCTGCCGGGGAATGGCGGGGTTTGGGCTGGAAATGCAGATAGCATGTAGTGCCTCACCCTGGAAAGGGTAGGCAATTAGCGGATTTCCCCATGCCAGGGAACACTTTTGAAACCACTCAGTTGCGTGGAGGGCGGCCCCGAACCTTCCCCACACAGTCAGCCGTGTTCCGGAATTGTGAGTGTGGGGAGGTTCCGTCTTCTGTCTGCAGCACCCGGGATCTCCTAGGAGCACTTCGCGTGTCTTCCCCGAGTGTCTGCGTGTGCGGGCTTCAGGGGAAAGGCGGGGTTTGGGCTGGAAATGCAGGTAGCATCTAGTGACTCCCCCTGGACAGGGTAGGCAATTAGCGGACTTCCCCGTGCCAGGGAACACCTGTGACACCAGTCAGCTGCGTGGACGGCGGCCCCAAACCTCCCACACACAGTCAGCCGTGTTCCGGAATTCTGAGAGTGAGGAGGTTCCGTCTTCTGTCTGCAGCACCCGAGATCTCCTATGAGCATTTCGAGTGTCTTCCCCGAGTGTATGCATGTGCGGGCTGCTGGGGAAAGGAGGGGTTTCGGCTGGAAATGCAGGTAGCATGTATTGCCTCCCCCTCGAAAGGGTAGGCAATTAGCGGATTTCCCCATGCCAGGGAACACCTTTGACACCACTTAGCTGCGTGGAGGGCGGCCCCGAACCTTCCCCACACAGTCAGCCGTGTTCCGGAATTGTGAGTGTGGGGAGGTTCCGTCTTCTGTCTGCAGCACCCGGGATCTCCTAGGAGCACTTCGCGTGCCTTCCCCGAGTGTCTGCATGTGCGGGCTGCCGGGGAAATGTGGGGTTTGGGCTGGAAATGCAGGTAGCATCTAGTGCCTACCCCTGGACAGGGTAGGCAATTAGCGGACTTCCCCGTGCCAGGGAACACCTTTGACACCACTTAGCTGCGTGGAGGGCGGCCCCGAACCTCCCCCACACAGTCAGCCGTGTTCCGGAATTCTGAGAGTGGGGAGGTTCCGTCTTCTGTCTGCAGCACCCGAGATCTCCTAGGAGCATTTCGCGTGTCTTGCCCGAGTGTATGCATTTGCGGGCTGCCGGGGAAAGGCGGGGTTTGGGCTGGAAATGCAGGTAGCATCTAGTGCCTCCCCCTGGACAGGGTAGGCAATTAGCGGATTTACCCATGCCAGGGAACACCTTTGACACCACTTAACTGCGTGGAGGGCGGCCCCGAACCTCCCCCACACAGTCAGCCGTGTTCCGGTATTGTGAGTGTGGGGAAGTTCCGTCTTCTGTCTGCAGAACCCGGGATCTCCTAGGAGCACTTCACGTGTCTTCCCCGAGTGTCTGCGTGTGCGGGCTTCAGGGGAAAGGCGGGGTTTGGGCTGGAAATGCAGGTAGCATCTAGTGACTCCCCCTGGACAGGGTAGGCAATTAGCGGACTTCCCCGTGCCAGGGAACACCTGTGACACCAGTCAGCTGCGTGGACGGCGGCCCCAAACCTCCCACACACAGTCAGCCGTGTTCCGGAATTCTGAGAGTGAGGAGGTTCCGTCTTCTGTCTGCAGCACCCGAGATCTCCTAGGAGCATTTCGAGTGTCTTTCTCCGAGTGTATGCATGTGCGGGCTGCTGGGGAAAGGCGGGGTTTCGGCTGGAAATGCAGGTAGCATGTATTGCCTCCCCCTCGAAAGGGTAGGCAATTAGCGGATTTCCCCATGCCAGGGAACACCTTTGACACCACTTAGCTGCGTGGAGGGCGGCCCCGAACCTTCCCCACACAGTCAGCCGTGTTCCGGAATTGTGAGTGTGGGGAGGTTCCGTCTTCTGTCTGCAGCACCCGGGATCTCCTAGGAGCACTTCGCGTGCCTTCCCCGAGTGTCTGCATGTGCGGGCTGCCGGGGAAATGCGGGGTTTGGGCTGGAAATGCAGGTAGCATCTAGTGCCTACCCCTGGACAGGGTAGGCAATTAGCGGACTTCCCCGTGCCAGGGAACACCTTTGACACCACTTAGCTGCGTGGAGGGCGGCCCCGAACCTCCCCCACACAGTCAGCCGTGTTCCGGTATTCTGAGAGTGGGGAGGTTCCGTCTTCTGTCTGCAGCACCCGAGATCTCCTAGGAGCATTTCGCGTGTCTTGCCCGAGTGTATGCATGTGCGGGCTGCCGGGGAAAGGCGGGGTTTGGGCTGGAAATGCAGGTAGCATCTAGTGCCTCCCCCTGGACAGGGTAGGCAATTAGCGGATTTACCCATGCCAGGGAACACCTTTGACACCACTTAACTTCGTGGAGGGCGGCCCCGAACCTCCCCCACACAGTCAGCCGTGTTCCGGTATTGTGAGTGTGGGGAAGTTCCGTCTTCTGTCTGCAGCACCCGGGATCTCCTAGGAGCCCTTCGGGTATCTTCCCCGAGTGTCTGCCTGTGCGGGCTGACGGGGAAAGGCGGGGGTTTGGCTGGAAATGCAGGTAGTATCTAGTGCCTCCCCCTGGACTTGGGAGGTAATTTGCCGACTTCCCCCTGCCAGGGAACACCTGTGACACCAGTCAGCTGCGTGGACGTCGGCCCCAAACCTCCCCCACAAAGTCAGCCGTGTTCCGGAATTCTGAGAGTGGGGAGGTTCCGTCTTCTGTCTGCAGCACCCGAGATCTCCTAGGAGCATTTCGCGTGTCTTCCCCGAGGGTATGCATGTTCGGGCTGCCGGGGAAAGGCGGGGTTTGGGCTGGAAATGCAGGTAGCATGTAGTGCCTCACCATGGAAAGGGTAGGCAATTAGCGGATTTCCCCATGCCAGGGAACACCTTTGACACCACTTAGCTGCGTGGAGGGCGGCCCCGAACCTTCCCCACACAGTCAGTCGTGTTCCGGAATTGTGAGTGTGGGGAGGTTCCGTCTTCGGTCTGCAGCACCTGGGATCTCCTAGGAGCACTTCGCGTGTCTTCCCCGAGTGTCTGCATGTGCGGGCTTCCGGGGAAAGGCGGGGTTTGGGCTGGAAATGCAGGTAGCATCTAGTGCCTCCCCCTGGACAGGGTAGGCAATTAGCGGACTTCCCCGTGCCAGGGAACACCATTGACACCACTTAGCTGCGTGGAGGGCGGCCCCGAACCTCCCCCACACAGTCAGCCGTGTTCCGGAATTCTGAGAGTGGGGAGGTTCCGTCTTCTGTCTGCAGCACCCGGGATCTCCTAGGAGCCCTTCGCGTGTCTTCCCCGATTGTCTCCCTTTGCGGGCTGCCGGGGAAAGGCGGGGGTTGTGCTGGGAATGCAGGTAGCATCTAGTGCCTCCCGCTGGACAGGGTAGGCAATTAGCGGACGTCCCCATGCCAGGGAACACCTGTGACACCAGTCAGCTGCGTGGACGGCGGCCCCAAACCTCCCCCACAAAGTCAGCCGTGTTCCGGAATTCTGAGAGTGGGGAGGTTCCGTCTTCTGTCTGCAGCACCCGCGATCTCCTAGGAGCAATTCGCGTGTCTTCCCCGAGTGTCTGCGTGTGCGGGCTGCCGGGGATAGGCGGTGTTTTGGCTGGAAATGCAGGTAGTATCTAGTGCCTCCCCCTTGACTTGGGAGGTATTTAGCGGTATTCCCCACGCCAGGGAACACCTTTGACACCACTCAGCTGCGTGGAGGGCGGCCCCGAAACTCACCCACACAGTTAGCCGTGTTCCGGAATTGTGAGTGTGGGGAGGTTCCGTCTTCTGTCTGCCGCACCCGGGATCTCCTAGGAGCATTTCGCGTGTCTTCCCCGAGTGTATGCATGTGCGGGCTGCTGGGGAAAGGCGGGGTTTGGGCTGGAAATGCAGGTAGCATGTAGTGCCTCCCCCTGGAAAGGGTAGGCAATTAGCGGATTTCCCCATGCCAGGGAACACCTTTGACACCACTTAGCTGCGTGGAGGGCGGCCCCGAACCTTCCCCACACAGTCAGCCGTGTTCCGGAATTGTGAGTGTGGGGAGGTTCCGTCTTCTGTCTGCAGCACCCGGGATCTCCTAGGAGCCCTTCGCGTGTCTTCCCCGAGTGTCTACCTGTGCGGGCTTCCGGAGAAAGGCGGGGGTTGTGCTCGGAATGCAGGTAGCATCTAGTGCTTTCCCCTGGACAGGGTAGGCAATTAGCGGACTTCCCCATGCCAGGGGACACCTGTGACACCAGTCAGCTGCGTGGACGGCGGCCCCAAACCTCCCACACACAGTCAGCCGTGTTCCGGAATTCTGAGAGTGGGGAGGTTCCGTCTTCTGTCTGCAGCACCCGAGATCTCCTAGGAGCATTTCGCGTGTCTTCCCCGAGTGTATGCATGTTCGGGCTGCCGGGGAAAGGCGGGGTTTGGGCTGGAAATGCAGATAGCATGTAGTGCCTCACCCTGGAAAAGGTAGGCAATTAGCGGATTTCCCCATGCCAGGGAACACTTTTGAAACCACTTAGCTGCGTGGAGGGCGGCCCCGAACCTTCCCCACACAGTCAGCCGTGTTCCGGAATTGTGAGTGTGGGGAGGTTCCGTCTTCTGTCTGCAGCACCCGGGATCTCCTAGGAGCACTTCGCGTGTCTTCCCCGAGTGTCTGCGTGTGCGGGCTTCAGGGGAAAGGCGGGGTTTGGGCTGGAAATGCAGGTAGCATCTAGTGACTCCCCCTGGACAGGGTAGGCAATTAGCGGACTTCCCCGTGCCAGGGAACACCTGTGACACCAGTCAGCTGCGTGGACGGCGGCCACAAACCTCCCACACACAGTCAGCCGTGTTCCGGAATTCTGAGAGTGAGGAGGTTCCGTCTTCTGTCTGCAGCACCCGAGATCTCCTAGGAGCATTTCGAGTGTCTTCCCCGAGTGTATGCATGTGCGGGCTGCTGGGGAAAGGCGGGGTTTCGGCTGGAAATGCAGGTAGCATGTATTGCCTCCCCCTCGAAAGGGTAGGCAATTAGCGGATTTCCCCATGCCAGGGAACACCTTTGACACCACTTAGCTGCGTGGAGGGCGGCACCGAACCTTCCCCACACAGTCAGCCGTGTTCCGGAATTGTGAGTGTGGGGAGGTTCCGTCTTCTGTCTGCAGCACCCGGGATCTCCTAGGAGCACTTCGCGTGCCTTCCCCGAGTGTCTGCATGTGCGGGCTGCCGGGGAAATGCGGGGTTTGGGCTGGAAATGCAGGTAGCATCTAGTGCCTACCCCTGGACAGGGTAGGCAATTAGCGGACTTCCCCGTGCCAGGGAACACCTTTGACACCACTTAGCTGCGTGGAGGGCGGCCCCGAACCTCCCACACACAGTCAGCCGTGTTCCGGAATTCTGAGAGTGGGGAGGTTCCGTCTTCTGTCTGCAGCACCCGAGATCTCCTAGGAGCATTTCGCGTGTCTTGCCCGAGTGTATGCATGTGCGGGCTGCCGGGGAAAGGCGGGGTTTGGGCTGGAAATGCAGGTAGCATCTAGTGCCTCCCCCTGGACAGGGTAGGTAATTAGCGGATTTACCCATGCCAGGGAACACCTTTGACACCACTTAACTGCGTGGAGGTCGGCCCCGAACCTCCCCCACACAGTCAGCCGTGTTCCGATATTGTGAGTGTGGGGAAGTTCCATCTTCTGTCTGCAGCACCCGGGATCTCCTAGGAGCCCTTCGCGTGTCTTCCCCGAGTGTCTGCATGTGAGGCCTTCCGGGGAAATGCGGGGGTTGGGCTGGAAATGCAGGTAGTATCTAGTGCCTCCCCCTGGACTTGGTAGGTAATTAGCGGACTTCCCCCTGCCAGAGAACACCTGTGACAACAGTCAGCTGCTTGGACGGCGGCCCAAAACCTCCCACACACAGTCAGCCGTGTTCCAGAATTCTGAGAGTGAGGAGGTTCCGTCTTCTGTCTGCAGCACCCGAGATCTCCTAGGAGCCCTTCGCGTGTCTTCCCCGAGTGTCTACCTGTGCGGGTTTCCGGAGAAAGGCGGGGGTTGTGCTGGGAATGCAGGTAGCATCTAATGCCTCCCCCTGGACATGGTAGGCAATTAGCGGACTTCCCCATGCCAGGGAACACCTGTGACACCAGTCAGCTGCGTGGACGTCGGCCCCAAACCTCCCCCACACAGTCAGCCGTGTTCCGGAATTCTGAGAGTGGGGAGGTTCCGTCTTCTGTCTGCAGCACCAGGGATCTCCTAGGAGCACTTCGCGTGTCTTCCCCGAGTGTCTGCATGTGCGGGCTGCCGGGGAAAGGCGGGGTTTGGGCTGGAAATGCAGGTAGCATGTAGTTCCTCACCATGGAAAGGGTAGGCAATTAGCGGACGTCCCCATGCCAGTGAACACCTGTGACACCAGTCAGCTGCGTGGACGGCGGCCCCAAACCTCCCCCACAAAGTCAGCCGTGTTCCGGAATTCTGAGAGTGGGGAGATTCCGTCTTCTGTCTGCAGCACCCGCGATCTCCTAGGAGCATTTCGCGTGTCTTCCCCGAGTGTCTGCGTGTGCGGGCTGCCGGGGATAGGCGAGGTTTGGGCTGGAAATGCAGGTAGTATCTTGTGCCTCCCCCTTGACTTGGGAGGTATTTAGCGGTATTCCCCACGCCAGGGAACACCTTTGACACCACTCAGCTGCGTGGAGGGCAGCCCCGAACCTCACCCACACAGTCCGCCGTGTTCCGGAATTGTGAGTGTGGGGAGGTTCCGTCTTCTGTCTGCCGCACCCGGGATCTCCTAGGAACCCTTCGCGTGTCTTGCCCGAGTGTCTACCTGTGCGGGCTGCCGGGGAAAGGCGGGGTTTGGGCTGGAAATGCAGGTAGAATCTAGTGCCTCCCCCTGGACATGGGAAGAAATTAGCGGACTTCCCCCTGCCAGGGAACACCTGTGACAATAGTCAGCTGCGTGGACGGCGGCCCCAAACCTCCCCCACACATTCAGCCTTGTTCCGGAATTCTGAGAGTGGGGAGGTTCCGTCTTCTGTCTGCAGCACCCGGGATCTCCTAGGAGCACTTCGCGTGTCTTCCCCAAGTGTCTGCATGTGCGGGCTGCCGGGGAAAGGCTGGGTTTGGGCTGGAAATGCAGGTAGCATCTAGTGCCTCCCCCTCGACAGTGTAGGCATTTAGCGGACTTCCCCGTGCCAGGGAACACCTTTGACACCACTTAGCTGCGTGGAGGGCGGCCCCGAACCTCCCCCACACAGTCAGCCGTGTTCCGGGATTGTGAGTGTGGGGATGTTCCGTCTTCTGTCTGCAGCACCCGGGATCTCCTAGGAGCACTTCGCGTGTCTTCCCCGAGTTTCTGCATGTGCGGCCTTCCGGGGAAATGCGGGGGTTGGGCTGGAAATGCAGGTAGTATCTAGTGCCTCCCCCTGGACTTGGGAGGTAATTAGCGGACTTCCCCCTGCCAGAGAACACCTGTGACACCAGTCAGCTGCGTGGACGGCGGGCCCAAACCTCCCACACACAGTCAGCCGTGTTCCGGAATTGTGAGTGTGGGGAGGTTCCGTCTTCTGTCTGCAGCACCCGAGATCTCCTAGGAGCATTTCGCGTGTCTTCCCCGAGTGTATGCATGTTCGTGCTGCCGGGGAAAGGCGGGGATTGGGCTGGAAATGCAGGTAGCATGTAGTGCCTCACCCTGGAAAGGGTAGGCAATTAGCGGATTTCCCCATGCCAGGGAACACCTTTGACACCACTTAGCTGCGTGGAGGGCGGCCCCGAACCTCCCCCACACAGTCAGCCGTGTTCCGGAATTCTGAGAGTGGGGAGGTTCCGTCTTCTGTCTGCAGCACCCGGGATCTCCTAGGAGCACTTCGCGTGTCTTCCCCGAGTGTCTGCATGTGCGGGCTTCCGGGGAAAGGCGGGGTTTGGGCTGGAAATGCAGGTAGCATCTAGTGACTCCCCCTGGATTTGGGAGGTAATTAGCGGACTTCCCCCTGCCAGGGAACACCTGTGACACCAGTCAGCTGCGTGGACGGCGGCCCAAACCTCCCCCACACAGTCAGCCGTGTTCCAGAATTCTGAGAGTGGGGAGGTTCCGTCTTCTGTCTGCAGCACCCGGGATCTCCTAGGAGCCCTTCGCGTGTATTCCCCGTGTGTCTGCTTGTGCGGGCTGCCGGGGAAAAGCGGGGGTTGTGCTGGAAATGCAGGTAGCATCTAGTGCCTCCCCCTGAAGAGGGGAGGTAATTAGCGGAATTCCGCCTGCCAGGGAACACCTGTGTCACCAGTCAGCTGCGTGGAAGGCGGCCCCATTCTTCCCCCACACAGTCAGAAGTGTTCCGGAATTGTGAGAGTGGGGAGGTTCCGTCTTCTGTCTGCAGCACCCGGGATCTCCTAGGAGCCCTTCGCGTGTCTTCCCCGAGTGTCTGCATGTGCGGGCTGCCGGGGAAAGGCGGGTGTTGTGCTGGAAATTCAGGTCGCATTTAGTGCCTCCCCCTGGATTTGGGAGGTAATTAGCGGACTTCCCCATGCCAGGGAACACCTTTGACACCACTCACCTGCGTGGTGGGTGGCCCCAAACCTCACAAACACAGTCAGCCGTGTTCCGAAATTGTGAGTGTGGGGAGGTTCCGTTTTCTGTCTGCAGCACCCGGGATCTCCTAGGAGCCCTTCGCGTGTCTTCCCCTAGTGTATCCCTTTGCGGGCTGCCGGGGAAAGCGGTGGTTGGGCTGGAAATGCAAGTAGCTTCTAGTGCCGTCCACTGGACAGGGTAGGCAATTAGCGGACTTCCCCGTGCCAGGGAACACTTTTGACACCACTTAGCTGCGTGGAGGGCGGCCCCGAACCTCCCCGACACAGTCAGCCGTGTTCCGGAATTCTGAGAGTGGGGATGATCCGTCTTCTGTCTGCAGCACCCGAGATCTCCTAGGAGCATTTCGCGTGTCTTCCCCGAGTGTATACATGTGCAGGCTACCGGGGAAAGGCGGGGTTGGGCTGGAAATGCAGTTAACATGTAGTGCCTCCTCCTGGAAAGGGTAGGCAATTAGCGGATTTCCCCATGCCAGGGAACACCTTTGTCACCACTTAACTGCGTGGAGGGCGGCCCCGAACCTCCCCCACACAGTCAGACGTGTTCCGGTATTGTGAGTGTGGGGAAGTTCCGTCTTATGTCTGCAGCACCCGGGATCTCCTAGGAGCCCTTCGCGTGTCTTCCACGGGTGTCTCCCATTGCGGGCTGCCGGGAAAAGCGGGGGTTGGGCTGGAAATGCAAGTAGCATCTAGTGCCTCCCCCTGGAAAGGGTAGGACATTAGCGGACTTCCCCGTGCCAGGGAACACCTGTGACACCAGTCAGTTGCGTGGACGGCGGCCCCAAACCTTCCAAACACAGTCAGCCGTGTTCCGGAATTCTGAGAGTGAGGAGGTTCCGTCTTCTGTCTGCTGCACCCGGGATCTCCTAGGAGCCCTTCGCGTGTATTCCCCGTGTGTCTGCTTGTGCGGGCTGCCGGGGAAAGGCGGGGGTAGGGCTGGAAATGCAGGTAGCATCTAGTGCCTCCCCCTGGACAGGGTAGGCAATTAGCGAATTTACCCATGCAAGGGAACACCTTTGACAACTCTTAGCGGCGTGGAGTGCGGCCCCAAACCACCCCCACAAGTTAGCCGTGTTCCGGGATTGTGAGTGTGGGGAGATTCCGTCTACAGTCTGCAGCACCCGGGATCTCCTAGGAGCCCTTCGCGTGTCTTCCCCTAGTGTCTGCCTTTGCGGGCTGCCGGGGAAAGGCGGGGGTTGGGCTGGAAATGCAGGTAGCATCTAGTGCCTCCCCCTGGACAGGGTAGGCAATTAGCGGACTTCCCCGTGCCAGGGAACACCTTTGACACCACTTAGCTGCGTGGAGGGCGGCCCGGAACCTCCCCCACACAGTCAGCCGTGTTCCGGTATTGTGAGTGTGGGGAAGTTCCGTCTTCTGTCTGCAGCACCCGGTATCTCCTAGGAGCCCTTCGCGTGTCTTCCCCGAGTTTCTCCCATTGCGGGCTGCCGGGGAAAGGCGGGGGTTGGGCTGGAAATGCAGGTAGTATCTAGTGCCTCCCCCTGGACATGGGAGGTAATTAGCGGACTTCCCTCTGCCAGGGAACACCTGTGACAACAGTCAGCTACGTGGACGGCGGCCCCAAACCTCCCACACACAGTCAGCCGTGTTCCGGAATTCTGAGAGTGAGGAGGTTCCGTCTTCTGTCTGCTGCACAGGAGATCTCCTAGGAGCCCTTCGCGTGACTTCCCCGAGTGTCTGCCTGTGCGGGCTGCTGGGGAAAGTCGGGGGTTGGGCTGGAAATGCAGGTAGCATCTAGTGCCTCCCCCTGGACTTGGGAGGTAATTAGCGGAATTCCGCCTGCCAGGGAACACCTGTGACACCAGTCAGCTGCGTGGAAGGCGGCCCCAGTCTTCCCCCACACAGTCAGAAGTGTTCCGGAATTGTGAGTGTGGGGAGGTTCCGTATTCTGTCTTCAGCACCCGGGATCTCCTAGGAGCCCTTCGCGTGTCTTCCCCGATTGTCTGCATGTGCGGGTTGCCGGGGAAAGACGGGGGTTGGGCTGGAAATGCAGGTCGTATTTAGTGCCTCCCCCTGGACTTGGGAGGTAATTAGCGGACTTCCCCATGCCAGGGAACACCTTTGACACCACTCAACTGCGTGGAGGGCGGCCCCAAACCTCCCACACACAGTCAGCCGTGTTCCGAAATTGTGAGTGTGGGGAGGTTCCGTTTTCTGTCTGCAGAACCCGGGATCTCCTAGGAGCCCTTCGCGTGTCTTCCACGGTTGTCTCCCATTGCGGGCTGCCGGGGAAAGCGGGGGTTGGGCTGGAAATGCAAGTAGCATCTAGTGCCTCCCCCTGGACAGGGTAGGCCATTAGCGGACTTCCCCGTGCCAGGGAACACCTGTGACATCAGTCAGCTGCGTGGACGGCGGCCCCAAACCTCCAACACACAGTCAGCCGTGTTCCGGAATTCTGAGAGTGAGGAGGTTCCGTCTTCTGTCTGCAGCACCCGAGATCTCCCAGGAGCATTTCGCGTGTCTTCCCCGAGTGTATGCATGTGCGGGCTACCGGGGAAAGGCGGCGTTTGGCTGGAAATCCAGGTAGCATGTAGTGCCTCCCCCTGGACATGGTAGGCAATTAGCGGACTTCGCCCTGCCAGGGATTTCCTTTGACATCACTTAGCTGCGTGGAGGGCGGCCCCGAACCTCCCCCACACAGTCAGCCGTGTTCCGGTATTGTGAGTGTGGGGAAGTTCCGTCTTCTGTCTGCAGCACCCGGGATCTCCTAGGAGCCCTTCGCGTGTCTTCCACGAGTGTCTCCCATTGCGGGCTGCCGGGGAAAGCGGGGGTAGGGCTGGAAATGCAAGTAGCATCTAGTGCCTCCGCCTGGACAGGGTAGGCAATTAGCGGACTTCCCCGTGCCAGGGAACAACTGTGACACCAGTCAGCTGCGTGGACGGCGGCCCCAAACCTCCAACACACAGTCAGCCGTGTTCCGGAATTCTGAGATTGAGGAGGTTCCGTCTTCTGTCTGCAGCACCCGAGATCTCCTAGGAGCATTTCGCGTGTCTTCCCCGAGTGTATGCATGTGCGGGCTACCGGGGAAAGGCGGCGTTTGGCTGGAAATGCAGGTAGCATGTAGTGCCTCCCCCTGGACATGGTAGGCAATTAGCGGACTTCCCCCTGCCAGGGAATACCTTTGACATCACTTAGCTGCGTGGAGGGCGGCCCCGAACCTCCCCCACACAGTCAGCCGTGTTCCGGTATTGTGAGTGTTGGGAAGTTCCGTCTTCTGTCTGCAGCACCCGGGATCTCCTAGGAGCCCTTCGCGTGTCTTCCACGAGTGTCTCCCATTGCGGGCTGCCGGGGAAAGCGGGGGTTGGGCTGGAAATGCAAGTAGCATCTAGTGCCTCCCCCAGGACAGGGTAGGCAATTAGCGGACTTCCCCGTGCCAGGGAAAACCTTTGACACCACTTAGCTGCGTGGAGGGCGGCCCAGAACCTCCCCCACACAGTCAGCCGTGTTCCGGTATTGTGAGTGTGGGGAAGTTCCGTCTTCTGTCTGCAGCACCCGGAATCACCTAGGAGCCCTTCGCGTGACTTCCCCGAGTGTCTGCCTGTGCGGGCTGCCGGAGAAAGTCGGGGGTTGGGCTGGAAATGCAGGTAGCATCTAGTGCCTCCCCCTGGACTTGGGAGGTAATTAGCGGAATTCCGCCTGCCAGGGAACACCTGTGACACCAGTCAGCTGCGTGGAAGGCGGCCCCAGTCTTCCCCCACACAGTCAGAAGTGTTCCGGAATTGTGAGTGTGGGGAGGTTCCGTATTCTGTCTGCAGCACCCGGGATCTCATAGGAGCCCTTCGCGTGTCTTCCCCGATTGTCTGCATGTGCGGGTTGCCGGGGAAATGCGGGGGTTGGGCTGGAAATGCAGGTCGTATTTAGTGCCTCCCCCTGGACTTGGGAGGTAATTAGCGGAATTCCCCATGCCAGGGAACACCTTTGACACCACTCAACTGCGTGGAGGGCGGCCCCAAACCTCCCACACACAGTCAGCCGTGTTCCGAAATTGTGAGTGTGGGGAGGTTCCGTTTTCTGTCTGCAGAACCCGGGATCTCCTAGGAGCCCTTCGCGTGTCTTCCACGGTTGTCTCCCATTGCGGGCTGCCGGGGAAAGCGGGGGTTGGGCTGGAAATGCAAGTAGCATCTAGTGCCTCCCCCTGGAGAGGGTAGGACTTTAGCGGACTTCCCCGTGCCAAGGAACACCTGTGACACCAGTCAGCTGCGTGGACGGCGGCCCCAAACCTCCAACAAACAGTCAGCCGTGTTCCGGAATTCTGAGAGTGAGGAGGTTCCGTCTTCTGTCTGCTGCATCCGGGATCTCCTAGGAGCCCTTCGCGTGTCTTCCCCGAGTGTATCCCATTGCGGGCTGCCGGGGAAAGCGGGGGTTGGGCTGGAAATGCAAGTAGTTTCTAGTGCCTTCCCCTGGACAGGGTAGGCAATTAGCGGACTTCCCCGTGCCAGGGAACACCTTTGACACCACTTAGCTGCGTGGAGGGCGGCCCCGAACCTCCCCAACACAGTCAGCCGTGTTCCGGTATTGTGAGTGTGGGGAAGTTCCGTCTTCTGTCTGCAGCTCCCGGAATCTCCTAGGAGCCCTTCGCGTTTCTTCCCCGAGTGTCTGCCTGTGCGGGCTGCCGGGGAAATTCGGGGGTTGGGCTGGAAATGCAGGTAGCATCTAGTGCCTCCCCCTGGACAGGGTAGGCAATTAGCGAATTTACCCATGCCAGGGAACACCTTTGACAACACTTAGCGGCGTGGAGGGCGGCCCCAAACCACCCCCACACAGTTAGCCGTGTTCCGGGATTGTGAGTGTGGGGAGGTTCCGTCTACAGTCTGCAGCACCCGGGATCTCCTAGGAGCCCTTCGCGTGTCTTCCCCGAGTGTCTCACATTGCGGGCTGCCGGGGAAAGGCGGGGGTTGGGCTGGAAATGCAGGTAGCATCTAGTGCCTCCCCCTGGACTTGGGAGGTAATTAGCGGACTTCCCCCTGCCAGGGAACACCTTTGACAACACTCAACTGCGTGGAGGGCGGCCCCAAACCTCCCCGACACAGTCAGCCGTGTTCCGGAATTCTGAGAGTGAGGAGGTTCCGTCTTCTGTCTGCTGCACCCGAGATCTCCTAGGAGCATTTCGCGTGTCTTCCCCGAGTGTATGCATGTGCGGGCTACCGGGGAAAGGCGGGGTTTGGGCTGGAAATGCAGGTAGCATGTAGTGCCTCCCCCTGGACATTGTAGGCAATTAGCGGATTTCCCCATGCCAGGGAACACCATTGACACCACTTAACTGCGTGGAGGGCGGCCCAGAACCTCCCCCACACAGTCAGCCGTGTTCCGGTATTGTGAGTGTGGCGAAGTTCCGTCTTCTGTCTGCAGCACCCGGAATCTCCTAGGAGCCCTTCGCGTGTCTTCCCCGATTGTCTGCCTGTGCGGGCTGCCGGGGAATGTCGGGGGTTGGGCTTAAAATGCAGGTAGCATCTAGTGCCTCCCCCTGGACAGGGTAGGCCATTAGCGGACTTCCCCGTGCCAGAGAACACCTGTGACACCAGTCAGCTGCAAGGACGGCGGCCCCAAACCTCCAACACACAGTCAGCCGTGTTCCGGATTTCTGAGAGTGAGGAGGTTCCGTCTTCTGTCTGCAGCACCCGAGATCTCCTAGGAGCATTTCGCGTGTCTTCCCCGAGTGTATGCATGTGCGGGCTACCGGGGAATGGCGGGGGTTGGGCTGGAAATGCAGGTAGCATCTAGTGCCTCCCCCTGGACAGGGTAGGCAATTAGCGAATTTACCCATGACAGGGAACACCTTTGACAACACTTAGCGGCGTGGAGGGCGGCCCCAAACCACCCCCACACAGTTAGCCGTGTTCCGGGATTGTGAGTGTCGGGAGGTTCCGTCTACAGTCTGCAGCACCCGGGATCTCCTAGGAGCCCTTCGCTTGTCTTCCCCGAGTGTCTCACATTGCGGGCTGCCGGGGAAAGGCGGGGGTTGGGCTGGAAATGCAGGTAGCATATAGTGCCTCCCCCTGGACTTGGGAGGTAATTAGCGGACTTCCCCCTGCCAGGGAACACGTTTGACACCACTCAACTGCGTGGAGGGCGGCCCCAAACCTCCCACACACAGTCAGCCGTGTTCCGGAATTCTGCCAGTGAGGAGGTTCCGTCTTCTGTCTGCTGCACCCGGGATCTCCTAGGAGCCCTTCGCGTGTCTTCCCCGAGTGTATCCCATTGCGGGTTGCCGGGGAAATCGGGGGTTGGCCTGGAAATGCAAGTAGCTTCTAGTGCCTTCCCCTGGACTGGGTAGGCAATTAGCGGACTTCCCCGTGCCAGGGAACACCTTTGACACCACTTAGCTGCGTGGAGGGCGGCCCCGAACCTCCCCGACACAGTCAGCCGTGTTCCGGAATTCTGAGAGTGGGGATGTTCTGTCTTCTGTCTGCAGCACCCGGGATCTCCTAGGAGCCCTTCGCGTGTCTTCCCCGAGTGTCTGCCTGTGCGGGCTGCTGGGGAAAGTCGGGGGTTGGGCTGGAAATGCAGGTAGCATCTAGTGCCTCCCCCTGAACAGGGGAGGAAATTAGCGGAATTCCGCCTGCCAGGGAACACCTGTGACACCAGTCAGCTGCGTGGAAGGCGGCCCCAGTCTTCCCCCACACAGTCAGAAGTGTTCCGGAATTGTGAGTGTGGGGAGGTTCCGTCTTCTGTCTGCAGCACCCGGGATCTCCTAGGAGCCCTTCGCGTGTCTTCCACGAGTGTCTCCCATTGCGGGCTGCCGGGGAAAGCGGGGGTTGGGCTGGAAATGCAAGTAGCATCTAGTGCCTCCCCCTGGACAGTGTAGGCATTTAGCGGACTTCCCCGTGCCAGGGAACACCTTTGACACCACTTAGCTGCGTGGAGGGCGGCCCCGAACCTCCCCCACACAGTCAGCCGTGTTCCGGGATTGTGAGTGTGGGGATGTTCCGTCTTCTGTCTGCAGCACCCGGGATCTCCTAGGAGCACTTCGCGTGTCTTCCCCGAGTTTCTGCATGTGCGGCCTTCCGGGGAAATGCGGGGGTTGGGCTGGAAATGCAGGTAGTATCTAGTGCCTCCCCCTGGACTTGGGAGGTAATTAGCGGACTTCCCCCTGCCAGAGAACACCTGTGACACCAGTCAGCTGCGTGGACGGCGGGCCCAAACCTCCCACACACAGTCAGCCGTGTTCCGGAATTGTGAGTGTGGGGAGGTTCCGTCTTCTGTCTGCAGCACCCGAGATCTCCTAGGAGCATTTCGCGTGTCTTCCCCGAGTGTATGCATGTTCGTGCTGCCGGGGAAAGGCGGGGATTGGGCTGGAAATGCAGGTAGCATGTAGTGCCTCACCCTGGAAAGGGTAGGCAATTAGCGGATTTCCCCATGCCAGGGAACACCTTTGACACCACTTAGCTGCGTGGAGGGCGGCCCCGAACCTCCCCCACACAGTCAGCCGTGTTCCGGAATTCTGAGAGTGGGGAGGTTCCGTCTTCTGTCTGCAGCACCCGGGATCTCCTAGGAGCACTTCGCGTGTCTTCCCCGAGTGTCTGCATGTGCGGGCTTCCGGGGAAAGGCGGGGTTTGGGCTGGAAATGCAGGTAGCATCTAGTGACTCCCCCTGGATTTGGGAGGTAATTAGCGGACTTCCCCCTGCCAGGGAACACCTGTGACACCAGTCAGCTGCGTGGACGGCGGCCCAAACCTCCCCCACACAGTCAGCCGTGTTCCAGAATTCTGAGAGTGGGGAGGTTCCGTCTTCTGTCTGCAGCACCCGGGATCTTCTAGGAGCCCTTCGCGTGTATTCCCCGTGTGTCTGCTTGTGCGGGCTGCCGGGGAAAAGCGGGGGTTGTGCTGGAAATGCAGGTAGCATCTAGTGCCTCCCCCTGAAGAGGGGAGGTAATTAGCGGAATTCCGCCTGCCATGGAACACCTGTGTCACCAGTCAGCTGCGTGGAAGGCGGCCCCATTCTTCCCCCACACAGTCAGAAGTGTTCCGGAATTGTGAGAGTGGGGAGGTTCCGTCTTCTGTCTGCAGCACCCGGGATCTCCTAGGAGCCCTTCGCGTGTCTTCCCCGAGTGTCTGCATGTGCGGGCTGCCGGGGAAAGGCGGGTGTTGTGCTGGAAATTCAGGTCGCATTTAGTGCCTCCCCCTGGATTTGGGAGGTAATTAGCGGACTTCCCCCTGCCAGGGAACACCTTTGACACCACTCACCTGCGTGGAAGGCGGCCCCAAACCTCCCACACACAGTCAGCCGTGTTCCGAAATTGTGAGTGTGGGGAGGTTCCGTTTTCTGTCTGCAGCACCCGGGATCTCCTAGGAGCCCTTCGCGTGTCTTCCACGAGTGTCTCCCATTGCGGGCTCCCGGGGAAAGCGGGGGTTGGGCTGGAAATGCAAGTAGCATCTAGTGCCTCCCCCTGGACAGGGTAGGCAATTAGCGGACTTCCCCGTGCCAGGGAACACCTTTGACACCACTTAGCTGCGTGGAGGGCGGCCCGGAACCTCCCCCACACAGTCAGCCGTGTTCCGGTATTGTGAGTGTGGGGAAGTACCGTCTTCTGTCTGCAGCACCCGGTATCTCCTAGGAGCCCTTCGCGTGTCTTCCCCGAGTGTCTCCCATTGCGGGCTGCCGGGGAAAGGCGGGGGTTGGGCTGGAAATGCAGGTAGTATCTAGTGCCTCCCCCTGGACATGGGAGGTAATTAGCGGACTTCCCTCTGCCAGGGAACACCTGTGACAACTGTCAGCTACGTGGACGGCGGCCCCAAACCTCCCACACACAGTCAGACGTGTTCCGGAATTCTGAGAGTGAGGAGGTTCCGTCTTCTTTCTGCTGCACACGAGATCTCCTAGGAGCATTTCGTGTGTCTTCCCCGAGTGTATGCATGTGCGGGCTACCGGGAAAAGGCGGGGTTTGGGCTGGAAATGCAGGTAGCATGTAGTGCCTCCCGCTGGAAAGGGTAGGCAATTAGCGGATTTCCCCATGCCAGGGAACACCTTTGACACCACTTAACAGCGTGGAGGGCGGCCCCGAACCTCCCCCACACAGTCAGCCGTGTTCCGGTATTGTGAGTGTGGGGAAGTTCCGTCTTCTGTCTGCAGCACCCGGAATCTCCTAAGAGCCCTTCGCGTGTCTGCCCGAGTGTCTGCCTGTGCGGGCTGACGGGGAAAGGCGGGGGTTGGGCTGGAAATGCAGGTCGCATTTAGTGCCTCCCCCTGGACTTGGGAGGTAATTAGCGGACTTCCCCATGCCAGGGAACACCTTTGACACCACTCACCTGCGTGGTGGGTGGCCCCAAACCTCACAAACACAGTCAGCCGTGTTCCGAAATTGTGAGTGTGGGGAGGTTCCGTTTTCTGTCTGCAGCACCCGGGATCTCCTAGGAGCCCTTCGCGTGTCTTCCCCTAGTGTATCCCTTTGCGGGCTGCCGGGGAAAGCGGTGGTTGGGCTGGAAATGCAAGTAGCTTCTAGTGCCGTCCACTGGACAGGGTAGGCATTTAGCGGACTTCCCCGTGCCAGGGAACACTTTTGACACCACTTAGCTGCGTGGAGGGCGGCCCCGAACCTCCCCGACACAGTCAGCCGTGTTCCGGAATTCTGAGAGTGGGGATGATCCGTCTTCTGTCTGCAGCACCCGAGATCTCCTAGGAGCATTTCGCGTGTCTTCCCCGAGTGTATACATGTGCAGGCTACCGGGGAAAGGCGGGGTTGGGCTGGAAATGCAGTTAACATGTAGTGCCTCCTCCTGGAAAGGGTAGGCAATTAGCGGATTTCCCCATGCCAGGGAACACCTTTGTCACCACTTAACTGCGTGGAGGGCGGCCCCGAACCTCCCCCACACAGTCAGACGTGTTCCGGTATTGTGAGTGTGGGGAAGTTCCGTCTTATGTCTGCAGCACCCGGGATCTCCTAGGAGCCCTTCGCGTGTCTTCCACGGGTGTCTCCCATTGCGGGCTGCCGGGAAAAGCGGGGGTTGGGCTGGAAATGCAAGTAGCATCTAGTGCCTCCCCCTGGAAAGGGTAGGACATTAGCGGACTTCCCCGTGCCAAGGAACACCTGTGACACCAGTCAGTTGCGTGGACGGCGGCCCCAAACCTTCCAAACACAGTCAGCCGTGTTCCGGAATTCTGAGTGTGAGGAGGTTCCGTCTTCTGTCTGCTGCACCCGGGATCTCCTAGGAGCCCTTCGCGTGTATTCCCCGTGTGTCTGCTTGTGCGGGCTGCCGGGGAAAGGCGGGGGTAGGGCTGGAAATGCAGGTAGCATCTAGTGCCTCCCCCTGGACAGGGTAGGCAATTAGCGAATTTACCCATGCAAGGGAACACCTTTGACAACTCTTAGCGGCGTGGAGTGCGGCCCCAAACCACCCCCACAAGTTAGCCGTGTTCCGGGATTGTGAGTGTGGGGAGATTCCGTCTACAGTCTGCAGCACCCGGGATCTCCTAGGAGCCCTTCGCGTGTCTTCCCCTAGTGTCTGCCTTTGCGGGCTGCCGGGGAAAGGCGGGGGTTGGGCTGGAAATGCAGGTAGCATCTAGTGCCTCCCCCTGGACTTGGGAGGTAATTAGCGGACTTCCCCCTGCCAGGGAACACCTTTGACACCACTCAACTGCGTGGAGGGCGGCCCCAAACCTCCCACACACAGTCAGCCGTGTTCCGGTATTGTGAGTGTGGGGAAGTTCCGTCTTCTGTCTGCAGCACCCGGAATCACCTAGGAGCCCTTCGCGTGACTTCCCCGAGTGTCTGCCTGTGCGGGCTGCCGGGGAAATTCGGGGGTTGTGCTGGAAATGCAGGTAGCATCTAGTGCCTCCCCCTGGACTTGAGAGGTAATTAGCGGAATTCCGCCTGCCAGGGAACACCTGTGACACCAGTCAGCTGCGTGGAAGGCGGCCACAGTCTTCCCCCACACAGTCAGAAGTGTTCCGGAATTGTGAGAGTGGGGAGGTTCCGTCTTCTCTCTGCAGCACCCGGGATCTCCTAGGAGCCCTACGCGTGTATTCCCCGTGTGTCTGCTTGTGTGGGCTGCCGGGGAAAAGCGGGGGTTGGGCTGGAAATGCAGGTAGCATCTAGTGCCTCCCCCTGAAGAGGGGAGGTAATTAGCGGAATTCCGCCTGCCAGGGAACACCTGTGTCACCAGTCAGCTGCGTGGAAGGCGGCCCCATTCTTCCCCCAGACAGTCAGAAGTGTTCCGGAATTGTGAGAGTGGGGAGGTTCCGTCTTCTGTCTGCAGCACCCGGGATCTCCTAGGAGCCCTTCGCGTGTCTTCCCCGAGTGTCTGCATGTGCGGGCTGCCGGGGAAAGGCGGGTGTTGTGCTGGAAATGCAGGTCGCATTTAGTGCCTCCCCCTGGATTTGGGAGGTAATTAGCGGACTTCCCCCTGCCAGGGAACACCTTTGACAGCACTCACCTGCGTGGAGGGCGGCCCCAAACCACCCACACACAGTCAGCCGTGTTCCGAAATTGTGAGTGTGGGGAGGTTCCGTTTTCTGTCTGCAGCACCCGGGATCTCCTAGGAGCCCTTCGCGTGTCTTCCACGAGTGTCTCCCATTGCGGGCTCCCGGGGAAAGCGGGGGTTGTGCTGGAAATGCAAGTAGCATCTAGTGCCTCCCCCTGGACAGGGTAGGCAATTAGCGGACTTCCCCGTGCCAGGGAACACCTTTGACACCACTTAGCTGCGTGGAGGGCGGCCCGGAACCTCCCCCACACAGTCAGCCGTGTTCCGGTATTGTGAGTGTGGGGAAGTTCCGTCTTCTGTCTGCAGCACCCGGTATCTCCTAGGAGCCCTTCGCGTGTCTTCCCCGAGTTTCTCCCATTGCGGGCTGCCGGGGAAAGGCGGGGGTTGGGCTGGAAATGCAGGTAGTATCTAGTGCCTCCCCCTGGACATGGGAGGTAATTAGCGGACTTCCCTCTGCCAGGGAACACCTGTGACAACAGTCAGCTGCGTGGACGGCGGCCCCAAACCTCCCACACACAGTCAGCCGTGTTCCGGAATTCTGAGAGTGAGGAGGTTCCGTCTTCTGTCTGCTGCACAGGAGATCTCCTAGGAGCCCTTCGCGTGACTTCCCCGAGTGTCTGCCTGTGCGGGCTGCTGGGGAAAGTCGGGGGTTGGGCTGGAAATGCAGGTAGCATCTAGTGCCTCCCCCTGGACTTGGGAGGTAATTAGCGGAATTCCGCCTGCCAGGGAACACCTGTGACACCAGTCAGCTGCGTGGAAGGCGGCCCCAGTCTTCCCCCACACAGTCAGAAGTGTTCCGGAATTGTGAGTGTGGGGAGGTTCCGTATTCTGTCTTCAGCACCCGGGATCTCCTAGGAGCCCTTCGCGTGTCTTCCCCGATTGTCTGCATGTGCGGGTTGCCGGGGAAAGACGGGGGTTGGGCTGGAAATGCAGGTCGTATTTAGTGCCTCCCCCTGGACTTGGGAGGTAATTAGCGGACTTCCCCATGCCAGGGAACACCTTTGACACCACTCAACTGCGTGGAGGGCGGCCCCAAACCTCCCACACACAGTCAGCCGTGTTCGGAAATTGTGAGTGTGGGGAGGTTCCGTTTTCTGTCTGCAGAACCCGGGATCTCCTAGGAGCCCTTCGCGTGTCTTCCACGGTTGTCTCCCATTGCGGGCTGCCGGGGAAAGCGGGGGTTGGGCTGGAAATGCAAGTAGCATCTAGTGCCTCCCCCTGGACAGGGTAGGCCATTAGCGGACTTCCCCGTGCCAGGGAACACCTGTGACATCAGTCAGCTGCGTGGACGGCGGCCCCAAACCTCCAACACACAGTCAGCCGTGTTCCGGAATTCTGAGAGTGAGGAGGTTCCGTCTTCTGTCTGCAGCACCCGAGATCTCCCAGGAGCATTTCGCGTGTCTTCCCCGAGTGTATGCATGTGCGGGCTACCGGGGAAAGGCGGCGTTTGGCTGGAAATGCAGGTAGCATGTAGTGCCTCCCCCTGGACATGGTAGGCAATTAGCGGACTTCCCCGTGCCAGGGAAAACCTTTGACACCACTTAGCTGCGTGGAGGGCGGCCCAGAACCTCCCCCACACAGTCAGCCGTGTTCCGGTATTGTGAGTGTGGGGAAGTTCCGTCTTCTGTCTGCAGCACCCGGAATCACCTAGGAGCCCTTCGCGTGACTTCCCCGAGTGTCTGCCTGTGCGGGCTGCCGGAGAAAGTCGGGGGTTGTGCTGGAAATGCAGGTAGCATCTAGTGCCTCCCCCTGGACTTGGGAGGTAATTAGCGGAATTCCGCCTGCCAGGGAACACCTGTGACACCAGTCAGCTGCGTGGAAGGCGGCCCCAGTCTTCCCTCACACAGTCAGAAGTGTTCCGGAATTGTGAGTGTGGGGAGGTTCCGTATTCTGTCTGCAGCACCCGGGATCTCATAGGAGCCCTTCGCGTGTCTTCCCCGATTGTCTGCATGTGCGGGTTGCCGGGGAAAGGCGGGGGTTGGGCTGGAAATGCAGGTCGTATTTAGTGCCTCCCCCTGGACTTGGGAGGTAATTAGCGGACTTCCCCATGCCAGGGAACACCTTTGACACCACTCAACTGCGTGGAGGGCGGCCCCAAACCTCCCACACACAGTCAGCCGTGTTCCGAAATTGTGAGTGTGGGGAGGTTCCGTTTTCTGTCTGCAGAACCCGGGATCTCCTAGGAGCCCTTCGCGTGTCTTCCACTGTTGTCTCCCATTGCGGGCTGCCGGGGAAAGCGGGGGTTGGGCTGGAAATGCAAGTAGCATCTAGTGCCTCCCCCTGGAGAGGGTAGGACTTTAGCGGACTTCCCCGTGCCAAGGAACACCTGTGACACCAGTCAGCTGCGTGGACTGCGGCCCCAAACCTCCAACAAACAGTCAGCCGTGTTCCGGAATTCTGAGAGTGAGGAGGTTCCGTCTTCTGTCTGCTGCATCCGGGATCTCCTAGGAGCCCTTCGCGTGTCTTCCCCGAGTGTATCCCATTGCGGGCTGCCGGGGAAAGCGGGGGCTGGGCTGGAAATGCAAGTAGTTTCTAGTGCCTTCCCCTGGACAGGGTAGGCAATTAGCGGACTTCCCCGTGCCAGGGAACACCTTTGACACCACTTAGCTGCGTGGAGGGCGGCCCCGAACCTCCCCAACACAGTCAGCCGTGTTCCGGTATTGTGAGTGTGGGGAAGTTCCGTCTTCTGTCTGCAGCTCCCGGAATCTCCTAGGAGCCCTTCGCGTTTCTTCCCCGAGTGTCTGCCTGTGCGGGCTGCCGGGGAAATTCGGGGGTTGGGCTGGAAATGCAGGTAGCATCTAGTGCCTCCCCCTGGACAGGGTAGGCAATTAGCGAATTTACCCATGCCAGGGAACACCTTTGACAACACTTAGCGGCGTGGAGGGCGGCCCCAAACCACCCCCACACAGTTAGCCGTGTTCCGGGATTGTGAGTGTGGGGAGGTTCCGTCTACAGTCTGCAGCACCCGGGATCTCCTAGGAGCCCTTCGCGTGTCTTCCCCGAGTGTCTCACATTGCGGGCTGCCGGGGAAAGGCGGGGGTTGGGCTGGAAATGCAGGTAGCATCTAGTGCCTCCCCCTGGACTTGGGAGGTAATTAGCGGACTTCCCCCTGCCAGGGAACACCTTTGACAACACTCAACTGCGTGGAGGGCGGCCCCAAACCTCCCCGACACAGTCAGCCGTGTTCCGGAATTCTGAGAGTGGGGATGTTCCGTCTTCTGTCTGCAGCACCCGGGATCTCCTAGGAGCCCTTCGCGTGACTTCCCCGAGTGTCTGCATGTGCGGGCTGCCGGGGAAAGGCGGGGGTTGGGCTGGAAATGCAGGTAGCATCTAGTGCCTCCCCCTGAACAGGGGAGGTAATTAGCGGAATTCCGCCTGCCAGGGAACACCTGTGACACCAGTCAGCTGCGTGGAAGGCGGCCCCAGTCTTCCCCCACACAGTCAGAAGTGTTCCGGAATTGTGAGTGTGGGGAGGTTCCGTCTTCTGTCTGCAGCACCCGGGATCTCCTAGGAGCCCTTCGCGTGTCTTCCACGAGTGTCTCCCATTGCGGGCTGCCGGGGAAAGCGGGGGTTGGGCTGGAAATGCAAGTAGCATCTAGTGCCTCCCCCTGGACAGGGTAGGCAATTAGCGGACTTCCCCATGCCAGGGAAAACCTTTGACACCACTTAGCTGCGTGGAGTGCGGACCCGAACCTCCCCCACACAGTCAGCCTTGTTCCGGAATTCTGAGAGTGGGGAGGTTCCGTCTTCTGTCTGCAGCACCCGGGATCTCCTAGGAGCACTTCGCGTGTCTTCCCCGAGTGTCTGCGTGTGCGGGCTCCCGGGGATAGGCGGGGTTTGGGCTGGAAATGCAGGTAGTATCTACTGCCTCCCCCTTGACTTGGGAGGTATTTAGCGGTTTTCCCCACGCCAAGGAACACCTTTGACACCACTCAGCTGCGTTGATGGCGGCCCCGAACCTCACCCACACAGTCAGCCGTGTTCCGGAATTGTGAGTGTGGGGAGGTTCCGTCTTCTGTCTGCCGCACCCGGGATCTCCTAGGAACCCTTCGCGTGTCTTGCCCGAGTGTCTGCCTGTGCGGGCTGCCGGGGAAAGGCGGGGTTTGGGCTGGAAATGCAGGTAGTATCTAGTGCCTCCCCCTGGACATGGGAAGAAATTAGCGGACTTCCCCCTGCCAGGGAACACCTGTGACAACAGTCAGCTGCGTGGACGGCGGCCCCAAACCTCCCCCACACAGTCAGCCGCGTTCCGGAATTCTGAGAGTGGGGAGGTTCCGTCTTCTGTCTGCAGCACCCAGGATCTCCTAGGAGCACTTCGGGTGTCTTCCCCGAGTGTCTGCATGTGCGGGCTGCCGGGGAAAGGCGGGGTTTGGGCTGGAAATGCAGGTAGCATCTAGTGCCTCCCCCTGGACAGGGTAGGCAATTAGCGGAATTCCCCGTGCCAGGGAACACCTTTGACAACACTTAGCGGCGTGGAGGGCGGCCCCAAACCACCCCCACACAGTTAGCCGTGTTCCGGGATTGTGAGTGTGGGGAGGTTCCGTCTACTGTCTGCAGCACCCGGGACCTCCTAGGAGCCCTTCGCGTGTCTTCCCCGAGTGTCTGCCTGTGCGGACTGCTGGGGAAAGGCGGGGGTTGGGCTGGAAATGCAGGTAGCATCTAGTGCATCCCCCTGGACTTGGGAGGTATTTAGCGGACTTCCCCCTGCCAGGGAACACCTGTGACACCAGTCAGCTGCGTGGACGGCGACCCAAACCTCCCCCACACATTCAGCCGTGTTCCGGAATTCTGAGAGTGGGGAGGTTCCGTCTTCTGTCTGCAGCACCCGGGATCTCCTAGGAGCACTTCGCGTGTATTCCCCGTGTGTCTGCTTGTGCGGGCTGCCGGGGAAAGGCGGGGGTTGGGCTGGAAATGCAGGTAGCATCTACTGCCTCCCCCTGGACAGGGTAGGCAAGTAGCGGACTTCCCCGTGCCAGGGAACACCTTTGACACCACTTAGCTGCGTGGAGGGCGGCCCCAAACCTCCCCCACACAGTCAGCCGTGTTCCGGAATTGTGAGTGTGGGGAGGTTCCGTCTTCTTTCTGCAGCACCCGGGAACTCCTAGGAGCCCTTCGCGTGTCTTCTCCGAGTGTCTGCATTTGCGGGCTGCCGGGGAAAGGCGGGGGTTGGGCTGGAAATGCAGGTCGCTTTTAGTGCCTCCCCCTGGACTTGGGAGTTAATTAGCGGACTTCCCCATGCCAGGGAACACCTTTGACACCACTCACCTGCGTGGAGGGTGGGCCCAAACCTCCCACACACAGTCAACCGTGTTCCGAAATTGTGAGTGTGGGGAGGTTCCGTTTTCTGTCTGCAGCACCCGGGATCTCCTAGCAGCCCTTCGCGTGTCTTCCTCTAGTGTATCCCATTGCGGGCTGCCGGGGAAAGCGGTGGTTGGGCTGGAAATGCAAGTAGCTTCTAGTGCCGTCCACTGGACATGGTAGGCAATTAGCGGACTTCCCCGTGCCAGGGAACACTTTTGACACCACTTAGCTGCGTGGAGGGCGGCCCCGAACCTCCCCGACACAGTCAGCCGTGTTCCGGAATTCTGAGAGTGGGAAAGTTCCGTCTTATGTCTGCAGCACCCGGGATCTCCTAGGAGCCCTTCGCGTGTCTTGCCCGATTGTCTATCTGTGCGGGCTGCCGAGGAAAGGCGGGATTTGGGCTGGAAATGCAGGTAGCATCTAGTGCCTCCCCCTGGACAGGGTAGGCAATTAGCGGATTTACCCATGACAGGGAACACCTTTGACAACACTTAACTGCGTGAAGGGCGGCCCCGAACCTCCCCCACACAGTGAGCCGTGTTCCGGTATTGTGAGTGTGGGGAAGTTCCGTCTTCTGTCTGCAGCACCTGGGATGTCCTAGGAGCCCTTCGCGTATCTTCCCCGAGTGTCTGACTGTGCGGGCTGATGGGGAAAGGCGGGGGTTGGGCTGGAATTACAGGTCGCATTTAGTGCCTCCGCCTGGACTTGGGAGGTAATTAGCGGACTTCCCCGTGCCAGGGAACACCTTTGACACCACACACCTGCGTGGAGGGCGGCCCCAAACCTCCCACACACAGTCAGCCGTGTTCCGAAATTGTGAGTGTGGGGAGGTTCCGTTTTCTGTCTGCAGCACCCGGGATCCCCTAGGAGCACTTCGAGTGTCTTCCCCGAGTGTCTCCCATTGCGGGCGCCCGGGGAAAGCGGGGGTTGGGCTGGAAATGCAAGTAGCATCTAGTGCCTCCCCCTGGACAGGGTAGGCAATTAGCGGACTTCCCCGTGCCAGGGAACACCTTTGACACCACTTAGCTGCGTGGAGGGCGGCCCCGAACCTCCCCCACACAGTCAGCTGTGTTCCGGAATTCTGAGAGTGGGGAGATTCCGTCTTCTGTCTGCAGCACCCGGGATCTCCTACGAGCCCTTCGCGTGAATTCCCCGAGTGTCTACCATTGCAGGCTACCGGGGAAAGGCGGGGGTTGGGCTGGAAATGCAGGTAGTATCTAGTCCCTCCCCCTGGACTTGGGAGGTAATTAGCGGACTTCCCCCTGCCAGGGAACACCTGTGACACCAGTCAGCTGCGTGGACGGCGTCCCCAAACCTCCCACACACAGTCAGCCGTGTTCCGGAATTCTGAGAGTGAGGAGGTTACGTCTTCTGTCTGCAGCACCCGAGATATCCTAGGAGCATTTCGCGTGTCTTCCTCGTGTGTATGAATTTGCGGGCTACCGGGGAAAGGCGGGGTTTGAGCTGGAAATGCAGGTAGCATGTAGTGCCTCACAATGGAAAGGGTAGGCAATTAGCGGATTTCCCCATGCCAGGGAACACCTTTGACACCATTTAGCTGATTGGAGGGCGGCCCAAAACCTTCCACACACAGTCAGCCGTGTTCCGGAATTCTGAGAGTGGGGAGGTTCCGTCTTATGTCTGCAGCACCCGGGATCTCCTAGGAGCCCTTCGCGTGTAATCACCGAGTGTCTGCCTGTGCGGGCTGACGGGGAAAGGCGGCGGTTGGGCTGGAAATGCAGGTAGCATCTAGTGCCTCCCCCTGGACAGGGTAGGCAATTAGCGGATTTACCCATGCCAGGGAACACCTTTGACAACACTTAGCGGCGTGGAGGGCGGCCCCAAACCACCCCCACACAGTTAGTCGTGTTCCGGGATTGTGAGTGTGGGGAGGTTCCGTCTACTGTCTGCAGCACCCGGGATCTCCTAGGAGAACTTCGCGTGTCTTCCCCGAGTGTCTGCCTGTGCGGACTCCTGGGGAAAGGCGGGGGATGGGCTGGAAATGCAGGTAGCATCTAGTGCCTCCCCCTGGACTTGGGAGGTATTTAGCGGACTTCCCCCTGCCAGGGAACACCTGTGACACCAGTCACCTGCGTGGACGGCGGCCCAAACCTCCCCCACACAGTCAGCCGTGTTCCGGAATTCTGAGAGTGGGGAGGTTCCGTCTTCTGTCTGCAGCACCCGGGATCTCCTAGGAGCCCTTCGCGTGTATTCCCCTTGTGTCTGCTTGTGCGGGCTGCCGGGGAAAGGCGGGGTTTGGGCTGGAAATGCAGGTAGGATCTAGTGCCTCCCCCTGAAGAGGGGAGGTAATTAGCGGAATTCCGCCTGCCTGGGAACACCTGTGTCACCAGTCAGCTGCGTGGAAGGCGGCCCCATTCTTCCCCCACACAGTCAGACGTGTTCCGGAATTGTGAGTGTGGGGAGGTTCCGTCTTCTGTCTGCAGCACCCGGGATCTCCTAGGAGCCCTTCGCGTGTCTTCCCCGAGTGTCTGCCTGTGCGGGCAGATGGGGAAAGGCGGGGGTTGGGCTGGAAATGCAGGTAGTATCTAGTGCCTCCCCCTGGACTTGGGAGGTAATTTGCCGACTTCCCCCTGCCAGGGAACACCTGTGACACCAGTCAGCTGCGTGGACGGCGGCCCCAAACCTCCCCCACACAGTCAGCCGTGTTCCGGAATTCTGAGTGTGGGGATGTTCCGTCTTCTGTCTGCAGCACCCGGGAACTCCTAGGAGCCCTTCGCGTGTCTTCCCCGAGTGTCTGCATGTGCGGGCTGCCGGGGAAAGGCGGGGGTTGGGCTGGAAATTCAGGTCGCATTTAGTGCCTCCGCCTGGACTTGGGAGGTAATTAGCGGACTTCCCCCTGCCAGGGAACACCTGTGACACCAGTCAGCTGCGTGGACGGCGGCCCCAAACCTCCCACACACAGTCAGCCGTGTTCCGAAATTGTGAGTGTGGGGAGGTTCCGTTTTCTGTCTGCAGCACCCGCTATCTCCTAGGAGCCCTTCGCGTGTCTTCCCCGAGTGTCTCCCATTGCGGGCGGCCTGGGAAAGCGGGGGTTGGGCTGGAAATGCAAGTAGCATCTAGTGCCTCCCCCTGGACAGGGTAGGCAATTAGAGGACTTCCCCGTGCCAGGGAACACCTTTGACACCACTTAGCTGCGTGGAGGGCGGCCCCGAACCTCCCCCACACAGTCACCTTTGTTCCGGAATTCTGAGAGTGGGGAGATTCCGTCTTCTGTCTGCAGCACCCGGGATCTCCTAGGAGCCCTTCGCGTGACTTCCCCGAGTGTCTACCATTGCAGGCTGCCGGGGAAAGGCGGGGGTTGGGCTGGAAATGCAGGTAGTATCTAGTGCCTCCCCCTGGACTTGGGAGGTAATTAGCGGACTTCCCCCTGCCAGGGAACACCTGTGACACCAGTCAGCTGCGTGGACGGCGGCACCAAAACTCCCACACACAGTCAGCCGTGTTCCGGAATTCTGAGAGTGGGGAGGTTCTGTCTTATGTCTGCAGCACCCGGGATCTCCTAGGAGCCCTTCGCGTGTAATCACCGAGTGTCTGCCTGTGCGGGCTGACGGGGAAAGGCGGCGGTTGGGCTGGAAATTCAGGTAGCATCTAGTGCCTCCCCCTGGACAGGGTAGGCAATTCGCGGATTAACCCATGCCAGGGAAAACCTTTGACAACACTTAGCAGCGTGGAGGGCGGCCCCGAACCTCCCCCACACAGTCAGCCGTGTTCTGGTATTGTGAGTGTGGGGAAGTTCCGTCTTCTGTCTGCAGCACCCGGAATCTCCTAGGAGCCCTTCGCGTGTCTTGCCCGAGTGTCTGCCTGTGCGGGCTGACGGGGAAAGGCGGGGGATGGGCTGGAAATGCAGGTCGCATTTAGTGCCTCCCCCTGGACTTGGGAGGTAATTAGCGGAATTCCCCATGCCAGGGAACACCTTTGACACCACTCACCTGCGTGGAGGGTGGCCCCAAACCTCCCACACACAGTCAGCCGTGTTCCGAAATTGTGAGTGTGGGGAGGTTCCGTTTTCTGTCTGCAGCACCCGGGATCTCCTAGGAGCCCTTCGCGTGTCTTCCCCTATTGTATCCCATTGCGGGCTGCCGGGGAAAGCGGTGGTTGGGCTGGAAATGCAAGTAGCTTCTAGTGCCGTCCACTGGACAGGGTAGGCAATTAGCGGACTTCCCCGTGCCAGGGAACACTTTTGACACCACTTAGCTGCGTGGAGGGCGGCCCCGAACCTCCCCGACACAGTCAGCCGTGTTCCGGAATTCTGAGAGTGGGGAGGATCCGTCTTCTGTCTGCAGCACCCGAGATCTCCTAGGAGCCCTTCTCGTGTCTTCCCCGAGTGTCTGCATGTGCGGGCTGCCGGGGAAAGGCGGGGTTTGGGCTGGAAATGCAGGTAGCATCTAGTGCCTCCCCCTGGACAGGGTAGGCAATTAGCGGATTTACCCATGCCAGGGAACAACTTTGACAACACTTTGAGGCGTGGAGGGCGGCCGCAAACCACCCCCACACAGTTAGCCGTGTTCCGGGATTGTGAGTGTGGGGAGGTTCCGTCTAATGTCTGCAGCACCCGGGATCTCCTAGGAGCCATCGCGTGTCTTCCCCGAGTGTCTGCCTGTGCGGGCTGCCGGGGAATGTCGGGGGTTGGCCTGGAAATGCAGGTAGCATCTAGGGCCTCCCCCTGGACTTGGGAGGTAATTAGCGGACTTCCCCCTGCCAGGGAACACCTGTGACACCAGTCAGCTGCGTGGACGGCGGCCCCAAACCTCCCCCACACAGTCAGCCGTGTTCCGGAATTCTGAGAGTGGGGAGGTTCCGTCTTCTGTCTGCAGCAAACGGGATCTCCAAGGAGCATTTCGCGTGTCTTCCCCGATTGTATGCATGTGCGGGCTGCCAGGGAAAGGCGGGGGTTGGGCTGGAAATGCAGGTAGTATCTAGTGCCTCCCTCTGGACTTGGGAGGTAATTAGCGGACTTCCCCCTGCCAGGGAACACCTGTGACACCAGTCAGCTGCGTGGACGGCGTCCCCAAACCTCCCACACACAGTCAGCCGTGTTCCGGAATTCTGAGAGTGAGGAGGTTCCGTCTTCTGTCTGCAGCACCCGAGATCTCCTAGGAGCATTTCGCGTGTCTTCCTCGTGTGTATGAATTTGCGGGCTACCGGGGAAAGGCGGGGTTTGGGCTGGAAATGCAGGTAGCATGTAGTGACTCCCCCTGGAAAGGGTAGGCAATTAGCGGATTTCCCCATGCCAGGGAACACCTTTGACACCACTTAACTGCGTGGAGGGCGGCCACGAAACTACCCCACACAGTCAGCCGTGTTCCGATATTGTGAGTTTGGAAAAGTTCCGTCTTCTGTCTGCAGCACCCGGGATCTCCTAGGAGCCCTTCGCGTGTCTTGCCCGAGTGTCTACCTGTGCGGGCTGCCGGGGAAATGCGGGGTTTGGGCTGGAAATGCAGGTAGTATCTAGTGCCTCCACCTGGACATGGGACGAATTAGCGGAATTCCCCCTGCCAGGGAATACATTTGACACCACTCAGCTGCGTGAAAGGCGGCCCCTAACCTCCCCCAAACAGTCAGCCGTGATCCGGAATTGCGAGTATGGGGAGGATCCATCTTCTGTCTGCAGCACCCGGGATCTCCTAGGAGCACTTCGCGTGTCTTCCCCGAGTGTCTGCATGTGCGGGCTGCCGGGGAAAGGCGGGGTTTGGGCTGGAAATGCAGGTAGCATCTAGTGCCTCCCCCTGGACAGGGTAGGCAATTAGCGAATTTACCCATGCCAGGGAACAACTTTGACAACACTTTGAGGCGTAGAGGGCGGCCCCAAACCACCCCCACACAGTTAGACGTGTTCCGGGATTGTGAGTGTGGGGAGGTTCCGTCTAATGTCTGCAGCACCCGGGATCTCCTAGGAGCCTTTCGCGTGTCTTCCCCTAGTTTCTGCCTGTGCGGGCTGCCGGGGAAAGGCGGGGGTTGGGCTGGAAATGCAGGTAGCATCTAGGTCCTCCCCCTGGACTTGGGAGGTAATTAGCGGACTTCCCCCTGCCAGGGAACACCTGTGACACCATTCAGCTGCGTGGACGGCGGCCCCAAACCTCCCCCACACAGTCAGCCGTGTTCCGGTATTCTGAGAGTGGGGAGGTTCCGTCTTCTGTCTGCAGCACCCGGGATCTCCTAGGAGCCCTTCGCGTGTATTCCCCGTGTGTCTGCTTGTGCGGGCTGCCAGGGAAAGGTGGGGGTTTTGCTGGAAATGCAGGTAGCATCTAGAGACTCCCCCTGAACAGGGGAGGTAATTAGCGGAATTCCGCCTGCCAGGGAAAACCTGTGACACCAGTCAACTGCGTGGAAGGCGGCCCCATTCTTCCCCCACACAGTCAGCCGTGTTCCGGAATTGTGAGTGTGGGGAGGTTCCGTCTTCAGTCTGCAGCACCCGGGATCTCCTAGGATCCCTTCACGTGTCTTCCACGAGTGTCTGCATGTGCGGGATCCGGGGAAAGGCGGGGTTGGGCTGGAAATGCAGGTCGCATTTAGTGCCTCCCCCTGGACTTGGGAGGTAATTAGCGGACTTCCGCATGCCAGGGAACACATTTGACACCACTCACCTGCGTGGAGGGCGGCCCCGAACCACCCCCACACAGTCAGCCGTGTTCCGGTATTGTGAGTGTGGGGAAGTTCCGTCCTCTGTCTGCAGCACCCGAGATCTCCTAGGAGCATTTCGCGTGTCTTCCCCGATTGTATGCATGTGCGGGCTGCCGGGGAAAGGCGGGATTTGGGCTGGAAATGCAGGTAGTATCTAGTGCCTCCCCCTGGACTTGGGAGGTAATTAGCGGACTTCCCCCTGCCAGGGAACACCTGTGACACCAGTCAGCTTCGTGGACGGCGGCCCCAAACCTCCCCCACACAGTCAGCCGTGTTCCGGAATTCTGAGAGTGGGGATGTTCCGTCTTCTGTCTGCAGCACCCGGGATCTCCTAGGAGCCCTTCGCGTGTCTTCCCGAGTGTCTGCATGTGCGGGCTGCCGGGGAAAAGCGGGGGATTGGCTGGAAATGCAGGTCGCATTTAGTGCCTCCGCCTGGACTTGGGAGGTAATTAGCGGACTTCCTCATGCCGGGGAACACCTTTGACACCACTCCCCTGCGTGGAGGGCGGCCCCAAACCTCCCACACACAGTCAGCCGTGTTCCGAAATTGTGAGTGTGGGGAGGTTCCGTTTTCTGTCTGCAGCACCCGGGATCTCCTAGGAGCCCTTCGCGTGTCTTCCCCGAGTGTCTCCCATTGCGGGCGGCCGGGGAAAGCGGGGGTCGGGCTGGAAATGCAAGTAGCATCTAGTGCCTCCCCCTGGACAGGGTAGGCAATTAGCGGACTTCCCCGTGCCAGGGAACACCTTTGACATCACTTAGCTGCGTGGAGGGCGGCCCCGAACCTCCCCCACACAGTCAGCTGTGTTCCGGAATTCTGAGAGTGGGGAGATTCCGTCTTCTGTCTGCAGCACCCGGGATCACCTAGGAGCCCTTCGCGTGACTTCCCCGAGTGTCTACCATTGCAGGCTGCCGGGGAAAGGTGGGGGTTGGGCTGGAAATGCAGGTAGCATCTAGTGCCTCCCCCTGGACTTGGGAGGTAATTAGCGGACTTCCCCATGCCAGGGAACACCTTTGACACCACTCACCTGCGTGGAGGGCGGCCCCAAACCTCCCACACACAGTCAGCCGTGTTCCGAAATTGTGAGTGTGGGGAGGTTCCGTCTTCTGTCTGCAGCCCCCGAGATTTCCTAGGAGCATTTCGCGTGTCTTCCCCGAGTGTATGCATGTGCGGGCTGCCGGGGAAAGGCGGGGTTTGGGCTGGAAATGCAGGTAGCATGTAGTGCCTCCCGCTGGAAAGGGTAGGCATTAGGCGGATTTCCCCATGCCAGGGAACACCTTTGACACCACATAGCTGCGTGGAGGGCGGCCCGGAACCTTCCCCACACAGTCAGCCGTGTTCCGGAATTGTGAGTGTGGGGAGGTTCCGTCTTCTGTCTGCAGCACCCGGGATCTCCTAGGAGCCCTTCGCGTGTCTTCCCCAAGTGTCTGCATGTGCGGGCTGCCGGGGAAATGCGGGGTTTGGGCTGGAAATGCAGGTAGCATCTAGTGCCTCCCCCTGGACAGGGTAGGCAATTAGCGAATTTACCCATGCCAGGGAACAACTTTGACAACACTTTGAGGCGTGGAGGGCGGCCCCAAACCACCCCCACACAGTTAGCCGTGTTCCGGGATTGTGAGTGTGGGGAGGTTCCGTCTAATGTCTGCAGCAACCGGGATCTCCTAGGAGCCTTTCGCGTGTCTTCCCCGAGTGTCTGCCTGTGCGGGCTGCCGGGGAATGGCGGGGGTTGGGCTGGAAATGCAGGTAGCATCTAGGTCCTCCCCCTGGACTTGGGAGGTAATTAGCGGACTTCCCCCTGCCAGGGAACACCTGTGACACCAGTCAGCTGCGTGGACGGCGGCCCCAAACCTCCCCCACACAGTCAGCCGTGTTCCGGAATTCTGAGAGTGGGGAGATTCCGTCTTCTGTCTGCAGCACCCGGGATCTCCTAGGAGCCCTTCGCGTGACTTCCCCGAGTGTCTACCATTGCAGGCTGCCGGGGAAAGGTGGGGGTTGGGCTGGAAATGCAGGTAGCATCTAGTGCCTCCCCCTGGAATTGGGAGGTAATTAGCGGACTTCCTCATGCCAGGGAACACATTTGACACCACTCACCTGCGTGGAGGGCGGCCCGGAACCACCCCCACACAGTCAGCCGTGTTCCGGTATTGTGAGTGTGGGGAAGTTCCGTCCTCTGTCTGCAGCACCCGAGATCTCCTAGGAGCATTTCGCGTGTCTTCCCCGATTGTATGCATGTGCGGGCTGCCGGGGTAAGGCGGGATTTGGGCTGGAAATGCAGGTAGTATCTAGTGCCTCCCCCTGGACTGGGAGGTAATTAGCGGACTTCCCCCTGCCAGGGAACACCTGTGACACCAGTCAGCTTCGTGGACGGCGGCCCCAAACCTCCAACACACAGTCAGCCGTGTTCCGGAATTCTGAGAGTGGGGATGTTCCGTCTTCTGTCTGCAGCACCCGGGATCTCCTAGGAGCCCTTCGCGTGTCTTCCCGAGTGTCTGCATGTGCGGGCTGCCGGGGAAAAGCGGGGGTTTGGCTGGAAATGCAGGTCGCATTTAGTGCCTCCGCCTGGACTTGGGAGGTAATTAGCGGACTTCCTCATGCCAGGGAACACCTTTGACACCACTCCCCTGCGTGGAGGGCGGCCCCAAACCTCCCACACACAGTCAGCCGTGTTCCGAAATTGTGAGTGTGGGGAGGTTCCGTTTTCTGTCTGCAGCACCCGGGATCTCCTAGGAGCCCTTCGCGTGTCTTCCCCGAGTGTCTCCCATTGCGGGCGGCCGGGGAAAGCGGGGGTCGGGCTGGAAATGCAAGTAGCATCTAGTGCCTCCCCCTGGACAGGGTAGGCAATTAGCGGACTTCCCCGTGCCAGGGAACACCTTTGACATCACTTAGCTGCGTGGAGGGCGGCCCCGAACCTCCCCCACACAGTCAGCTGTGTTCCGGAATTCTGAGAGTGGGGAGATTCCGTCTTCTGTCTGCAGCACCCGGGATCTCCTAGGAGCCCTTCGCGTGACTTCCCCGAGTGTCTACCATTGCAGGCTGCCGGGGAAAGGTGGGGGTTGGGCTGGAAATGCAGGTAGCATCTAGTGCCTCCCCCTGGAATTGGGAGGTAATTAGCGGACTTCCTCATGCCAGGGAACACCTTTGACACCACTCACCTGCGTGGAGGGCGGCCCCAAACCTCCCACACACAGTCAGCCGTGTTCCGAATTTGTGAGTGTGGGGAGGTTCCGTCTTCTGTCTGCAGCACCCGAGATTTCCTAGGAGCATTTCGCGTGTCTTCCCCGAGTGTATGCATGTGCGGGCTGCCGGGGAAAGGCGGGGTTTGGGCTGGAAATGCAGGTAGCATGTAGTGCCTCCCGCTGGAAAGGGTAGGCATTAGGCGGATTTCCCCATGCCAGGGAACACCTTTGACACCACATAGCTGCGTGGAGGGCGGCCCGGAACCTTCCCCACACAGTCAGCCGTGTTCCGGAATTGTGAGTGTGGGGAGGTTCCGTCTTCTGTCTGCAGCACCCGGGATCTCCTAGGAGCCCTTCGCGTGTCTTCCCCGAGTGTCTGCATGTGCGGGCTGCCGGGGAAATGCGGGGTTTGGGCTGGAAATGCAGGTAGCATCTAGTGCCTCCCCCTGGACAGGGTAGGCAATTAGCGAATTTACCCATGCTAGGGAACAACTTTGACAACACTTTGAGGCGTGGAGGGCGGCCCCAAACCACCCCCACACAGTTAGCCGTGTTCCGGGATTGTGAGTGTAGGGAGGTTCCGTCTAATGTCTGCAGCAACCGGGATCTCCTAGGAGCCTTTCGCGTGTCTTCCCCGAGTGTCTGCCTGTGCGGGCTGCCGGGGAAAGGCGGGGGTTGGGCTGGAAATGCAGGTAGCATCTAGGTCCTCCCCCTGGACTTGGGAGGTAATTAGCGGACTTCCCCCTGCCAGGGAACACCTGTGACACCAGTCAGCTGCGTGGACGGCGGCCCCAAACCTCCCCCACACAGTCAGCCGTGTTCCGGAATTCTGAGAGTGGGGAGGTTCCGTCTTCTGTCTGCAGCACCCGGGATCTCCTAGGAGCCCTTCGCGTGTATTCCCCGTGTGTCTGCTTGTGCGGGCTGCCAGGGAAAGGTGGGGGTTTTGCTGGAAATGCAGGTAGCATCTAGTGCCTCCCCCTGAACAGGGGAGGTAATTAGCGGAATTCCGCCTGCCAGGGAAAACCTGTGACACCAGTCAACTGCGTGGGAGGCGGCCCCATTCTTCCCCCACACAGTCAGCCGTGTTCCGGAATTGTGAGTGTGGGGAGGTTCCGTCTTCAGTCTGCAGCACCCGGGATCTCCTAGGATCCCTTCACGTGTCTTCCACGAGTGTCTGCATGTGCGGGCTCCGGGGAAAGTCGGGGGTTGGGCTGGAAATGCAGGTCGCATTTAGTGCCTCCCCCTGGACTTGGGAGGTAATTAGCGGACTTCCGCATGCCAGGGAACACATTTGACACCACTCACCTGCGTGGAGGGCGGCCCCGAACCACCCCCAAACAGTCAGCCGTGTTCCGGTATTGTGAGTGTGGGGAAGTTCCGTCCTCTGTCTGCAGCACCCGAGATCACCTAGGAGCATTTCGCGTGTCTTCCCCGATTGTATGCATGTGCGGGCTGCCGGGGAAAGGCGGGATTTGGGCTGGAAATGCAGGTAGTATCTAGTGCCTCCCCCTGGACTTGGGAGGTAATTAGCGGACTTCCCCCTGCCAGGGAACACCTGTGACACTAGTCAGCTTCGTGGACGGCGGCCCCAAACCTCCCCCACACAGTCAGCCGTGTTCCGGAATTCTGAGAGTGGGGATGTTCCGTCTTATGTCTGCAGCACCCGGGATCTCCTAGGAGCCCTTCCCGTGTCTTCCCCGAGTGTCTCACATTGCAGGCTGCCGGAGAAAGCGGGGGTTGGGCTGGAAATGCAAGTAGAATCTAGTGCCTCCCCTTGGACAGTGTAGGTAATTAGCAGACTTCCCCGTGCCAGGGAACACTTTGACACCACTTAGCTGCGTGGAGGGCGGCCCCAAACCTCCCCCACACAGTCAGCCGTGTTCCGGAATTCTGAGAGTGGGGAGGTTCCGTCTTCTGTCTGCAGCAAACGGGATCTCCAAGGAGCATTTCGCGTGTCTTCCCCGATTGTATGCATGTGCGGGCTGCCGGGGAAAGGCGGGGGTTGGGCTGGAAATGCAGGTAGTAACTAGTGCCTCCCTCTGGACTTGGGAGGTAATTAGCGGACTTCCCCCTGCCAGGGAACACCTGTGACACCAGTCAGCTGCGTGGACGGCGTCCCCAAACCTCCCACACACAGTCAGCCGTGTTCCGGAATTCTGAGAGTGAGGAGGTTCCGTCTTCTGTCTGCAGCACCCGAGATCTCCTAGGAGCATTTCGCGTGTCTTCCTCGTGTGTATGAATTTGCGGGCTACCGGGGAAAGGCGGGGTTTGGGCTGGAAATGCAGGTAGCATGTAGTGACTCCCCCTGGAAAGGGTAGGCAATTAGCGGATTTCCCCATGCCAGGGAACACCTTTGACACCACTTAACTGCGTGGAGGGCGGCCACGAAACTACCCCACACAGTCAGCCGTGTTCCGATATTGTGAGTTTGGAAAAGTTCCGTCTTCTGTCTGCAGCACCCTGGATCTCCTAGGAGCCCTTCGCGTGTCTTGCCCGAGTGTCTACCTGTGCGGGCTGCCGGGGAAAGGTGGGGTTTGGGCTGGAAATGCAGGTAGTATCTAGTGCCTCCACCTGGACATGGGACGAATTAGCGGAATTCCCCCTGCCAGGGAATACATTTGACACCACTCAGCTGCGTGAAGGGCGGCCCCTAACCTCCCCCAAACAGTCAGCCGTGATCCGGAATTGCGAGTATGGGGAGGATCCATCTTCTGTCTGCAGCACCCGGGATCTCCTAGGAGCACTTCGCGTGTCTTCCCCGAGTGTCTGCATGTGCGGGCTGCCGGGGAAAGCGGGGTTTGGGCTGGAAATGCAGGTAGCATCTAGTGCCTCCCCCTGGACAGGGTAGGCAATTAGCGAATTTACCCATGCCAGGGAACAACTTTGACAACACTTTGAGGCGTGGAGGGCGGCCCCAAACCACCCCCACACAGTTAGCCGTGTTCCGGGTTTGTGAGTGTGGGGAGGTTCCGTCTAATGTTTGCAGCACCCGGGATCTCCTAGGAGCCTTTCGCGTGTCTTCCCCGAGTGTCTGCCTGTGCGGGCTGCCGGGGAAAGGCGGGGGTTGGGCTGGAAATGCAGGTAGCATCTAGGTCCTCCCCCTGGACTTGGGAGGTAATTAGCGGACTTCCCCCTGCCAGGGAACACCTGTGACACCAGTCAGCTGCGTGGACGGCGGCCCCAAACCTCCCCCACACAGTCAGCCGTGTTCCGGAATTCTGAGAGTGGGGAGGTTCCGTCTTCTGTCTGCAGCACCCGGGATCTCCTAGGAGCCCTTCGCGTGTATTCCCCGTGTGTCTGCTTGTGCGGGCTGCCAGGGAAAGGTGGGGGTTTTGCTAGAAATGCAGGTAGCATCTAGAGACTCCCCCTGAACAGGGGAGGTAATTAGCAGAATTCCGCCTGCCAGGGAAAACCTGTGACACCAGTCAACTGCGTGGAAGGCGGCCCCATTCTTCCCCCACACAGTCAGCGGTGTTCCGGAATTGTGAGTGTGGGGAGGTTCCGTCTTCAGTCTGCAGCACCCGGGATCTCCTAGGATCCCTTCACGTGTCTTCCACGAGTGTCTGCATGTGCGGGCTCCGGGGAAAGGCGGGGTTGGGCTGGAAATGCAGGTCGCATTTAGTGCCTCCCCCTGGACTTGGGAGGTAATTAGCGGACTTCCGCATGCCAGGGAACACATTTGACACCACTCACCTGCGTGGAGGGCGGCCCCGAACCACCCGCACACAGTCAGCCGTGTTCCGGTATTGTGAGTGTGGGGAAGTTCCGTCCTCTGTCTGCAGCACCCGAGATCTCCTAGGAGCATTTCGCGTGTCTTCCCCGATTGTATGCATGTGCGGGCTGCCGGGGAAAGGCGGGATTTGGGCTGGAAATGCAGGTAGTATCTAGTGCCTCCCCCTGGACTTGGGAGGTAATTAGCGGACTTCCCCCTGCCAGGGAACACCTGTGACACCAGTCAGCTTCGTGGACGGCGGCCCCAAACCTCCCCCACACAGTCAGCCGTGTTCCGGAATTCTGAGAGTTGGGATGTTCCGTCTTCTGTCTGCAGCACCCGGGATCTCCTAGGAGCCCTTCGCGTGTCTTCCCGAGTGTCTGCATGTGCGGGCTGCCGGGGAAAAGCGGGGGTTTTGCTGGAAATGCAGGTCGCATTTAGTGCCTCCGCCTGGACTTGGGAGGTAATTAGCGGACTTCCTCATGCCAGGGAACACCTTTGACACCACTCCCCTGCGTGGAGGGCGGCCCCAACCTCCCACACACAGTCAGCCGTGTTCCGTAATTGTGAGTGTGGGGAGGTTCCGTTTTCTGTCTGCAGCACCCGGGATCTCCTAGGAGCCCTTCGCGTGTCTTCCCCGAGTGTATGCATGTGCGGGCTTCCGGGGAAAGGCGGGGTTTGGGCTGGAAATGCAGGTAGCATCTAGTGACTCCCCCTGGACTTGGTAGTAAATTAGCGGACTTCCCCGTGCCAGGGAACACCATTGACACCAGTCAGCTGCGTGGACGGCGGCCCCAAACCTCCCCAACATAGTCAGCCGTGTTCCGGAATTCTGAGAGTGGGGAGGTTCCGTCTTCTGTCTGCAGCACCCGAGATCTCCTAGGAGCATTTCGCGTGTCTTCCCCGAGTGTATGCATGTTCGGGCTGCCGGGGAAAGGCGGGGTTTGGACTGGAAATGCAGGTAGCATGTAGTGCCTCACCCTGGAAAGGGTAGGCAATTAGCGGATTTCCCCATGCCAGGGAACACCTTTGACACCACTTAGCTGCGTGGAGGGCGGCCCCGAACCTTCCCCACTCAGTCAGACGTGTTCCGGAATTGTGAGTGTGGGGAGGTTCCGTCCTCTGTCTGCAGCACCCGGGATCTCCTAGGAGCAATTCGCGTGTCTTCCCCGAGTATCTGCATGTGCGGGCTTCCGGGGAAAGGCGGGGTTTGGGCTGGAAATGCAGGTAGCATCTAGTGACTCCCCCTGGACTTGGTAGTAAATTAGCGGACTTCCCCGTGCCAGGGAACACCATTGACACCACTTAGCTGCGTGGAGGGCGGCCCCGAAACTCCCCCACACAGTCAGCCGTGTTCCGTAATTCTGAGTGTGGGGAGGTTCCGTCTTCTGTCTGCAGCACCCGCGATCTCCTAGGAGCACTTCGCGTGTCTTCCCCGAGTGTCTGCGTGTGCGGGCTGCCGGGGATAGGCGGGGTTTGGGCTGGAAATGCAGGTAGTATCTAGTGCCTCCCCCTTGACTTGGGAGGTATTTAGCGGTATTCCACACGCCATGGAACACCTTTGACACCTCTCAGCTGCGTGGAGGGCGGACCCGAACCTCACCCACACAGTCAGCCGTGTTCCGGAATTGTGAGTGTGGGGAGGTTCCGTCTTCTGTCTGCCGCACCCGGGATCTCCTAGGAACCCTTCGTGTGTCTTGCCCGAGTGTCTACCTGTGCGGGCTGCCGGGGAAAGGCGGGGTTTGGGCTGGAAATGCAGGTAGTATCTAGTGCCTCCCCCTGGACATGGGAAGAAATTAGCGGACTTCCCCCTGCCAGGGAATACCTGTGACAACAGTCAGCTGCGTGGACGGCGGCCCCAAACCTCCCCCACACAGTCAGCCGTGTTCCGGAATTCTGAGAGTGGGGAGGTTCCGTCTTCTGTCTGCAGCACCCGGGATCTCCTAGGAGCACTTCGCGTGTCTTCCCCGAGTGTCTGCATTTGCGGGCTGCCGGGGAAATGTGGGGTTTGGGCTGGAAATGCAGGTAGCATCTAGTGCCTCCCCCTGGACAGGTTAGGCAATTAGCGGAATTCCCCGTGCCAGGGAACACCTTTGACAACACTTTGCGGCGTGGAGGACGGCCCCAAAACACCCCCACACAGTTAGCCATGTTCCGGAATTGTGAGTGTGGGGAGGTTCCGTCTTCTGTCTGCAGCACCCGGGATCTCCTAGGAGTCCTTCGCGTGTCTTCCACGAGTGTCTGCCTGTGCGGGCTGCCGGGGAAAGGCGGGGGTTGGGCTGGAAATGCAGGTAGCATCTAGTGCCTCCCCCTGGACTTGGGAGGTAATTAGCGGACTTCCCCCTGCCAGGGAACACCTGTGACACCAGTCAGCTGCGTGGACGGCGGACCCAAACCTCCCCCACACAGTCAGACGTGTTCCGGATTTCTGAGAGTGGGGAGGTTCCGTCTTCTGTCTGCAGCACCCGGGATCTCCTAGGAGCCCTTCGCGTGTAATCCCCGAGTGTCTGCCTGTGCGGGCTGACGGGGAAAGGCGGGGGTTGGGCTGGAAATGCAGGTAGTATCTAGTGCCTCCCCCTGGATTTGGGAGGTAATTTGCCGACTTCCCCCTGCCAGGGAACAAATGTGACACCAGTCAGCTGCGTGGACGGCGGCCCCAAACTCCCCCCACACAGTCAGCCGTGTTCCGGAATTCTGAGAGTGGGGATGTTCCGTCTTATGTCTGCAGCACCCGGGATCTCCTAGGAGCCCTTCGCGTGTCTTCCCCGAGTGTCTGCATGTGCGGGCTGCCAGGGAAAGGCGGGGGTTGGGCTAAAAATGAAGGTCGCATTTATTGCCTCCCCCTGGACTTGGGAGGTAATTAGCGGAATTCCCCATGCCAGGGAACACTTTTGACACCACTCACCTGCGTGGAGGGCGGCCCCAAACCTCCCACACACAGTCAGCCGTGTTCCAAAATTGTGAGTGTGGGGAGGTTCCGTTTTCTGTCTGCAGCACCCGGGATCTCCTTGGAGCCCTTCTCGTGTCTTCCCCGAGTGTCTCCCATTGCGGGCTGCCGGGGAAAGCGGGGGTTGGGCTGGAAATGCAAGTAGCATCTAGTGCCTCCCCCTGGACAGGGTAGGCAATTAGCGGACTTCCCCGTGCCAGGGAACACCTTTGACACCACTTAGCTGCGTGGAGGGCGGCCCCGAACCTCCCCCACACAGTCAGCCGTGTTCCGGAATTCTGAGAGTGGGGAGGTTCCGTCTTCTACCTGCAGCACCCGAGATCTCCTAGGAGCATTTCGCGTGTCTTCCCCGAGTATATGCATGTGCGGGCTGCCGGGGAAAGGCGGGGTTTGGGCTGGAAATGCAGGTAGCATGTAGTGCCTCCCGCTGGAAAGGGTAGGCATTTAGCGGATTTCCCCATGCCAGGGAACACCTTTGACACCACTTAGCTGCGTGGAGGGCGGCCCCGAACCTTCCCCACACAGTCAGCCGTGTTCCGGAATTGTGAGTGTGGGGAGGTTCCGTCTTCTGTCTGCAGCACCCGGGATCTCCTAGGAGCACTTCGCGTGTCTTCCCCGAGTTTCTGCATGTGCGGGCTGCCGGGGAAATGCGGGGTTTGGGCTGGAAATGCAGGTAGTATCAAGTGCCTCCCCCTTGACTTGGTTGGTAATTAGCGGACTTCCCCATGCCAGGGAACACCTGTGACACCAGTCAGCTGCGTGGACGGCGGCCCAAACCTCCCCCACAAAGTCAGCCGTATTCCGGAATTCTGAGATTGGGGAGGTTCCGTCTTTTGTCTGCAGCACCCGAGATCTCCTAGGAGCATTTCGCTTGTCTTCCCCGAGTTTATGCATGTTCGGGCTGCCGGGGAAAGGCGGGGTTTGAGCTGGAAATGCAGGTAGCATGTAGTGCTTCACAATGGAAAGGGTAGGCAATTAACGGATTTACCCTTGCCAGGGAACACCTTTGACACCATTTAGCTGATTGGAGGGCGGCCCCAAAACTTCCACACACAGTCAGCCGTGTTCCGGAATTCTGAGAGTGGGGAGGTTCCGTCTTATGTCTGCAGCACCCGAGATCTCCTAGGAGCCCTTCGCGTGTAATCACCGAGTGTCTGCCTGTGCGGACTGCTGGGGAAAGGCGGCGGTTGGGCTGGAAATGCAGGTAGCATCTAGTGCCTCCCCCTGGACAGGGTAGGCAATTAGCGGATTTACCCATGCCAGGGAACACCTTTGACAACACTTAGCGGCGTGGAGGGCGGCCCCAAACCACCCCCACACAGTTAGCCGTGTTCCGGGATAGTGAGTGTGGGGAGGTTCCGTCTACTGTCTGCAGCACCCGGGATCTCCTTAGAGCCCTTCGCGTGTCTTCCCCGAGTGTATGCCTGTGCGGACTGCTGGGGAAAGGCGGGGGTTGGGCTGGAAATGCAGGTAGCATCTAGTGCCTCCCCCTTGACTTGGTTGGTAATTAGCGGACTTCCCCATGCCAGGGAACACCTGTGACACCAGTCAGCTGCGTGGACGTCGGCCCAAACCTCCCCCACACAGTCAGCCGTGTTCCGGAATTCTGAGTGTGGGGAGGTTCCGTTTTCTGTCTGCAGCACCCGGGAACTCCTAGGAGCCCTTCGCGTGTATTCCCCGTGTGTCTGCTTGTGCGGGCTGCCGGGGAAAGGCGGGGGTTGGGCTGGAAATGCAGGTCGCATTTAGTGCCTCCCCCTGGACTTGGGAGGTAATTAGCGGAATCCCCGTGCCAGGAACACTTTTGACAACACTTAGCTGCATGGAGGGCGGCCCCGAACATCCCCGACACAGTCAGCCGTGTTCCGGAATTCTGAGAGTGGGGAGGATCCGTCTTCTGCCTGCAGCACCCGAGATCTCCTAGAAGCATTTCGTGTGTCTTCCCCGAGTGTATGCATGTGCGGGCTACCGGGGAAAGTCGGGGTTGGGCTGGAAATGCAGTTAGCATGTAGTGCCTCCCCCTCGAAAGGGTAGGCAATTAGCGGATTTCCCCATGCCAGGGAACACCTTTGACACCACTTAGCTGCGTGGAGGGCGGCCCCGAACCTTCCCCACACAGTCAGCCGTGTTCCGGAATTGTGAGTGTGGGGAGGTTCCGTCTTCTGTCTGCAGCACCCGGGATCTCCTAGGAGCACATCGCGTGTCTTCCCCGAGTGTCTGCATGTGCGGGCTGACGGGGAAAGTCGGGGTTTGGGCTGGAAATGCAGGTAGTCTCTAGTGCCTCCCCCTTGACTTGGTAGGTAATTAGCGGACTTCCCCCTGCCAGGGAAAAATTTTGACACCACTCAGCTACGTGGAGGGCGGCCCCTAACCTCCCACACACAGTCAGCCATGTTCAGGAATTGTGAGTGTGGGGAGGTTCCGTCTTCTGTCTGCAGCACCCGGGATCTCCTAGGAGTCCTTCGCGTGTCTTCCACGAGTGTCTGCCTGTGGGGGCTGACGGGGAAAGGCGGGGGTTGGGCTGGAAATGCAGGTAGCATCTAGTGCCTCCCCCTGGACTTGGGAGGTAATTAGCGGACTTCCCCCTGCCAGGGAACACCTGTGACACCAGTCAGCTGCGTGGACGGTGGCCCCAAACCTCCCCCACACAGTCAGCCGTGTTCCGGAATGCTGAGAGTGGGGAGGTTCCGTCTTCTGTCTGCAGCACCCGGGATCTCCTAGGAGCCCTTCGCGTGTAATCCCCGAGTGTCTGCCTGTGCGGGCTGACGGGGAAAGGCGGGGGTTGGGCTGGAAATGCAGGTAGTATCTAGTGCCTCCCCCTGGATTTGGGAGGTAATTTGCCGACTTCCCCATGCCAGGGAACACCTGTGACTCCAGTCAGCTGCGTGGACGGCGGCCCCAAACCTCCCCCACACAGTCAGCCGTGTTCCGGAATTCTGAGAGTGGGGATGTTCCGTCTTCTGTCTGCAGCACCCGGGATCTCCTAGGAGCCCTTCGCGTTTCTTCCCCGAGTGTCTGCATGTGCGGGCTGCCGGGGAAAGGCGGGGGTTGGGCTGGAAATGAAGGTCGCATTTAGTGCCTCCCCCTGGACTTGGGAGGTAATTAGCGGATTTCCCCATGCCTGGGAACACCTTTGACACCACTTAGCTGCGTGGAGGGCGGCCCCGAACCTCCCCCACACAGTCAGCCGTGTTCCGGAATTCTGAGAGTGGGGATGTTCCGTCTTCTGCCTGCAGCACCCGGGATCTCCTAGGAGCACTTCGCGTGTCTTCCCCGAGTGTCTGCATGTGCAGGCTGCCGGGGAAATGCGGGGTTTGGGCTGGAAATGCAGGTAGTATCAAGTGCCTCCCCCTTGACTTGGTAGGTAATTAGCGGACTTCCCCATGCCAGGGAACACCTGTGACACCAGTCAGCTGCGTGGACGGCGGCCCAAAACCTCCCCAACAAAGTCAGCCGTGTTCCGGAATTCTGAGATTGGGGAGGTTCCGTCTTTTGTCTGCAGCACCCGAGATCTCCTAGGAGCATTTCGCGTGTCTTCCCCGAGTTTATGCATGTTCGGGCTGCCGGGGAAAGGCGGGGTTTGAGCTGGAAATGCAGGTAGCATGTAGTGCCTCACAATGGAAAGGGTAGGTAATTAACGGATTTACCCATGCCAGGGAACAACTTTGACACCATTTAGCTGATTGGAGGGCGGCCCCAAACCTTCCACACACAGTCAGCCGTGTTCCGGAATTGTGAGTGTGGGGAGGTTCCGTCTTATGTCTGCAGCACCCGGGATCTCCTAGGAGCCCTTCGCGTGTAATCACCGAGTGTCTGCCTGTGCGGACTGCTGGGTAAAGGCGGCGGTTGGGCTGGAAATGCAGGTAGCATCTAGTGCCTCCCCCTGGAAAGGGTAGGCAATTAGCGGATTTACCCATGCCAGGGAACACCTTTGACAACACTTAGCGGCGTGGAGGGCGGCCCCAAACCACCCCCACACAGTTAGCCGTGTTCCGGGATTGTGAGTGTGGGGAGGTTCCGTCTACTGTCTGCAGCACCCGGGATCTCCTTAGAGCCCTTCGCGTGTCTTCCCCGAGTGTTTGCCTGTGCGGACTGCTGGGGAAAGGCGGGGGTTGGGCTGGAAATGCAGGTAGCATCTAGTGCCTCCCCCTGGACTTGGGAGGTAATTAGCGGACTTCCCCCTGCCAGGGAACACCTGTGACACCAGTCAGCTGCGTGGACGGCGGCCCAAACTTCCCCACACAGTCAGCCGTGTTCCGGATTTCTGAGTGTGGGGAGGTTCCGTTTTCTGTCTGCAGCACCCGGGATCTCCTAGGAGCCCTTCGCGTGTATTCCCCGTGTGTCTGCTTGTGCGGGCTGCCGGGGAAAGGCGGGGGTTGGGCTGGAAATGCAGGTAGCATCTAGTGCCTCCCCCTGAAGAGGGGAGGTAATTAGCGGAATTCCGCCTGCCAGGGAACACCTGTGTCACCAGTCAGCTGCGTGGAAGGCGGCCCCATTCTTCCCCCACACAGTCAGACGTGTTCCGGAATTGTGAGTGTGGGGAGGTTCCGTCTTCTGTCTGCAGCACCCGGGATCTCCTAGGAGCCCTTCGCGTGTCTTCCCCGAGTGTCTGCATGTGCGGGCTGCCGGGGAAAGGCGGATGTTGGGCTGGAAATGCAGGTCGCATTTAGTGCCTCCCCCTGGATTTGGGAGGTAATTAGCGGACTTCCCCATGCCAGGGAACACCTTTGACACCACTCACCTGCGTGGAGGGCGGCCCCAAACCTCCCACACACAGTCAGCCGTGTTCCGAAATTGTGAGTGTGGGGAGGTTCCGTTTTCTTTCTGCAGCACCCGGGATCTCCTAGGAGCCCTTCGCGTGTCTTCCCCGAGTGTCTGCATGTGCGGGCTTCCGGGGAAAGGCGGGGTTTGGGCTGGAAATGCAGGTAGTATCTAGTGCCTCCCCCTTGAATTGGTAGGTAATTAGCCGACTTCCCCCTGCCAGGGAATAATTTTGACTCCACTCAGCTACGTGGAGGGCGGCCCCTAACCTCCCCCACACAGTCAGCCATGTTCCGGAATTGTGAGTGTGGGGATGTTCCGTCTTCTGTCTGCAGCACCCGGGATCTCCTAGGAGCCCTTCGCGTGTCTTCCCCGAGTGTCTACCTGTGCGGGCTTCCGGAGAAAGGCGGGGGTTGTGCTGGGAATGCAGGTAGCATCTAGGGCCTCCCCCTGGACAGGGTAGGCATTTAGCGGACTTCCCCATGCCAGGGAACACCTGTGACACCAGTCAGCTGCGTGGACGGCGGCCCCAAACCTCCCCCACAAAGTCAGCCGAGTTCCGGAATTCTGAGAGTGGGGCGGTTCCGTCTTCTGTCTGCAGCACCCGAGATCTCCTAGAAGCATTTCGCGTGTCTTCCCCGAGTGTATGCATGTTCGGGCTGCCGGGGAAAGGCGGGGTTTGGGCTGGAAATGCAGGTAGCATGTAGTGCCTCACCCTGGATAGGGTAGGCAATTAGCGGATTTCCCAATGCCAGGGAACACCTTTGACACCACTTAGCTGCGTGGAGGGCGGCCCCGTACCTTCCCCACACAGTCAGCCGTGTTCCGGAATTGTGAGTGTGGGGAGGTTCCGTCTTCTGTCTGCAGCACCCGGGATCTCCTAGGAGCACTTCGCTTGACTTCCCCGAGTGTCTGCATGTGAGGGCTGACGGGGAAAGGCGGGGTTTGGGCTGGAAATGCAGGTAGCATCTAGTGCCTACCGCTGGACAGGGTAGGCAATTAGCGGACGTCCCCATGCCAGGGAACACCTGTGACAACAGTCAGCTGCGTGGACGGCGGCCCCAAACCTCCCCCACAAAGTCAGCCGTGTTCCGGAATTCTGAGAGTGGGGAGGTTCCGTCTTCTGTCTGCAGCACCCGTGATCTCCTAGGAGCACTTCGCGTGTCTTCCCCGAGTGTCTGCGTGTGCGGGCTCCCGGGGATAGGCGGGGTTTGGGCTGGAAAAGCAGGAAGTCTCTAGTGCCTCCCCCTTGACTTGGTAGGTAATTAGCGGACTTCCCCCTGCCAGGGAATAATTTTGACACCACTCAGCTACGTGGAGGGCGGCCCCTAACCTCCCCCACACAGTCAGCCATGTTCCGGAATTGTGAGTGTGGGGAGGTTCCGTCTTCTGTCTGCAGCACCCGGGATCTCCTAGGAGTCCTTCGCGTGTCTTCCACGAGTGTCTGCCTGTGGGGGCTGACGGGGAAAGGCGGGGGTTGGGCTGGAAATGCAGGTAGCATCTAGTGCCTCCCCCTGGACTTGGGAGGTAATTAGCGGACTTCCCCCTGCCAGGGAACACCTGTGACACCAGTCAGCTGCGTGGACGGTGGCCCCAAACCTCCCCCACACAGTCAGCCGTGTTCCGGAATGCTGAGAGTGGGGAGGTTCCGTCTTCTGTCTGCAGCACCCGGGATCTCCTAGGAGCCCTTCGCGTGTAATCCCCGAGTGTCTGCCTGTGCGGGCTGACGGGGAAAGGCGGGGGTTGGGCTGGAAATGCAGGTAGTATCTAGTGCCTCCCCCTGAATTTGGGAGGTAATTTGCCGACTTCCCCATGCCAGGGAACACCTGTGACTCCAGTCAGCTGCGTGGACGGCGGCCCCAAACCTCCCCCACACAGTCAGCCGTGTTCCGGAATTCTGAGAGTGGGGATGTTCCGTCTTCTGCCTGCAGCACCCGGGATCTCCTAGGAGCACTTCGCGTGTCTTCCCCGAGTGTCTGCATGTGCGGGCTGCCGGGGAAATGCGGGGTTTGGGCTGGAAATGCAGGTAGTATCAAGTGCCTCCCCCTTGACTTGGTAGGTAATTAGCGGACTTCCCCATGCCAGGGAACACCTGTGACACCAGTCAGCTGCGTGGACGGCGGCCCAAAACCTCCCCAACAAAGTCAGCCGTGTTCCGGAATTCTGAGATTGGGGAGGTTCCGTCTTTTGTCTGCAGCACCCGAGATCTCCTAGGAGCATTTCGCGTGTCTTCCCCGAGTTTATGCATGTTCGGGCTGCCGGGGAAAGGCTGGGTTTGAGCTGGAAATGCAGGTAGCATGTAGTGCCTCACAATGGAAAGGGTAGGTAATTAACGGATTTACCCATGCCAGGGAACAACTTTGACACCATTTAGCTGATTGGAGGGCGGCCCCAAACCTTCCACACACAGTCAGCCGTGTTCCGGAATTGTGAGTGTGGGGAGGTTCCGTCTTATGTCTGCAGCACCCGGGATCTCCTAGGAGCCCTTCGCGTGTAATCACCGAGTGTCTGCCTGTGCGGACTGCTGGGTAAAGGCGGCGGTTGGGCTGGAAATGCAGGTAGCATCTAGTGCCTCCCCCTGGACAGGGTAGGCAATTAGCGGATTTACCCATGCCAGGGAACACCTTTGACAACACTTAGCGGCGTGGAGGGCGGCCCCAAACCACCCCCACACAGTTAGCCGTGTTCCGGGATTGTGAGTGTGGGGAGGTTCCGTCTACTGTCTGCAGCACCCGGGATCTCCTTAGAGCCCTTCGCGTGTCTTCCCCGAGTGTTTGCCTGTGCGGACTGCTGGGGAAAGGCGGGGGTTGGGCTGGAAATGCAGGTAGCATCTAGTGCCTCCCCCTGGACTTGGGAGGTAATTAGCGGACTTCCCCCTGCCAGGGAACACCTGTGACACCAGTCAGCTGCGTGGACGGCGGCCCAAACCTCCCCCACACAGTCAGCCGTGTTCCGGATTTCTGAGTGTGGGGAGGTTCCGTTTTCTGTCTGCAGCACCCGGGATCTCCTAGGAGCCCTTCGCGTGTATTCCCCGTGTGTCTGCTTGTGCGGGCTGCCGGGGAAAGGCGGGGGTTGGGCTGGAAATGCAGGTAGCATCTAGTGCCTCCCCCTGAAGAGGGGAGGTAATTAGCGGAATTCCGCCTGCCAGGGAACACCTGTGTCACCAGTCAGCTGCGTGGAAGGCGGCCCCATTCTTCCCCCACACAGTCAGACGTGTTCCGGAATTGTGAGTGTGGGGAGGTTCCGTCTTCTGTCTGCAGCACCCGGGATCTCCTAGGAGCCCTTCGCGTGTCTTCCCCGAGTGTCTGCATGTGCGGGCTGCCGGGGAAAGGCGGGTGTTGGGCTGGAAATGCAGGTCGCATTTAGTGCCTCCCCCTGGATTTGGGAGGTAATTAGCGGACTTCCCCATGCCAGGGAACAGCTTTGACACCACTCACCTGCGTGGAGGGCGGCCCCAAACCTCCCACACACAGTCAGCCGTGTTCCGAAATTGTGAGTGTGGGGAGGTTCCGTTTTCTTTCTGCAGCACCCGGGATCTCCTAGGAGCCCTTCGCGTGTCTTCCCCGAGTGTCTGCATGTGCGGGCTTCCGGGGAAAGGCGGGGTTTGGGCTGGAAATGCAGGTAGTATCTAGTGCCTCCCCCTTGACTTGGTAGGTAATTAGCCGACTTCCCCCTGCCAGGGAATAATTTTGACTCCACTCAGCTACGTGGAGGGCGGCCCCTAACCTCCCCCACACAGTCAGCCATGTTCCGGAATTGTGAGTGTGGGGAGGTTCCGTCTTCTGTCTGCAGCACCCGGGATCTCCTAGGAGCCCTTCGCGTGTCTTCCCCGAGTGTCTACCTGTGCGGGCTTCCGGAGAAAGGCGGGGGTTGTGCTGGGAATGCAGGTAGCATCTAGGGCCTCCCCCTGGACAGGGTAGGCATTTAGCGGACTTCCCCATGCCAGGGAACACCTGTGACACCAGTCAGCTGCGTGGACGGCGGCCCCAAACCTCCCCCACAAAGTCAGCCGAGTTCCGGAATTCTGAGAGTGGGGAGGTTCCGTCTTCTGTCTGCAGCACCCGAGATCTCCTAGAAGCATTTCGCGTGTCTTCCCCGAGTGTATGCATGTTCGGGCTGCCGGGGAAAGGCGGGGTTTGGGCTGGAAATGCAGGTAGCATGTAGTGCCTCACCCTGGATAGGGTAGGCAATTAGCGGATTTCCCAATGCCAGGGAACACCTTTGACACCACTTAGCTGCGTGGAGGGCGGCCCCGTACCTTCCCCACACAGTCAGCCGTGTTCCGGAATTGTGAGTGTGGGGAGGTTCCGTCTTCTGTCTGCAGCACCCGGGATCTCCTAGGAGCACTTCGCTTGACTTCCCCGAGTGTCTGCATGTGAGGGCTGACGGGGAAAGGCGGGGTTTGGGCTGGAAATGCAGGTAGCATCTAGTGCCTACCGCTGGACAGGGTAGGCAATTAGCGGACGTCCCCATGCCAGGGAACACCTGTGACAACAGTCAGCTGCGTGGACGGCGGCCCCAAACCTCCCCCACAAAGTCAGCCGTGTTCCGGAATTCTGAGAGTGGGGAGGTTCCGTCTTCTGTCTGCAGCACCCGTGATCTCCTAGGAGCACTTCGCGTGTCTTCCCCGAGTGTCTGCGTGTGCGGGCTCCCGGGGATAGGCGGGGTTTGGGCTGGAAATGCAGGTTGTATCTAGTGCCTCCCCCTTGACTTGGGAGGTATTTAGCGGTATTCCCCACGCCAGGGAACACCTTTGACACCACTCAGCTGCGTGGAGGGCGGCCCCGAACCTCACCCACACAGTCAGCCGTGTTCCGGAATTGTGAGTGTGGGGAGGTTCCGTCTTCTGTCTGCCGCACCCGGGATCTCCTAGGAACCCTTCGCGTGTCTTGCCCGAGTGTTTACCTGTGCGGGCTGCCGGGGAAAGGCGGGGTTTGGGCTGGAAATGCAGGTAGTATCTAGTGCCTCCCCCTGGACATGGGAAGAAATTAGCGGAATTCCCCCTGCCAGGGAACACCTGTGACAACAGTAAGCTGCGTGGACGGCGGCCCCAAACCTCCCCCACACAGTCAGCCGTGTTCCAGAATTCTAAGAGTGAGGAGGTTCTGTCTTCTGTCTGCAGCACCCGGGATCACCTAGGAGCACTTCGCATGTCTTCCCCGAGTGTCTGCATGTGCGGGCTGCCGGGGAAAGGCGGGGTTTGGGCTGGAAATGCAGGTAGCATCTAGTGCCTCCTCCTGGACAGGGTAGGCAATTAGCGGACTTCCCCGTGCCAGGGAACACCTTTGACAACACTTAGCGGCGTGGAGGACGGCCCCAAACCACCCCCACACAGTTAGCCATGTTCCGGATTTGTGAGTGTGGGGAGGTTCCGTCTTCTGTCTGCAGCACCCGGGATCTCCTAGGAGTCCTTCGCGTGTCTTCCACGAGTGTCTGCCTGTGCGAGCTGCCGGGTAAAGGCGGGGGTTGTGCTGGAAATGCAGGTAGCATCTAGTGCCTCCCCCTGGACTTGGGAGGTAATTAGAGGACTTCCCCCTGCCAGGGAACACCTGTGACACCAGTCAGCTGCGTGGACGGCGGCCCCAAACCTCCCCCACACAGTCAGCCGTGTTCCGGAATTCTGAGAGTGGGGAGGTTCCGTCTTCTGTCTGCAGCACCCGGGATCTCCTAGGAGCCCTTCGCGTGTAATCCCCGAGTGTCTGCCTGTGCGGGCTGACGGGGAAAGGCGGGGGTTGGGCTGGAAATGCAGGTAGTATCAAGTGCCTCCCCCCTTGACTTGGTAGGTATTTAGCGGACTTCCCCATGCCAGAGAACACCTGTGACACCAGTCAGCTGGGTGGACGGCGGCCCAAATCCTCCCCCACAAAGTCAGCCGTGTTCCGGAGTTCTGAGATTGGGGAGGTTCCGTCTTTTTCTGCAGCACCCGAGATCTCCTAGGAGCATTTCGAGTGTCTTCCCCGAGTGTATGCATTTTCGGGCTGCCGGGGAAAGGCGGGGTTTGAGCTGGAAATGCAGGTAGCATGTAGTGCCACACAATGGAAAGGGTAGGCAATAAGCGGATTTCCCCATGCCAGGGAACACCTTTGACACCATTTAGCTTATTGGAGGGCGGCCCCAATCCTTCCACACACAGTCAGACGTGTTCCGGAATTCTGAGAGTGGGGAGGTTCCGTCTTATGTCTGCAGCACCCGGGATCTCCTAGGAGCCCTTCACGTGTAATCACCGAGTGTCTGCCTGTGCGGGCTGACGGGGAAATGCGGCGGTTGGGCTGGAAATGCAGGTAGCATCTAGTGCCTCCCCCTGGACTTGGGAGGTAATTAGCGGACTTCCCCCTGCCAGGGAACACCTGTGACACCAGTCAGCTGCGTGGACGGCGGCCCAAACCTCCCCCACACAGTGAGCCGTGTTCCGGAATTCTGAGAGTGGGGAGGTTCCGTCTTCTGTCTGCAGCACCCGGGATCTCCTAGGAGCCCTTCGCGTGTATTCCCCGTGTGTCTGCTTGTGCGGGCTGCCGGGGAAAGGCGGGGGTTGGGCTGGAAATGCAGGTAGCATCTAGTGCCTCCCCCTGAAGAGGGGAGGTAATTAGCGGAATTCCGCCTGCCAGGGAACACCTGTGTCACCAGTCAGCTGCGTGGAAGGCGGCCCCATTCTTCCCCCACACAGTCAGACGTGTTCTGGAATTGTGAGTGTTGGGAGGTTCCGTCTTCTGTCTGCAGCACCCGGGATCTCCTAGGAGCCCTTCGCGTGTCTTCCCCGAGTGTCTGCATGTGCGGGCTACCGGGGAAAGGCGCGTGTTGGGCTGGAAATGCAGGTCGCATTTAGTGCCTCCCCCTGGATTTGGGAGGTAATTAGCGGACTTCCCCATGCCAGGGAACACCTTTGACACCACTCACCTGCGTGGAGGGCGGCCCCAATCCTCCCACAGACAGTCAGCCATGTTCCGAAATTGTGAGTGTGGGGAGGTTCCGTTTTCTGTCTGCAGCACCCGGGATCTCCTAGGAGCCCTTCGCGTGTCTTCCCCGAGTGTCTCCCATTGCGGGCTGCCGGGGAAAGCGGGGGTTGTGCTGGAAATGCAAGTAGCATCTAGTGCCTCCCCCTGGACAGGGTAGGCAATTAGCGGACTTCCCCGTGCCAGGGAACACCATTGACACCACTTAGCTGCGTGGAGGGCGGCCCCGAACCTCCCCCACACAGTCAGCCGTGTTCCGGAATTCTGAGAGTGGGGAGGTTCCGTCTTCTGTCTGCAGCACCCGAGATCTCCTAGGAGCATTTCGCGTGTCTTCCCCGAGTGTATGAATGTGCGGGCTGCCGGGGAAAGGCGGGGTTTGGGCTGGAAATGCAGGTAGCATGTAGTGCCTCCCGCTGGAAAGGGTAGGCATTTAGCGGATTTCCCCATGCCAGGGAACACCTTTGACACCACTTAGCTGCGTGGAGGGTGGCCCCGAACCTTCCCCACACAGTCAGCCGTGTTCCGGAATTGTGAGTGTGGGGAGGTTCCGTCTTCTGTCTGCAGCACCGCGGATCTCCTAGGAGCCCTTCGCGAGTCTTCCCCGAGTGTGTGCATGTGCGGGCTGCCGGGGAAAGGCGGGGTTTGGGCTGGAAATGCAGGTAGTATCAAGTGCCTCCCCCTTGACTTGGTAGGTATTTAGCGGACTGTCCCATGCCAGGGAAAACCTGTGACACCAGTCAGCTGGGTGGATGGCGGCCCAAATCCTCCCCCACAAAGTCAGCCGTGTTCCGGAATTCTGAGATTGGGGAGGTTCCGTCTTTTCTCTGCAGCACCCGAGATCTCCTAGGAGCATTTCGAGTGTCTTCCCCGAGTGTATGCATTTTCGGGCTGCCGGGGAAAGGCGGGGTTTGAGCTGGAAATGCAGGTAGCATGTAGTGCCTCACAATGGAAAGGGTAGGCAATAAGCGGATTTCCCCATGCCAGGGAACACCTTTGACACCATTTAGCTTATTGGAGGGCGGCCCCAAACCTTCCACACACAGTCAGACGTGTTCCGGAATTCTGAGAGTGGGGAGGTTCCGTCTTATGTCTGCAGCACCCGGGATCTCCTAGGAGCCATTCGCGTGTAATCACCGAGTGTCTGCCTGTGCGGGCTGACGGGGAAATGCGGCGGTTGGGCTGGAAATGCAGGTAGCATCTAGTGCCTCCCCCTGGACAGGGTAGGCAATTAGCGGATTTACCCATGCCAGGGAACACCTTTGACAACACTTAGCGGCGTGGAGGACGGCCCCAAACCACCACCACACAGTTAGCCGTGTTCCGGGATTGTGAGTGTGGGGAGGTTCCGTCTACTGTCTGCAGCACCCGGGATCTCCTAGGAGCCCTTCGCGTGTCTTCCCCGAGTGTCTGCCTGTGAGGACTGCTGGGGAAAGTCGGGGGTTGTGGTGGAAATGCAGGTAGCATCTAGTGCCTCCCCCTGGACTTGGGAGGTAATTAGCGGACTTCCCCCTGCCAGGGAACACCTGTGACACCAGTCAGCTGCGTGGACGGCGGCCCAAACCTCCCCCACACAGTCAGCCGTGTTCCGGAATTCTGAGAGTGGGGAGGTTCCGTCTTCTGTCTGCAGCACCCGGGATCTCCTAGGAGCCCTTCGCGTGTATTCCCCGTGTGTCTGCTTGTGCGGGCTGCCGGGGAAAGGCGGGGGTTGGGCTGGAAATGCAGGTAGCATCTAGTGCCTCCCCCTGAAGAGGGGAGGTAATTAGCGGAATTCCGCCTGCCAGGGAACACCTGTGTCACCAGTCACCTGCGTGGAAGGCGGCCCCATTCTTCCCCCACACAGTCAGACGTGTTCCGGAATTGTGAGTGTGGGGAGGTTCCGTCTTCTGTCTGCAGCACCCGGGATCTCCTAGGAGCCCTTCGCGTGTCTTCCCCGAGTGTCTGCATGTGCGGGCTGCCGGGGAAAGGCGGGTGTTGGGCTGGAAATGCAGGTCGCATTTAGTGCCTCCCCCTGGATTTGGGAGGTAATTAGCCGACTTCCCCATGCCAGGGAACACCTTTGACACCACTCACCTGCGTGGAGGGCGGCCCCAATCCTCCCACACACAGTCAGCCGTGTTCCGAAATTGTGAGTGTGGGGAGGTTCCGTTTTCTGTCTGCAGCACCCGGGATCTCCTAGGAGCCCTTCGCGTGTCTTCCACGAGTGTCTCCCATTGCGGGCTGCCGGGGAAAGCGGGGGTTGGGCTGGAAATGCAAGTAGGATCTAGTGCCTACCCCTGGACAGGGTAGGCAATTAGCGGACTTCCCCATGCCAGGGAACACCTTTGACACCACTTAGCTGCGTGGAGGGCGGCCCCGAACCTCCCCCACACAGTCAGACGTGTTCCGGAATTCTGAGAGTGGGGAGGTTCCGTCTTCTTTCTGCAGCACCCGGGATCTCCTAGGAGCCCTTCGCGTGTAATCACCGAGTGTCTGCCTGTGCGGGCTGACGGGGAAATGCGGCGGTTGTGCTGGAAATGCAGGTAGCATCTAGTGCCTCCCCCTGGACAGGGTAGGCAATTAGCGGATTTACCCATGCCAGGGAACACCTTTGACAACATTTAGCGGCGTGGAGGACGGCCCCAAACCACCACCACACAGTTAGCCGTGTTCCGGGATTGTGAGTGTGGGGAGGTTCCGTCTACTGTCTGCAGCACCCGGGATCTCCTAGGAGCCCTTCGCCTGTCTTCCCCGAGTGTCTGCCTATGAGGACTGCTGGGGAAAGGCGGGGGTTGGGGTGGAAATGCAGGTAGCATCTAGTGCCTCCCCCTGGACTTGGGAGGTAATTAGCGGACTTCCCCCTGCCAGGGAACACCTGTGACACCAGTCAGCTGCGTGGACGGTGGCCCAAACCTCCCCCACACTGTCAGCCGTGTTCCGGAATTCTGAGAGTGGGGAGGTTCCGTCTTCTGTCTGCAGCACCCGGGATCTCCTAGGAGCCCTTCGCGTGTATTCCCCGTGTGTCTGCTTGTGCGGGCTGCCGGGGAAAGGCGGGGGTTGGGCTGGAAATGCAGGTAGCATCTAGTGCCTCCCCCTGAAGAGGGGAGGTAATTAGCGGAATTCCGCCTGCCAGAGAACACCTGTGTCACCAGTCAGCTGCGTGGAAGGCGGCCCCATTCTTCCCCCACACAGTCAGACGTGTTCCGGAATTGTGAGTGTGGGGAGGTTCCGTCTTCTGTCTGCAGCACCCGGGATCTCCTAGGAGCCCTTCGCGTGTCTTCCCCGAGTGTCTGCATGTGCGGGCTGCCGGGGAAAGGCGGGTGTTGGGCTGGAAAAGCAGGTCGCATTTAGTGCCTCCCCCTGGATTTGGGAGGTAATTAGCGGACTTCCCCATGCCAGGGAACACCTTTGACACCACTCACCTGCGTGGATGGCGGCCCCAATCCTCCCACACACAGTCAGCCGTGTTCCGAAATTGTGAGTGTGGGGAGGTTCCGTTTTCTGTCTGCAGCACCCGGGATCTCCTAGGAGCCCTTCGCGTGTCTTCCACGAGTGTCTCCCATTGCGGGCTGCCGGGGAAAGCGGGGGTTGGGCTGGAAATGCAAGTAGCATCTAGTGCCTCCCCCTGGACAGGGTAGGCAATTAGCGGACTTCCCCGTGCTAGGGAACACCTTTGACACCACTTAGCTGCGTGGAGGGCGGCCCCGAACCTCCCCCACACATTCAGACGTGTTCCGGTATTGTGAGTGTGGGGAAGTTCCGTCTTCTGTCTGCAGCACCCGGTATCTCCTAGGAGCCCTTCGCGTGTCTTCCCCGAGTTTCTCCCATTGCGGGCTGCCGGGGAAAGGCGGGGGTTGGGCTGGAAATGCAGGTAGTATCTAGTGCCTCCCCCTGGACCTGGGAGGTAATTAGCGGACTTCCCTCTGCCAGTGAACACCTGTGACTCCTGTCAGCTGTGCGGACGGCGGCCCCAAACCTCCCACACACAGTCAGCCGTGTTCCGGAATTCTGAGAGTGAGGAGGTTCCGTCTTCTGTGTGCTGCACCCGAGATCTCCTAGGAGCATTTCGTGTGTCTTCCCCGAGTGTATGCATGTGCGGACTATCTGGGAAAGACGGGGTTTGGGCTGGAAATGCAGGTAGCATGTAGTGCCTCCCGCTGGAAAGGGTAGGCAATTAGCGGATTTACCCATGCCAGGGAACACCTTTGACACCACTTAACTGCGTGGAGGGCGGCCCAGAACTTCCCACACACAGTCAGCCGTGTTCCGGTATTGTGAGTGTGGGGAAGTTCCGTCTTATGTCTGCAGCAACCGGGAACTCCTAGGAGCCATTCGCGTGTCTTGCCCGAGTGTCTACCTGTGCGGGCTGCCGAGGAAAGGCGGGATTTGGGCTGGAAATGCAGGTAGCATCTAGTGCCTCCCCCTGGACAGGGTAGGCAATTAGCGGATTTACCCATGCCAGGGAACACCTTTGACACCACTTAACTGCGTGGAGGGCGGCCCCGAACCTCCCCCACACAGTCAGCCGTGTTCCGGAATTCTGAGAGTGGGGAAGATCCGTCTTCTGTCTGCAGCAACTGGGATCTCCTAGGAGCCCTTCGCGTATCTTCCCCGAGTGTCTGCCTGTGCGGGCTGATGGGGAAAGGCGGGGGTTGGGCTGGAAATGCAGGTAGTATCTAGTGCCTCCCCCTGGACTTGGGAGGTAATTTGCCGACTTCCCCCTGCCAGGGAACACCTGTGACACCAGTCAGCTGCGTGGACGGCGGCCCCAAACCTCCCCAACACAGTCAGCCGTGTTCCGGAATTCTGAGAGTGGGGATGTTCCGTCTTCTGTCTGCAGCACCCGGGATCTCCTAGGAGCATTTCGCGTGTCTTCCCCGAGTGTCTGCATGTGCGGGCTGCCGGGGAAAGGCGGGGGTTGGGCTGGAAATGCAGGTCGCGTTTAGTGCCTCCGCCTGTACTTGGGGGGTAATTAGCGGACTTCCCCATGCCAGGGAACACCTTTGACACCACTCACCTGCGTGGATGGCGGCCCCAAACCTCCCACACACAGTCAGACGTGTTCCGAAATTGTGAGTGTGGGGAGGTTCCGTTTTCTGTCTGCAGCACCCGGGATATCCTAGGAGCACTTCGCGTGTCTTCCCCGAGTGTCTCCCATTGCGGGCGGCCGGGGAAAGCGGGGGTTGGGCTGGAAATGCAAGTAGCATCTAGTGCCTCCCCCTGGACAGGGTATTCAATTAGCGGAATTCCCCGTGCCAGGGAACACCTTTGACACCACTTAGCTGCGTGGAGGGCGGCCCCGAACCTCCCCCACACAGTCAGCTGTGTTCCGGAATTCTGAGAGTGGGGAAGTTCCGTCTAATGTCTGCAGAACCCGGGATCTCCTTAGAGCCCTTCGCGTGTCTTCCCCGAGTGTCTCCCATTGCGGGCTGCCGGGGAAAGGCGGGGGTTGGGCTGGAAATGCAGGTAGTATCTAGTGCCTCCCCCTGGACCTGGGAGGTAATTAGCGGACTTCCATCTGCCAGGGAACACCTATGACACCAGTCAGCTGCGTGGACGGCGGCCCCAAACCTCCCACACACAGTCAGCCGTGTACCGGAATTCTGAGAGTGAGGAGGTTCCGTCTTCTGTCTGCTGCACCCGAGATCTCCTAGGAGCATTTCGTGTCTCTTCCCCGAGTGTATGCATGTGCGGGCTACCGGGGAAAGGCGGGGTTTGGGCTGGAAATGCAGGTAGCATGTAGTGCCTCACGCTGGAAAGGGTAAGCAATTAGCGGATTTCCCCATGCCAGGGAACACCTTTGACACCACTTAACTGCATGGATGGCGGCCCCGAACCTCCCCCACACTGTCAGCCGTGTTCCGGTATTGTGAGTGTGGGGAAGATCCGTCTTCTGTCTGCAGCACCCGGAATCTCCTAGGAGCCCTTCGCGTGTTTTGCCCGAGTGTCTGCCTGTGCGGGCTGACGGAGAAAGGCGGGGGTTGGGCTGGAAATGCAGGTAGAATCTAGTGCCTCCCCCTTGACTTGGTAGGTAATTTGCCGAATTCCCCCTGCCAGGGAACACCTGTGACACCAGTCAGCTGCGTGGACGGCGGCCCCAAACCTCCCCCACACAGTCAGCCCTGTTCCGGAATTGTGAGTGTGGGGAGGTTCCGTCTTCTTTCTGCAGCACCCGGGCACCCCTAGGAGCCCTTCGCGTGTCTTCCCCGAGTGTTTGCATTTGCGGGCTGCCGGGGAAAGGCGGGGGTTGGGCTGGAAATGCAGGTCGCATTTAGTGCCTCCCCCTGGACTTGGGAGGTAATTAGCGGACTTCCCCATGCCAGGGAACACCTTTGACACCACTCACCTGCGTGGAGGGTGGCCCCAAACCTCCCACACACAGTCAGCCGTGTTCCAAAATTGTGAGTGTGGGGAGGTTCCGTTTTCTGTCTGCAGAACCCGGGATCTCCTAGGAGCCCTTCGCGTGTCTTCCCCTAGTGTATCCCATTGCGGGCTGCCGGGGAATGCGGTGGTTGGGCTGGAAATGCAAGTAGCTTCTAGTGCCGTCCACTGGACAGGGTAGGCAATTAGCCGAATCCCCGTGCCAGGGAACACTTTTGACACCACTTAGTTGCGTGGAGGGCGGCCCCGAACCTCCCCGACACAGTCAGCCGTGTTCCGGAATTCTGAGAGTGGGGAGGATCCGTCTTCTGTCTGCAGCACCCGAGATCTCCTAGAAGCATTTCGCGTATCATCCCCGAGTGTATGCATGTGCGGGCTACCGGGGAAAGGCGGGGTTGGGCTGGAAATGCAGTTAGCATGTAGTGCCTCCCCCTGGAAAGAGTAGGCAATTAGCGGATTTCCCCATGCCAGGGAACACCTTTGACAACACTTAACTGCGTGGAGGGCGGCCCAGAACTTCCCACACACAGTCAGCCGTGTTCCGGTATTGTGAGTGTGGGGAAGTTCCGTCTTATGTCTGCAGCACCCGGGAACTCCTAGGAGCCATTCGCGTGTCTTGCCCGAGTGTCTACCTGTGCGGGCTGCCGAGGAAAGGCGGGATTTGGGCTGGAAATGCAGGTAGCATCTAGTGCCTCCCCCTGGACAGGGTAGGCAATTAGCGGATTTACCCATGCCAGGGAACACCTTTGACACCACTTAACTGCGTGGAGGGCGGCCCCGAACCTCCCCCACACAGTCAGCCGTGTTCCGGAATTCTGAGAGTGGGGAAGTTCCGTCTTCTGTCTGCAGCACCTGGGATCTCCTAGGAGCCCTTCGCGTATCTTCCCCGAGTGTCTGCCTGTGCGGGCTGATGGGGAAATGCAGGGGTTGGGCTGGAAATGCAGGTAGTATCTAGTGCCTCCCCCTGGACTTGGGAGGTAATTTGCCGACTTCCCCCTGCCAGGGAACACCTGTGACACCAGTCAGCTGCGTGGACGGCGGCCCCAAACCTCCCCAACACAGTCAGCCGTGTTCCGGAATTCTGAGAGTGGGGATGTTCCGTCTTCTGTCTGCAGCACCCGGGATCTCCTAGGAGCATTTCGCGTGTCTTCCCCGAGTGTCTGCATGTGCGGGCTGCCGGGGAAAGGCGGGGGTTGGGCTGGAAATGCAGGTCGCGTTTAGTGCCTCCGCCTGGACTTGGGAGGTAATTAGCGGACTTCCCCATGCCAGGGAACACCTTTGACACCACTCACCTGCGTGGATGGCGGCCCCAAACCTCCCACACACAGTCAGCCGTGTTCCGAAATTGTGAGTGTGGGGAGGTTCCGTTTTCTGTCTGCAGCACCCGGGATATCCTAGGAGCCTTTCGCGTGTCTTCCCCGAGTGTCTCCCATTGCGGCCGGCCGGGGAAAGCGGGGGTTGGGCTGGAAATGCAAGTAGCATCTAGTGCCTCCCCCTGGACAGGGTATTCAATTAGCGGACTTCCCCGTGCCAGGGAACACCTTTGACACCACTTAGCTGCGTGGAGGGCGGCCCCGAACCTCCCCCACACAGTCAGATGTGTTCCGGAATTCTGAGAGTGGGGAAGTTCCGTCTTCTGTCTGCAGCACCTGGGATATCCTAGGAGCCCTTCGCGTATCTTCCCCGAGTGTCTGCCTTTGCGGGCTGATGGGGAAAAGCGGGGGTTGGGCTGGAAATGCATGTAGTATCTAGTGCCTCCCCCTGGACTTGGGAGGTAATTAGCGGACTTCCCCCTGCCAGGGAACACCTGTGACACCAGTCAGCTGCGTGGACGGCGGCCCCAAACCTCCCACACACAGTCAGACATGTTCCGGAATTCTGAGAGTGAGGAGGTTCCGTCTTCTGTCTGCTGCACCCGAGATCTCCTAGGAGCATTTCGCGTGTCTTCCCCGAGTGTATGCATGTGCGGGCTGCTGGGGAAAGGCGGGGATTGGGCTGGAAATGCAGGTAGCATGTAGTGCCTCCCCCTCGAAAGGGTAGGCAATTAGCGGATTTCCCCATGCCAGGGAACACCTTTGACACCACTTAGCTGCGTGGAGGGCGGCCCCGAACCTTCCCCACACAGTCAGCCGTGTTCCGGAATTGTGAGTGTGGGGAGGTTCCGTCTTCTGTCTGCAGCACCCGGGATCTCCTAGGAGCACATCGCGTGTCTTCCCCGAGTGTCTGCATGTGCGGGCTTCCGGGGAAAGGCGGGGTTTGGGCTGGAAATGCAGGTAGTATCTAGTGCCTCCCCCTTGACTTTGTAGGTAATTAGCGGACTTCCCCCTGCCAGGGAATAATTTTGACACCACTCAGCTACGTGGAGGGCTGCCCCTAAACTCCCCCACACAGTCAGCCATGTTCCGGAATTGTGAGTGTGGGGAGGTTCCGTCTTCTGTCTGCAGCACCCGGGATCTCCTAGGAGCCCTTCGCGTGTCTTCCCCGAGTGTCTACCTGTGCGGGATTCCGGAGAAAGGCGGGGGTTGTGCTGGGAATGCAGGTAGCATCTAGTGCCTCCCCCTGGACAGGGTAGGCAATTAGCGGACTTCCCCATGTCAGGGAACACCTGTGACACAAGTCAGCTGCGTGGACGGCGGCCCCAAACCTCCCCCACAAAGTCAGCCGCGTTCCGGAATTCTGAGAGTGGGGAGGTTCCGTCTTCTGTCTGCAGCACCCGAGATCTCCTAGGAGCATTTCGCGTGTCTTCCCCGAGTGTATGCATGTTCGGGCTGCCGGGGAAAGGCGGGGTTTGGGCTGGAAATGCAGGTAGCATGTAATGCTTCACCCTGGAAAGGGTAGGCAATTAGCGGATTTCCCCATGCCAGGGAACACCTTTGACACCACTTAGCTTCGTGGAGGGCGGCCCCGAACCTTCCCCACACAGTCAGCCGTGTTCCGGAATTGTGAGTGTGTGGAGGTTCCGTCTTCTGTCTGCAGCACCCGGGATCTCCTAGGAGCACTTCGCTTGTCTTCCCCGAGTGTCTGCATGTGCGGGCTTCCGGGGAAAGGCGGGGTTTGGGCTGGAAATGCAGGTAGCATCTAGTGCCTCCCGCTGGACAGGGTAGGCAATTAGCGGACGTCCCCATGCCAGGGAACACCTGTGACAACAGTCAGCTGCGTGGACGACGGCCCCAAACCTCCCCCACAAAGTCAGCCGTGTTCCGGAATTCTGAGAGTGGGGAGGTTTCGTCTTCTGTCTGCAGCACCCGCGATCTCCTAGGAGCACTTCGCGTGTCTTCCCCGAGTGTCTGCGTGTGCGGGCTCCCGGGGATAGGTGGGCTTTGTGCTGGAAATGCAGGTAGTATCTAGTGCCTCCCCCTTGACTTGGGAGGTATTTAGCGGTATTCCCCACGCCAGGGAACACCTTTGACACCACTCAGCTGCGTGGAGGGCGGCCCCGAACCTCACCCACACAGTCAGCCGTGTTCCGGAATTGTGAGTGTGGGGAGGTTCCGTCTTCTGTCTGCCGCACCCGGGATCTCCTAGGAACCCTTCGCGTGTCTTTCCCGAGTGTTTACCTGTGCGGGCTGCCGGGGAAAGGCGGGGTTTGGGCTGGAAATGCAGGTAGTATCTAGTGCCTCCCCCTGGACAGGGTAGGCAATTAGCGGTATTCCCCACGCCAGGGAACACCTTTGACACCACTCAGCTGCGTGGAGGGCGGCCCCAAACCTCCCCCACAAAGTCAGACGTGTTCCGGAATTCTGAGAGTGGGGAGGTTTCGTCTTCTGTCTGCAGCACCCGCGATCTCCTAGGAGCACTTCGCGTGTCTTCCCCGAGTGTCTGCGTGTGCGGGCTCCCGGGGATAGGTGGGGTTTGGGCTGGAAATGCAGGTAGCATCTAGGGCCTCCCCCTTGACTTGGGAGGTATTTAGCGGACTTCCCCCTGCCAGGGAACACCTGTGACAACAGTAAGCTGCGTGAACGGCGGCCCCAAACCTCCCCCACACAGTCAGCCGTGTTCCGGAATTCTGAGAGTGAGGAGGTTCCGTCTTCTGTCTGCAGCACCCGGGATCTCCTAGGAGCACTTCGCATGTCTTCCCCGAGTGTCTGCATGTGCGGGCTGCCGGGGAAAGACGGGGTTTGGGCTGGAAATGCAGGTAGCATCTAGTGCCTCACCCTGGACAGGGTAGGCAATTAGCGGATTTCCCCGTGCCAGGGAACACCTTTGACAACACTTAGCGGCGTGGGGACGGCCCCAAACCACCCCCACACAGTTAGCCATGTTCCGGATTTGTGAGTGTGGGGAGGTTCCGTCTTCTGTCTGCAGCACCCGGGATCTCCTAGGAGTCCTTCGCGTGTCTTCCACGAGTGTCTGCCTGTGCGAGGTGCCGGGGAAAGGCGGGGGTTGGGCTGGAAATGCAGGTAGCATCTAGTGCCTCCCCCTGGACTTGGGAGGTAATTAGCGGACTTCCCCCTGCCAGGGAACAACTGTGACACCAGTCAGCTGCGAGGACGGCGGCCCCAAACCTCCCCCACACAGTCAGCGGTGTTCCGGAATTCTGAGAGTGGGGAGGTTCCGTCTTCTGTCTGCAGCACCCGGGATCTCCTAGGAGCCCTTCGCGTGTAATCCCCGAGTGTCTGCCTGTGCGGGCTGACGGGGAAAGGCGGGGGTTGGGCTGGAAATGCATGTAGTATCTAGTGCCTCCCCCTGGATTTGGTTGGTAATTTGCTGACTTCCCCATTCCAGGGAACACCTGTGACTCCAGTCAGCTGCGTGGACGGCGGCCCCAAACCTCCCCCACACAGTCAGCCGTGTTCCGGAATTCTGAGAGTGGGGATGTTCCGTGTTCTGTCTGCAGCACCCGGGATCTCCTAGGAGCCCTTCGCGTGTCTTCCCCGAGTGTCTCCCATTGCGGGCTGCCGGGGAAAGGCGGGGGTTGGGCTGGAAATGAAGGTCGCATTTAGTGCCTCCCCCTGGACTTGGGAGGTAATTAGCGGACTTCCCCATGCCAGGGAACACCTTTGACACCACTCACCTGCGTGGAGGGCGGCCCCAAACCTCCCACACACAGTCAGCCGTGTTCCGAAATTGTCAGTTTGGGGAGGTTCCGTTTTCTGTCTGCAGCACCCGGGATCCCCTAAGAGCCCTTCTCGTGTCTTCCCCGAGTGTCTCCCATTGCGGGCTGCCGGGGAAAGCGGGGGTTGGGCTGGAAATGCAAGTAGCATCTAGTGCCTCCCCCTGGACAGGGTAGGCAATTAGCGGACTTCCCCGTGCCAGGGAACACCTTTGACACCACTTAGCTGCGTGGAGGGCGGCCCCGAACCTCCCCCACACAGTCAGCCGTGTTCCGGAATTCTGAGAGTGGGGAGGTTCCGTCTTCTGTATGCAGCACCCGAGATCTCCTAGGAGCATTTCGCGTGTCTTCCCCGAGTGTATGAATGTGCGGGCTGCCGGGGAATGGCGGGGTTTGGGCTGGAAATGCAGGTAGCATGTAGTGCCTCCCGCTGGAAAGGGTAGGCATTTAGCGGATTTCCCCATGCCAGGGAACACCTTTGACACCACTTAGCTGCGTGGAGGGCGGCCCCGAACCTTCCCCACACAGTCAGCCGTGTTCCGGAATTGTGAGTGTGGGGAGGTTCCGTCTTCTGTTTGCAGCACCCGGGATCTCCTAGGAGCACTTCGCGAGTCTTCCCCGAGTGTCTGCATGTGCGGGCTGCCGGGGAAAGGCGGGGTTTGGGCTGGAAATGCAGGTAGTATCAAGTGCCTCCCCCTTGACTTGGTAGGTATTTAGCGGACTTCCCCATGCCAGGGAACACCTGTGACACCAGTCAGCTGGGTGGACGGCGGCCCAAATCCTCCCCCACAAAGTCAGCCGTGTTCCGGAATTCTGAGATTGGGGAGGTTCCGTCTTTTGTCTGCAGCACCCGAGATCTCCTAGGAGCATTTCGAGTGTCTTCCCCGAGTGTATGCATTTTCGGGCTGCCGGGGAAAGGCGGGGTTTGAGCTGGAAATGCAGGTAGCATGTAGTGCCTCACAATGGAAAGGGTAGGCAATAAGCGGATTTCCCCATGCCAGGGAACACCTTTGACACCATTTAGCTTATTGGAGGGTGGCCCCAAAACTTCCACACACAGTCAGACGTGTTCCGGAATTCTGAGAGTGGGGAGGTTCCGTCTTATGTCTGCAGCACCCGGGATCTCCTAGGAGCTCTTCGCGTGTAATCACCGAGTGTCTGCCTGTGCGGGCTGACGGGGAAATGCGTCGGTTGGGCTGGAAATGCAGGTAGCATCTAGTGCCTCCCCCTGGACAGGGTAGGCAATTAGCGGATTTACCCATGCCAGGGAACACCTTTGACAACACTTAGCGGCGTGGAGGACGGCCCCAAACCACCCCCACACAGTTAGCCGTGTTCCGGGATTGTGAGTGTTGGGAGGTTCCGTCTACTGTCTGCAGCACCCGGGATCTCCTAGGAGCCCTTCGCGTGTCTTCCCCGAGTGTCTGCCTGTGCGGACTGCTGGGGAAAGGCGGGGGTTGGGGTGGAAATGCAGGTAGCATCTAGTGCCTCCCCCTGGACTTGGGAGGTAATTAGCGGACTTCCCCCTGCCAGGGAACACCTGTGACACCAGTCAGCTGCGTGGACGGCGGGCCAAACCTCCCCCACACAGTCAGCCGTGTTCCGGAATTCTGAGAGTGAGGAGGTTCCGTCTTCTGTCTGCAGCACCCGGGATCTCCTAGGAGCCCTTCGCGTGTCTTCATCGAGTGTCTCCCATTGCGGGTTGCCGGGGAAAACGGGGGTTGGGCTGGAAATGCAAGTAGCATCTAGTGCCTCCCCCTGGACAGGGTAAGCAATTAGCGGATTTACCCATGCCAGGGAACACCTTTGACACCACTTAACTGCGAGGAGGGCGGCCCCGAACCTCCCCCACACAGTCAGCCGTGTTTCGGTATTGTGAGTGTGGGGAAGTTCCGTCTTCTCTCTGCAGCACCCGAGATCTCCTAGGAGCATTTCGCGTGTCTTCCCCGATTGAATGCATGTGCGGGCTGCCGGGGAAAGGCGGGATTTGGGCTGGAAATGCAGGTAGTATCTAGTGCCTCCCCCTGGACTTGGGAGGTAATTAGCGGATTTTCCCATGCCAGGGAACACCTGTGACACCAGTCAGCTGCGTGGACGGCGGCCCCAAACCTCCCACACACAGTCAGCCGTGTTCCGGAATTCTGAGAGTGAGGAGGTTCCGTCTTCTCTCTGCAGCACCCGAGATCTCCTAGGAGCATTTCGCGTGTCTTCCCCGATTGTATGCATGTGCGGGCTGCCGGGGAAAGGCGGGATTTGGGCTGGAAATGCAGGTACCATGTAGTGCCTCCCCCTGGAAATGGTAGGCAATTAGCGGACTTCCCCATGCCAGGGCACACCTTTGACACCACTCACCTGCGTGGAGGGCGGCCCCAAACATCCCACACACAGTCAGCCCTGTTCCGAAATTGTGAGTGTGGGGAGGTTCCGTCTTCTGTCTGCAGCACCCGGGATCTCCTAGGAGCCCTTCCCGTGTCTTCCCCGAGTGTCTCCCATTGCGGGCTGCCGGAGAAAGCGGGGGTTGGGCTGGAAATGCAAGTAGCATCTAGTGCCTCCCCCTTGACAGTGTAGGCAATTAGCGGACTTCCCCGTGCCAGGGAACACCTTTGACACCACTTAGCTGCGTGGAGGGCGGCCCCGAACCTCCCCCACAGAGTCAGCCGTGTTCCGGAATTCTGAGAGTGGGGAGGTTCCGTCTTCTGTCTGCAGCAAACGGGATCTCCAAGGAGCATTTCGAGTGTCTTCCCCGAGTGTATGCATGTGCGTGCTGCCGGGGAAAGGCGGGGGTTGGGCTGGAAATGCAGGTAGTATCTAGTGCCTCACCCTGGACTTGGGAGGTAATTAGCGGACTTCCCCCTGCAAGGGAACACCTGTGACACCAGTCAGCTGCGTGGACGGCGTCCCCAAACCTCCCACACACAATCAGCCGTGTTCCGGAATTCTGATAGTGAGGAATTTCCGTCTTCTGTCTGCAGCACCCGAGATCTCCTAGGAGCATTTCGCGTGTCTTCCTCCTGTGTATGAATTTGGGGGCTATCGGGGAAAGGCGGGGTTTGGGATGGAAATGCAGGTAGCATGTAGTGACTCCCCCTGGAAAGGGTAGGCAATTAGCGGATTTCCCCATGCTAGGGAACACCTTTGACACCACTTAACTGCGTGGAGGGCGGCCCCGAAACTACCCCACACAGTCAGCCGTGTTCCGGTATTGTGAGTTTGGAAAAGTTCCGTCTTCTGTCTGCAGCACCCGGGATCTCCTAGGAGCCCTTCGCGTGTCTTGCCCGAGTGTCTACCTGTGCGGGCTGCCGGGGAAAGGCGGGGTTTGGGCTGGAAATGCAGGTAGTATCTAGTGCCTCCACCTGGACATGGGACGAAATTAGCGGAATTCCCCCTGCCAGGGAATACATTTGACACCACTCAGCTGCGTGGAGGGCGGCCCCTAACCTCCCCCACACAGTCAGCCGTGTTCCGGAATTGCGAGTATGGGGAGGATCCGTCTTCTGTCTGCAGCACCCGGGATCTCCTAGGAGCCCTTCGCGTGTCTTCCCCGAGTGTCTGCATGTGCGGCCTGCCAGGGAAAGGCGGGGTTTGGGCTGGAAATGCAGGTAGCATCTAGTGCCTCCCCCTGGACAGGGTAGGCAATTAGCGAATTTACCCATGCCAGGGAACAACTTTGACAACACTTTGAGGCTTGGAGGGCGGCCCCAAACCACCCCCACACAGTTAGCCGTGTTCCGGAATTCTGAGATTGGGGAGGTTCCGTCTTTTGTCTGCAGCACCCGAGATCTCCTAGGAGCATTTCGAGTGTCTTCCCCGAGTGTATGCATTTTCGGGCTGCCGGGGAAAGGCGGGGTTTGAGCTGGAAATGCAGGTAGCATGTAGTGCCTCACAATGGAAAGGGTAGGCAATAAGCGGATTTCCCCATGCCAGGGAACACCTTTGACACCATTTAGCTTATTGGAGGGCGGCCCCAAACCTTCCACACACAGTCAGACGTGTTCCGGAATTCTGAGAGTGGGGAGGTTCCGTCTTATGTCTGCAGCACCCGGGATCTCCTAGGAGCTCTTCGCGTGTAATCACCGAGTGTCTGCCTGTGCGGGCTGCCGGGGAAATGCGGCGGTTGGGCTGGAAATGCAGTTAGCATGTAGTGCCTCCCCCTGGAAAGGGTAGGCAATTAGCGGATTTCCCCATGCCAGGGAACACCTTTGACACCACTTAACTGCGTGGAGGGCGGCCCCGAACCTCCCCCACACAGTCAGCCGTGTTCCGGTATTGTGAGTGTGGCGAAGTTCCGTCTTATGTCTGCAGCACCCGGGATCTCCTAGGAGCCCTTCGCGTGTCTTGCCCGAGTGTCTAACTTTGCGGGCTGCCGAGGAAAGGCGGGATTTGGGCTGGAAATGCAGGTAGCATCTAGTGCCTCCCCCTGGACAGGGTAGGCAATTAGCGGATTTACCCATGCCAGGGAACACCTTTGACACCACTTAACTGCGTGGAGGGCGGCCCCGAACCTCCCCCACACAGTCAGCCGTGTTCCGGTATTGTGAGTGTGGGGAAGTTCCGTCTTCTGTCTGCAGCAACCGGAATCTCCTAGGAGCCCTTCGCGTATCTTCCCCGAGTGTCTGCCTGTGCGGGCTGATGGGGAAAGGCGGGGGTTGGGCTGGAAATCCAGGTAGTATCTAGTGCCTCCCCCTGGACTTGGGAGGTAATTTGCCGAATTCCCCCTGCCAGGGAACACCTGTGACACCAGTCAGCTGCGTGGACGGCGGCCCCAAACCTCCCCCACACAGTCAGCCGTGTTCCGGAATTCTGAGAGTGGGGATGTTCCGTCTTCTGTCTGCAGCACCCGGGATCTCCTAGGAGCCCTTCGCGTGTCTTCCCCGAGTGTCTGCATGTGCGGAGTGCCGGGGAAAGGCGGGGGTTGGGCTGGAAATGCAGGTCGCATTTAGTGCCTCCGCCTGGAATTGGGAGGTAATTAGCGGACTTCCCCATGCCAGGGAACACCTTTGACACCACTCACCAGCATGGAGGGCGGCCCCAAACCTCCCACACATAGTCAGCCGTGTTCCAAAATTGTGAGTGTGGGGAGGTTCCGTCTTCTGTCTGCAGCACCCGGGATCTCCTAGGAGCCCTTCGCGTGTCTTCCCCGAGTGTCTCCCATTGCGGGCGGCCGGGGAAAGCGGGGGTTGGGCTGGAAATGGAAGTAGCATCTAGTGCCTCCCCCTGGACAGGGTAGGCAATTAGCGGACTTCCCCGTGCCAGGGAACACCTTTGACAACACTTAGCTGCGTGGAGGGCGGCCCCGAACCTCCCCCACACAGTCAGCTGTGTTCCGGAATTCTGAGAGTGGGGAGATTCCGTCTTCTGTCTGCAGCACCCGGGATCTCCTAGGAGCACTTCGTGTGACTTCCCCGAGTGTCTACCATTGCAGGCTGCCGGGGAAAGGCGGTGGTTGGGCTGGAAATGCAGGTAGTATCTAGTGCCTCCCCCTGGACTTGGGAGGTAATTAGCGGACTTCCCCCTGCCAGGGAACACCTGTGACACCATTCAGCTGCGTGGACGGCGTCCCCAAACCTCCCACACACAGTCAGCCGTGTTCCGAAATTCTGAGAGTGAGGAGGTTCCGTCTTCTGTCTGCAGCACCCGAGATCTCCTAGGAGCATTTCGCGTGTCTTCCTCGTGTGTATGAATTTGCGGGCTACCGGGGAAAGGCGGGGTTTGGGCTGGAAATGCAGGTAGCATGTAGTGACTCCCCCTGGAAAGGGTAGGCAATTATCGGATTTCCCCATGCCAGGGAACACCATTGACACCACTTAACTGCGTGGAGGGCGGCCCCGAACCTCCCCCACACAGTCAGCCGTGTTCCGGTATTGTGAATGTGGGGAAGTTCCGTCTTCTGTCTGCAGCAACCGGAATCTTCTAGGAGCCCTTTGCGTATCTTCCCCGAGTGTCTGCCTGTGCGGGCTGATGGGGAAAGGCGGGGGTTGGGCTGGAAATGCAGGTAGCATCTAGTGCCTCCCCCTGGACAGGGTAGGCAATTAGCGGATTTACCCATGCCAGGGAACAACTTTGACAACACTTTGAGGCGTGGAGGGGGGCCGCAAACCACCCCCACACAGTTAGCCGTGTTCCGGGATTGTGAGTGTGGGGAGGTTCCGTCTAATGTCTGCAGCACCCGGGATCTCCTAGGAGCCATCGCGTGTCTTCCCCGAGTGTCTGCCTGTGCGGGCTGCCGGGGAAAGGCGGTGGTTGGGCTGGAAATGCAGGTAGCATCTAGTGCCTCCCCCTGAACAGGGGAGGTAATTAGCGGAATTCCGCCTGCCAGGGAACACCTGTGACACCAGTCAACTGCGTGGAAGGCGGCTCCATTCTTCCCCCACACAGTCAGCCGTGTTCCGGAATTCTGAGAGTGAGGAGGTTCCGTCTTCTCTCTGCAGCACCCGAGATCTCCTAGGAGCCATTCGCGTGTCTTGCCGGAGTGTATACCTGTGCGGTCTACCGGGGAAAGGCGGGGTTTGGGCTGGAAATGCAGGTAGCATGTAGTGACTCCCCCTGGAAAGGGTAGGCAATTAGCGGATTTCCCCATGCCAGGGAACACCATTGACACCACTTAACTGCGTGGAGGGCGGCCCCGAAACTCCCCCACACAGTCAGCCGTGTTCCGGTATTGTGAGTTTGGAAAAGTTCCGTCTTCTGTCTGCAGCACCCGGGATCTCCTTGGAGCCCTTCGCGTGTCTTGCCCGAGTGTCTACCTGTGCGGGGTGCCGGGGAAAGGCGGGGTTTGGGCTGGAAATGCAGGTAGTATCTAGTGCCTCCACCTGGACATGGGACGAAATTAGCGGACTTCCCCCTGCCAGGGAACACCTGTGACACCAGTCAGCTGCGTGGACGGCGGCACCAAACCTCCCCCACACAGTCAGCCGTGTTCCGGAATTCTGAGAGTGGGGAGGTTCCGTCTTCTGTCTGTAGCACCCGGGATCTCCTAGGAGCCCTTCGCGTGTATTCCCCGTGTGTCTGCTTGTGCGGGCTGCCAGGGAAAGGCGGGGGTTGTGCTGGAAATGCAGGTAGCATCTAGTGCCTCCCCCTGAACAGGGGAGGTAATTAGCGGAATTCCGCCTGCAAGTGAACACCTGTGACACCATTCCACTGCGTGGAAGGCGGCCCCATTCTACCCCCACACAGTCAGACGTGTTCCGGAATTGTGAGTGTGGGGAGGTTCCGTCTTCAGTCTGCAGCACCCGGGATCTCCTAGGATCCCTTCACGTGTCTTCCCCGAGTGTCTGCATGTGCCGTCTGCCGGGGAAAGGCGGGGATTGGGCTGGAAATGCATGTCGCATTTAGTGCCTCCCCCTGGACTTGGGAGGTAATTAGCGGACTTCCCCGTGCCAGGGAACACCTTTGACTCCACTTACCTGCGTGGAGGGCGGCCCCGAACCTCCCCCACACAGTCAGCCTTGTTCCAGAATTCTGAGAGTGGGGAGGTTCCGTCTTCTGTCTGCAGCACCCAGGATCTCCTAGGAGCCCTTCGCGTGTCTTCGTCGAGTGTCTCCCATTGCGGGCTGCCGGGGAAAGCGGGGGTTGGGCTGGAAATGCAAGTAGCATCTAGTGCCTCCCCCTGGACAGGGTAAGCAATTAGCAGATTTACCCATGCCAGGGAACACCTTTGACACCACTTAACTGCGTGGAGAGCGGCCCCGAACCTCCCCCACACAGTCAGCCGTGTTCCGGAATTGTGAGTGTGGGGAGGTTCCGTCTTCTTTCAGCAGCACCCGGGATCTCCTAGGAGCCCTTCGCGTGTCTTCCCCGAGTGTCTGCATTTGCGGGCTGCCGGGGAAAGGCGGGGGTTGGGCTGGAAATGCAGGTCGCATTTAGTGCCTCCCCCTGGACTTGGGAGGTAATTAGCGGACTTCCCCATGCCAGGGAACACCTTTGACACCACTCACCTGCGTGGAGGGTGGCCCCAAACCTCCCACACACAGTCAGCCGTGTTCCGAAATTGTGAGTGTGGGGAGGTTCCGTTTTCTGTCTGCAGCACCCGGGATCTCCTAGGAGCTCTTCGCGTGTAATCACCGAGTGTCTGCCTGTGCGGGCTGCCGGGGAAATGCGGCGGTTGGGCTGGAAATGCAGTTAGCATGTAGTGCCTCCCCCTGGAAAGGGTAGGCAATTAGCGGATTTCCCCATGCCAGGGAACACCTTTGACACCACTTAACTGCGTGGAGGGCGGCCCCGAACCTCCCCCACACAGTCAGCCGTGTTCCGGTATTGTGAGTGTGGCGAAGTTCCGTCTTATGTCTGCAGCACCCGGGATCTCCTAGGAGCCCTTCGCGTGTCTTGCCCGAGTGTCTAACTTTGCGGGCTGCCGAGGAAAGGCGGGATTTGGGCTGGAAATGCAGGTAGCATCTAGTGCCTCCCCCTGGACAGGGTAGGCAATTAGCGGATTTACCCATGCCAGGGAACACCTTTGACACCACTTAACTGCGTGGAGGGCGGCCCCGAACCTCCCCCACACAGTCAGCCGTGTTCCGGTATTGTGAGTGTGGGGAAGTTCCGTCTTCTGTCTGCAGCAACCGGAATCTCCTAGGAGCCCTTCGCGTATCTTCCCCGAGTGTCTGCCTGTGCGGGCTGATGGGGAAAGGCGGGGGTTGGGCTGGAAATCCAGGTAGTATCTAGTGCCTCCCCCTGGACTTGGGAGGTAATTTGCCGAATTCCCCCTGCCAGGGAACACCTGTGACACCAGTCAGCTGCGTGGACGGCGGCCCCAAACCTCCCCCACACAGTCAGCCGTGTTCCGGAATTCTGAGAGTGGGGATGTTCCGTCTTCTGTCTGCAGCACCCGGGATCTCCTAGGAGCCCTTCGCGTGTCTTCCCCGAGTGTCTGCATGTGCGGAGTGCCGGGGAAAGGCGGGGGTTGGGCTGGAAATGCAGGTCGCATTTAGTGCCTCCGCCTGGAATTGGGAGGTAATTAGCGGACTTCCCCATGCCAGGGAACACCTTTGACACCACTCACCAGCATGGAGGGCGGCCCCAAACCTCCCACACATAGTCAGCCGTGTTCCAAAATTGTGAGTGTGGGGAGGTTCCGTCTTCTGTCTGCAGCACCCGGGATCTCCTAGGAGCCCTTCGCGTGTCTTCCCCGAGTGTCTCCCATTGCGGGCGGCCGGGGAAAGCGGGGGTTGGGCTGGAAATGGAAGTAGCATCTAGTGCCTCCCCCTGGACAGGGTAGGCAATTAGCGGACTTCCCCGTGCCAGGGAACACCTTTGACAACACTTAGCTGCGTGGAGGGCGGCCCCGAACCTCCCCCACACAGTCAGCTGTGTTCCGGAATTCTGAGAGTGGGGAGATTCCGTCTTCTGTCTGCAGCACCCGGGATCTCCTAGGAGCACTTCGTGTGACTTCCCCGAGTGTCTACCATTGCAGGCTGCCGGGGAAAGGCGGTGGTTGGGCTGGAAATGCAGGTAGTATCTAGTGCCTCCCCCTGGACTTGGGAGGTAATTAGCGGACTTCCCCCTGCCAGGGAACACCTGTGACACCATTCAGCTGCGTGGACGGCGTCCCCAAACCTCCCACACACAGTCAGCCGTGTTCCGAAATTCTGAGAGTGAGGAGGTTCCGTCTTCTGTCTGCAGCACCCGAGATCTCCTAGGAGCATTTCGCGTGTCTTCCTCGTGTGTATGAATTTGCGGGCTACCGGGGAAAGGCGGGGTTTGGGCTGGAAATGCAGGTAGCATGTAGTGACTCCCCCTGGAAAGGGTAGGCAATTATCGGATTTCCCCATGCCAGGGAACACCATTGACACCACTTAACTGCGTGGAGGGCGGCCCCGAACCTCCCCCACACAGTCAGCCGTGTTCCGGTATTGTGAATGTGGGGAAGTTCCGTCTTCTGTCTGCAGCAACCGGAATCTTCTAGGAGCCCTTTGCGTATCTTCCCCGAGTGTCTGCCTGTGCGGGCTGATGGGGAAAGGCGGGGGTTGGGCTGGAAATGCAGGTAGCATCTAGTGCCTCCCCCTGGACAGGGTAGGCAATTAGCGGATTTACCCATGCCAGGGAACAACTTTGACAACACTTTGAGGCGTGGAGGGGGGCCGCAAACCACCCCCACACAGTTAGCCGTGTTCCGGGATTGTGAGTGTGGGGAGGTTCCGTCTAATGTCTGCAGCACCCGGGATCTCCTAGGAGCCATCGCGTGTCTTCCCCGAGTGTCTGCCTGTGCGGGCTGCCGGGGAAAGGCGGTGGTTGGGCTGGAAATGCAGGTAGCATCTAGTGCCTCCCCCTGAACAGGGGAGGTAATTAGCGGAATTCCGCCTGCCAGGGAACACCTGTGACACCAGTCAACTGCGTGGAAGGCGGCTCCATTCTTCCCCCACACAGTCAGCCGTGTTCCGGAATTCTGAGAGTGAGGAGGTTCCGTCTTCTCTCTGCAGCACCCGAGATCTCCTAGGAGCCATTCGCGTGTCTTGCCGGAGTGTATACCTGTGCGGTCTACCGGGGAAAGGCGGGGTTTGGGCTGGAAATGCAGGTAGCATGTAGTGACTCCCCCTGGAAAGGGTAGGCAATTAGCGGATTTCCCCATGCCAGGGAACACCATTGACACCACTTAACTGCGTGGAGGGCGGCCCCGAAACTCCCCCACACAGTCAGCCGTGTTCCGGTATTGTGAGTTTGGAAAAGTTCCGTCTTCTGTCTGCAGCACCCGGGATCTCCTTGGAGCCCTTCGCGTGTCTTGCCCGAGTGTCTACCTGTGCGGGGTGCCGGGGAAAGGCGGGGTTTGGGCTGGAAATGCAGGTAGTATCTAGTGCCTCCACCTGGACATGGGACGAAATTAGCGGACTTCCCCCTGCCAGGGAACACCTGTGACACCAGTCAGCTGCGTGGACGGCGGCACCAAACCTCCCCCACACAGTCAGCCGTGTTCCGGAATTCTGAGAGTGGGGAGGTTCCGTCTTCTGTCTGTAGCACCCGGGATCTCCTAGGAGCCCTTCGCGTGTATTCCCCGTGTGTCTGCTTGTGCGGGCTGCCAGGGAAAGGCGGGGGTTGTGCTGGAAATGCAGGTAGCATCTAGTGCCTCCCCCTGAACAGGGGAGGTAATTAGCGGAATTCCGCCTGCAAGTGAACACCTGTGACACCATTCCACTGCGTGGAAGGCGGCCCCATTCTACCCCCACACAGTCAGACGTGTTCCGGAATTGTGAGTGTGGGGAGGTTCCGTCTTCAGTCTGCAGCACCCGGGATCTCCTAGGATCCCTTCACGTGTCTTCCCCGAGTGTCTGCATGTGCCGTCTGCCGGGGAAAGGCGGGGATTGGGCTGGAAATGCATGTCGCATTTAGTGCCTCCCCCTGGACTTGGGAGGTAATTAGCGGACTTCCCCGTGCCAGGGAACACCTTTGACTCCACTTACCTGCGTGGAGGGCGGCCCCGAACCTCCCCCACACAGTCAGCCTTGTTCCAGAATTCTGAGAGTGGGGAGGTTCCGTCTTCTGTCTGCAGCACCCAGGATCTCCTAGGAGCCCTTCGCGTGTCTTCGTCGAGTGTCTCCCATTGCGGGCTGCCGGGGAAAGCGGGGGTTGGGCTGGAAATGCAAGTAGCATCTAGTGCCTCCCCCTGGACAGGGTAAGCAATTAGCAGATTTACCCATGCCAGGGAACACCTTTGACACCACCTAACTGCGTGGAGGGCGGCCCCGAACCTCCCCCACACAGTCAGCCGTGTTCCGGAATTGTGAGTGTGGGGAGGTTCCGTCTTCTTTCAGCAGCACCCGGGATCTCCTAGGAGCCCTTCGCGTGTCTTCCCCGAGTGTCTGCATTTGCGGGCTGCCGGGGAAAGGCGGGGGTTGGGCTGGAAATGCAGGTCGCATTTAGTGCCTCCCCCTGGACTTGGGAGGTAATTAGCGGACTTCCCCATGCCAGGGAACACCTTTGACACCACTCACCTGCGTGGAGGGTGGCCCCAAACCTCCCACACACAGTCAGCCGTGTTCCGAAATTGTGAGTGTGGGGAGGTTCCGTTTTCTGTCTGCAGCACCCGGGATCTCCTAGGAGCCCTTCGCGTGTCTTCCCCGAGTGTCAGCATGTGCGGGTTGCCGGGGAAAGCGGGGGTTGGGCTGGAATTGCAAGTAGCATCTCTTGCCTCCCCCTGGACAGGGTTGGCAATTAGCGGACTTCCCCATGCCAGGGAACACCTTTGACACCACTTAGCTGCGTGGAGGGCGGCCCCGAACCTCCCCCACACAGTCAGCCGTGTTCCGGAATTCTGAGAGTGGGGAGGTTCCGTCTTCTGTCTGCAGAACCAGAGATCTCCTAGGAGCATTTCGCGTGTCTTCCCCGAGTGTATGCATGTGAGGGCTGCAGGGGGAAAGTCGGGGTTTGGACTGGAAATGCAGGTAGCATGTAGTGCCCCCCGCTGGAAAAGGTAGGCAATTAGCGGATTTCCCCATGCCAGGGAACACCTTATACACCACTTAGCTTCGTGGAGGGCGGCCCCGAACCTCCCCCACACAGTCAGCCATGTTCTGGTATTGTGAGTGTGGGGAGGTTCCGTCTTCTGTCTGCAGCACCCGGGATCTCCTAGGAGCCCTTCGCGTGTCTTCCCCGAGTGTCTGCATGTGCGGGCTGCCGGGGAAAGGCGGGGGTTGTGCTGGAAATGCAGGTCGCATTTAGTGCCTCCCCCTGGACTTGGGTGGTAATTAGGGAATTCCCCATGCCAGGGAACACCTTTGACACCACTCACCTGCGTGGAGGGCGGCCCCAAACCTCCCACACACAGTCAGCCGTGTTTCGAAATTGTGAGTGTGGGGAGGTTCCGTTTTCTGTCTGCAGCACCCGGGATCTCCTAGGAGCCCTTCGCGTGTCTTCCCCGAGTGTCTCCAATTGCTGGCTGCCGGGGAAAGCGGGGGTTGGGCTGGAAATGCAAGTAGCATCTAGTGCCTCCCCCTGGACATGGTAGGCAACTAGCGGACTTCCCCGTGCCAGGGAACACCTTTGACACCACTTAGCTGCGTGGAGGGCGGCCCCGAACCTCCCCAACCCAGTCAGCCATGTTCTGGAATTGTGAGTGTGGGGAGGTTCCGTCTTCTGTCTGCCGCACCCGGGATCTCCTAGGAGCCTTTCGCGTGTCTTCCCCGACTGTCTATCTCTGCGGGCTGCCGGGGAAATGCGGGGTTTGGGCTGGAAATGCAGGTAGTATCTAGTGCCTCCCCCTTGACTTGGTAGGTATTTAGCGGAATTCTCCCTGCCTGGGATTAATTTTGACACCACTCAGCTACGTGGCGGGCGGCCCCAAACCTCCCACACACAGTCAGCCGTGTTCCGAAATTGTGATTGTGGGGAGGTTCCGTTTTCTGTCTGCAGCACCCGGGATCTCCTAGGAGCCCTTGCGTTTCTTCCCCGAGTGTCTCCCATTGCGGGCTGCCGGGGAAAGCGGGGGTTGGGCTGGAAATGCAAGTAGCATCTAGTGCCTCCCCCTGGACATGGTAGGCAACTAGCGGACTTCCCCGTGCCAGGGAACACCTTTGACACCACTTAGCTGCGTGGAGGGCGGCCCCGAACCTCCCCAACCCAGTCAGCCATGTTCTGGAATTGTGAGTGTGGGGAGGTTCCGTCTTCTGTCTGCAGCACCCGGGATCTCCTAGGAGCCTTTCGCGTGTCTTCCCCGACTGTCTATCTCTGCGGGCTGCCGGGGAAATGCGGGGTTTGGGCTGGAAATGCAGGTAGTATCTAGTGCCTCCCCCTTGACTTGGTAGGTATTTAGCGGAATTCCCCCTGCCAGGGATTAATTTTGACACCACTCAGCTACGTGGCGGGCGGCCCCAAACCTCCCACA